>NC_056000.1:139906216-140244966 GCF_018446385.1 Zingiber officinale
GGTGACTAACTTAAGCGTCGGAGGGCCAACGCCGGAGACCCCTTTTCTGATTCGGCACTAACATTTCTTATATTGCAGTGGAGTGAGGTCTACATCTAATTAACACAGAAGCCACATCTCCAATCAACAATCTCCATGATTTTCAGACAGTATCACGTGGAATCTTGTTCATGTCAAGTTGGAGCTCCGGCACCGGAAGAGGCGAGCATAGAAATGGGAAACACAGTAAATTAAAATTAAGCGAAGACAATTAAAGAAATCTTATTAAGACCAAAAGATTCCTTTTACTAATTGATTACTTAATAATTAGCTTATTAATACACAATTAGAATCAAATTGTCATTTATAATTGGGAAAAACTCAAAAAGGATCCGATTTTCCAGCTTTATCTTCCTCCCAATAGGTGGGAAAAATTCCAATATAATTGATATGGTGATAGAGATGAGCCTTGTAAGAGTAAGTCAAAGTAGTGAAAATCGATTAATGTTGAGATCAAAATCAAAAGATCGAAGTCACAGGATCCGGTGGATTACGAGACCGTGGAGTGCTGATAAGATAAAGTTGGCTAAGTGTTCCACCGGAGCTGGTCAAACGTCAAAGGCCGACCAGACCTTCCGACGACCATCCTCATCAATTGCTGTCGAGGTTAAGAATCAAACACTAAGTTATTCGATCCATTGTCCTGGCCGATTGGACCTTGTCAGAGAGGCACCTTATATTCGATCGGACCTGCATACATATTTTATCGTACTCTTTTAAAAGTTTGTGTCATCGACAACAAAAAAATGTTTATCAGGTAAATAGTACTTTAGAAGCTTCTAACTTGTTATATTAGAGATTTGCGTGCTCATTTAAGTCTTTTTCTAAGATGCTGTGAAAAATGTGCACATAATTTTGAGATGCATGCACAGACGCTAAAAAGGGGATCATTCATAGGCGAAAGTATGTGATATTTTGTTATTCTATACGCTTTTAGCTACGGTTCGTTGCTACTGTTCTTCTTCACCGAACCGAGGATTGATTTGAGCATCGGAGGGCCAATACCGATGACCCTTTTCCTAGCCCGCTACTAACACTTTTGTTTTACAGGATAGCGCAGAGTTTTTTTCCAATCAACCGTAGAGCTACGTTTTCAGTCTACCGTCTTCTCAGTTTTTGGAGAGAATCAATAATCATTCAATGCTACAAGATCTAAGGAAAAGTTTTTCTTAAATCAAAAAAGCTTGAAACTACTTAATTTGCACATTCGTGGAATCTCGTTCATGTCAATTTGGTGACCTAATTTTGTCGAGAAAGCCATGAGGTATCACATGGATGACATATATAATACACATAGCAAAACGAGGAAACAATTAATCTTCTTTATGGCTTGCAGATATAACCTTTGTTATTGAAGTAGTCGACATAGTCGAGAGTAACATGAGTTAGCCAACCATGACAAGAAGAAGACAATGACAAAGAAAGTAGATGTCATATCTTCTAAATGATGTGATATTAATAATTTATATTTTAGGTCAATATTTGGTGTTGGACGTGTAAACGTTAAGAAGATGCACACGTTAAGAAGAGGAAGAGGAGGCACCATTTCCTCTTCCTCTTATTATGTGCTATTCCTGGACATAATTGCCACTTCTCATTTTAGCAAAATCAAGAGGTGTCCGATTCTGTAATTGCTTTACATTTGATCTTGTATTGATGAGATTATACACACAAGCTAACTTATTTGATTCGACAATTTACTCCTTGAAATGGGAACAAAAAGAGATAACATAAAGGTGCACCACTACAAAAATTTTCAGGATTACCGACAGAAATATCCATTGGTATTCCGTCGCTAAAGGGCCTTACTGATAGATTTCCGACGGAAAGTAATTTATTGCGAGAATATGCGTCGGAAACTATTTTCCCGACGGAATTATAATTCCGTCGGTAAACCCGCTGGACAGCTGGCGCCATTTTTCGGACGGAAGTTATATTTCCGTCGGAGCAGAGGACTCTGATCAAAGTTGCTGTATCGTAAAATACCGACGGAAATACCATTTCCGTCGGTATTTCCCGACGGAATTGGTATTTCCGTCGGAGATTACCGACGGAATACCAATTCCGTCGGAAAATACCGACAGAAATGGTATTTTTGTCAGTATTTTACGATACGGGATACCGACGGAATACAGATTCTGTCGGTATTCCGTCAGGAAAATAAAAAAAAACTGACAGGTGCTATTTGTATTCTCATTCAACCATGTATACAAATTATATATCCATACAAAACCAATCATACAATCACAGATACAATCACAGTTTACAAATAAACTAACACAATCACAGTTTACATATTCTAACAAACTATATATATATAGATACAAACAAACTAACACAATCCATAGATATAGAAACAAACACTCCATACATATAAAAACATATAGAAACAACACACTCGATACATATAAAAACATATAGAAACAAACATAATATAAACAAAGCATTTCTCTACTCAAATATATAAATCCATACCATGATAACAAATACTCCAAAAACAACTAATAATGTAAAATCCTGTAAAAAGTAAAATACAATAAATTATGATGAGATTGATATCGATGTATAATTCAAAATATTACATAGATGTATAATAAATTTTACATTTAAAAAAATAAATACCTAGATATAAAGAAAATGATGATGATGATGATCGTGCTGAATATGTACACCCTAACGCATGAAACATATAATAATGTAATATTTAGAAATGAACATAGTAGAATAAAACAATCAAATATATTTTACATATAACTTATATGATAAATAAAGATTTAAATAGTAGTTGAACAAACCTTGAAACATGCTAATCACCACGGCCTGATGGGTCTTGCGTCTCCTGTGACTCAAGACCATCTGGCGTCTGGGTGCGAGCGAAATTTGCCACGATCTCTCGCATACTGGCAAAGAGAGTATCCTGGTCGGTCCTCCTCTTCTCCTCAGCAGCCCTCCACTGATCCATAGAAGTCATCCTCTCATCCATTGACTTCAGTTGAGTGCGCAGTTCTTCATTTTCACGTTTTAATGACTGCACCTCACTAGAAGAAGAGGAACTAGCATGACCCCTAGGAGTTTTCAAACGATCAAATGCCACTTTAGCCTGGGAGCCAAGGTCGTAGAGGGTGGAGTTTTTTGTCCTTCCACCGACAACATCATAATATATCTCATTTAACGCGTCGATGGATAGAGACTGTGACTCCTCCCCTCTGATAGTGGCTGAGAGACTTGAGTCACTCTTTCTGTCATTTGCTTCTGTGTTTAAAATTATAATATTGATCAATATTTAATTTGATAATAATTATTAAAGTTGTTGAATGAACGCATGATATTCATTAGTTTTAATAGACGTTGTTGAGTGAAACTAATGTAATTCTCTACCTAAACGTCTTGATATTTTGGATAGTATGAACCTCTTTCTTAATGTTTTAACACAGTTTTAAAGTTATTATCAATGTCTTTGTCAACTAAACTAAATAGCGTATGGATAAATGTGATCCAACAAATTCTCCCAATTGGAATGAATGACCTTGTGTTTAGTCTTCAAGGCATGAATGCACCTTTATCATTTAACACTTAATTAATATTCATGTTAATTTTAATTTAACTGACAAATTATTCGTTTAGAAAAAAACATATATAAAATATTCATGATTAATAATTCATAGAGATGTATAATAAACTAATTAATCATTTTGTATTACCAATAGGAAGTTTGAACATGACATGATTGAGAACCGAAGCAGATCTCTTGGACTATTTTTTTTGTGGTCCAGAGGATGAAACATTCATATTTGCGGTCGGATCATGATCGTGATCCGATCGTAATTGGTTGTGATCCTTTTTTGGGTTCATCGTCTCCACTAGGTTATAGTTTGGTTCGGAACGGGCGACCACTGGTGGTGCATAAGTGGTCATGTGTTGGGCGTTGAGCGAGGGTGTCCTCCGGGCGGCCTCCGGCCGCCCACTCCAAACCAAACTATAACCTGGTGGTGACGGTGAACCCAGGAAGGAATCGCAACCAATTGCGGTCGGATCGCGACCGCGATCCGACTGTAAATATGAGTGGTCTATCCTCTGGACCACAAAAAGTGATCCAAGAGATCCTACCTCCCGTGAACCACACTCATACATGAATCGGATGAGTTGGACCTATACCATGAGCTCAACTGAAGCGGCGCGCACATGGTGGATCGACGGATGTAGGGCAAGCAACGCTAACAAAGCCAAAGTTGAGTGCAAAAACCAAGTTTCAAAAAGGATAATGTTGATATATAATTTTTATTTGTACAAAGTTGGGTGGGAGAGCATTTGCATAAATGAGATTTAAATTGGCTAATTAGGTTCGGACTAAATCTTAGAATTGACTTAGATCAACATGTGCATTTTAATTGAATCTTGAGTTGACTAATCAATCGATCAAGGATAAATGATTGACAATTATTAATTAATTCATTTATCAACATTATTTTTATATTTGTCTTTATATTTGATTATGTTTGTGTTTTGTGTTATCAATTTTGTTGGTGCAATCATACATGGATAAAAAGTTTCAATGATTGACAATTATTTTAAATTTAGGTTAACAAGTTGAACCTCACTTGAGTTACGAGTTTATAGGATAAGAGAAATTCAAGAAGGTCGAGAGCTGGATTCTTGCCAAAAAGAAATCCATGCAGATTGGAAGACCGGATGCAAGACAAGGAAATACTAAAAAGGTTAAGGATCAGATTATTAGCAAAAGATGAAAACTCGAGCAGATTGTGAGATCAGATACAATAGTAGATGAAGACTAGGAGATGAGGAAGCTCCAAACACAAAGTTCAGAGAACATGCAGGTTCATCTGACATGAGGTAATTGGGATTGATTGATACATTGAAGGAAGTTATGTACTTAAGAGTTTAGGGATGAAAAAACCTATTTTAGGGTTCACCAATCGATTGGTATGATATACCAATCGATTGGTGAGCCAAAACCCTAAATCCTAAATCCCAAGTTCTAGATTTCAACACCAATCGATTGGGTTAAATCCAGAATTCATGGTTTCCACAATCATTGTATCAATCACTTCTCATGTGCGAGGCCCACAGCATAAGCCCTAAGCGACCCAAGAGCCAATTGGACCTGTAGGGCTCTGCTCCTCATTTCTCATGGGCAGAGGTCTCAACATATACCCGAGTGATCGAATATCTAGTCGAACATATAGCGATTAGCTCTCCACCTCTCAGAGACAAGTCTCTCGACATATCCCGAAGCGGCCCATAGCCGGTCGGGATAATAACTGGTTGGACATACAGAGTGCAACTCTCCACTTCTTAGAGATAAGTCTCTCAACATAATCCCAAGTGGCCTATAGCCGGTCGGGACAATAGCCGGTCAGACATACATGACACAACTCTCCACTTCTCAGAGACAAGTCTCTTAACATATCCCTGAGAAGTCCATAGTGTAGGACTCTTGGCGGCCGACTAGAGGAGGGCGAATAACCTGCATAATAAAAATAAAGCAAAATACCTTTCTCGATCTTTACAGCTTAATAGAAATAGGCACTTGCATAAAAAGAATTAAGAAACTGATTAAAAAGAAGAGGCACAAAAGGGTTACTTGGTTTGCAATCAGGGGATTATTAATCCAAGGAAGTTGAAGCTCACTAAACAATCTCCTTCAGGCGGAGAAGTCTCTTACAACAGTTAAAGCACTCAATTGTAGAATAAAACTAAAGAGGAATCACCTACAAGTGTTGTTTTGAACTATTGGGATCATGACTGTATTTATAGCCCTGATCGGGGTGCCTGGAGGGGTTCCAGGTGTCTGGAAGGGTTTTAGGCGCTTGGAGGGGTTCTAGGCGTCTGGAAGGGGATAAAATTTTATCCTCGTCGAAACGAATCGAACCAAGTCGTGTTTGGATAGAAATCCTGGTCCAGGCACCCGAAAGGGTTCTGGGTGCCTTGATTGAAAAGTCAATATTCTATTGACTTTCGGTCCCGGTCTTCAACTTCGGTTCTGCTCGCATTGGTCCAGGTCTTCCGCTACGGCTCCGCTCGCATTGGTCCAGGTCTTCCGCTACGGTTCCGCTCACTTAGGTGATTTCAGCCATCCAGAATAGAGCTCACCCGAACCCATTTTTCGACCTTCTCAAGTAACATTCCATTCCGACTTCTCGCCCCTTGGAAACACTGCGCTACTCTTCCGCAACGCCTCGTCCCTCGGACGCACCGAGCCCGTCGACTCTCTCCCGTGACATTCTTCTCTCTAGCTGCGTCTTTTGCTCGACTTTCTATACTCCTAAGTTCCTGCACACTTAGACACAGGGGTTAAATACCAACAGGATCTAACCTGACTTGGTTGATTACATCAAAACTACCTTGGGGGTATATACAATCTCCCCCTTTTTGATGTAAATAACCCAAGTTAAGTTAGGGTAACAAAAACATAAACAAATAATAACAAGGTAAACTTTACAAATAATAATGTGCAAAAATTAATGATACCCTCCCCCTAGACTTAATGTTCACTTTTCTCCCCTTGATCACATTAAAAATGAGGTACTTTAAGATAACTTGGAAATAAATCTAAAACAAAGTCTAAGGGAAAATATTTTTTTTAGAAAATTATGAAAATTATTGAAAATATTTTGAAATTTTTATACAGATAAGTGATGAAATTTTCTTTATCAAAAAAATTAAATTTTAAATAATTTCTAATATAAATTTTGACAAACAATTTATTTGAAAGCATTAGATAATTTTTAATGAAATGCTTAATAGTTAGTCAATTAAACATTCATTTCAATAATTGGTTTCCAAGCTGTGATGAGGCATTAAGTCTTCTTGGTTATTGGAACAACAACCACTTCTAGACAAAGCCTCTTAAAATAATTTAATATTTACTTTTCTTTTTGAAAGCCCTATATCTAACCTAAAAAAAAGCATGCACAAAAAGATAATTTAATTTAAACATGACTTTGGAACCCAAAATAGATTCTTTCCTACCGGATTAATCAAAAATTTACTAGGAACATATTTCTTTGATATTTTTTCTAATTTAAAATGTCAATTTAATCCATTATATCTTTTAACTTGTTGAACATGCGAGCATGCACTATTTTTTAACTCTTCTATTTCTGCCCTCAATTTTTCGTTTTCCATTTTCATCTTGTCATAATCTTGTAACTAGCAAGATGTTGCTAGAATTCCTTTTAATTCATCATTTCCCTTTTCTAACCTACAGGAGTTTTTCGATAACATTTTTATAAATTGAAATAGTTTATTAGGAGGTAGAGATCATACCTGACTTACCTTGTCGATCCCGTAATCTGAAGCTCCCCCTGAAGTGCTGCTTCCTTTTAATGTCGCTCCCCCTTCATTGATGCTCTCGATGCTCATTTCGAATGAGTTTGCTTCGTCTTCATCGATGCTCTCCAACTCCCCCCTTTTCCTGACCGTTGACTGCCACATCCTCTTAACTTTGACTGTTTTGGGCTGCCACGTTCCCTTGACTTTGACCACTCTTGACTGCCATGTCCCCCCTTTACGCATCGTATCACTAGTATTTTCACTAAATATAAAATAGCCAAGCTTGGGATCCTAAACATTTCTTTATTAACACTTGGAAGGAAACTCATTCCGATAAATGGATTACTGAAAGTGGTTGTTTAATATACATGACTAGTGATATAGGTAATTAAGTTTCTGACTCGTGACGTATAAAGTATATTCAGATCTTTCGTGATTAATCATCAATAAAACTCATAAGATACAAGTGCCCTCCTCGTGATACTACATTGGCTGGTCCCTAAAGGTTCATATGTACATAATCTAAAATTACTTCCGTCTTGTTTGTTGTCATCTTGAATTACACTTTTCTCTATTTCCCAATGATACAGAATTTATAAAATTCAAGGTTGCACATCTTGACATTCTTCAACAAATCTTTCTTGTGATGTTACAATATCCCACATTTACTCAGATGCACATGAGGATGCGATATCTTGATGGGAAGGAATCCCTTTGATATGTTATAGATATTTTCTATGTTAGTGCAATAATACCCCTTTTTAATGATTGCTTTAGCTGCTACCAAAACCTTGGTTCATGTAATGACTTTATTATGAGGTCTTAGGGTCGAAACTCGGTCTGTTCGAGCATACCTCCCCCCATGCCTTGCCATCTGCACTAATGGCTAGTAGTCACCCGTGATTTACCTCCTCCATATTAATCTAGTGACGAGTTAACGGGGGTGCTATGAGTGAGCGAATCACCTTTTACCACATGTAATGACTTTATTGTAGCCCTACATGCATTAATATGAAGAATTTTTACATCTCACCTTAGTTTGTCATCGCTCATTGAATTGGTCATCTATACATTAGGAAAAATGTCATTTCAGAGTAATGGTACTCTAATCACAATTCATGTGACAAGCATCTAGGACGGATGGGCTAAGATTATTTTAGGAGATATTGGTAGTTACATTTGATTAAAAAATTTAAATGAAACTTTCATTTAAAAACACATAAATCTTCAAAAAAAACATTATTAATCTTATATTTTTATTTGATTGATCCTTAATTTCATACAAATATTATTAATAAACATTCTTAATAATAATATTATTAGTTTATTACTATATAGAAATTTTTCCTAATTTATTAATAGGCATTCTCTTTAAATGACATTCTCTGTCGATGATGGGACATCCTGATCTTTCTGAATTTACTCCAAAACTCTTACCGCTTTTTTCACTATCGATTGTGCCAGTTGTCGATCGTCGGAATTCAAAATTGATTATATATTCGGAAATCCTATTACTTAAGCTTTTTATTGGTAGTTTGGTACCAAAATCTCAAAGTAATGTCGTGACCTTGAGACGAGCCATCAGCCCTTGTTTTGTATCAGAGCAACACGCGAACTTATTCATCATCGTCATCATCTCATCTACCATCGTGCAACCTAGGATGATAATTTCTAAGAAGTTTTGAGCAAGATTTCGACCTTAAATCAAGAATTCAGAGGCTGCTAAATGCGGTCATTTAAAGGTGAGTAAAGTTTTTATGATAATTATTTTTGTCACTTAATATGCCCCCTCCCCCAATTTAAAATCTTGGATCCACCCCTGCATATGCCCTAATCGCATATGCCACAAGATAGTATTGTCTGATTCAAACTCTACCGAGGTAACTCCACCATAACTGTTGGATCGTGAAACGTCGATAAAGGGGGGGGGGAGTGAATATCGATTCGAAAAACCAGCGTTAAGAAAAGTTAAGTGCAGCGGAATAATAAAAAACTTAAACAAACTGAACACGATGTTTTTTACTTTGTTCGGAGCCTGTGACGACTCCTACTCGAAGGCCCGTACTCCGTGAGTACTTTCGTTGGGCAATCACTATCAATTCGAATATTACAGAGTTAAGTACAAGAATTGACAGATAAAGAAGATACCGACAATAGAATTAAAACAAAACCAGCACTGAGTCGGAGAGCTTTTCGTGGCGTCGCAAGAGCACAGAGCAGCAGATCTTGGATTCTGAGTTCATATCGAAGCTCTACCCTTGTCCCTTCTTTTATATGAAGCTCAGGGCGCCTTGGATCCCTTCCAGGCGCCCTGGTGAGACGTGGCAGGTCCAACCAGTGAGCTCCACGTGGCGACGCGCAATCGGGATAAAACTTGCCTCCCGGGCGCCCGGATCCCTTCCGGGCGCCAGGACCTCCGGGCGCCCGGATCCCCTCCGGGCGCCCGGACCACCTTTCTCCAGAACAGGTCCTTCTCCTGCAAGACAAGGTTAGTCCGAGGTAAGTATAATAAATTTCCTGCAAAACAAAGTGTTAGAACAGTTCATGAGTTTGACATGAAAAAGTATGACTTAAATTCCGTCTTTCCGAGACCGGAATCTAGTCATGATCTCGACATAGATATCCGAAATGGATCTAAGCCGGATCGACGCCTAATGTTCCCTTCCCGGGAACGCGTCCTCACAGTCACTCCCTTCCAGTGACTTACCTTTACTCACCTGCCAGACGTCCGGTCAGCCCTTCGACCCGTCTGGACTTCTCGCCAGCTATCCGGTCAGCCCATCGACCTAGCTGGACTTCTCGCCAAGCGTCTGGTCAGCCCGTCGACCCGCTTGGACTTCTCGCCAGCTATCCGGTCAGCCCGTCGACCTAGCTGGGCTTCGTGTCAGACATCCGGTCAGCCCGTCGACCTGTCTGGACTTCTCCTGCACACTCGATCAGAGTGTTTAGACAACAACAGACTAACTTAACCTGATTTGTCATTCATCAAAACCTGGGTTAAATCGTTAGTGCTAACCGCACCAACAATAACTGTAGTCCCTATTAACATGTAGATGTTCCATGCTAATTTTTATCTTTTCATTACCGTCAGAGCTCCCTTGCTGACCTTTATTACTTTGCTCACTGATTTACTGCCACAACCAATATCATCTAGTGTACCTAGTGATATCAAATTTTTCCTTATCTTTGTTATATATCTAACATCACATGGGGTTTCGATCACACCATCAAATATCTTAATTCTAACGTTTCCTATGCTAATAACTTTGCATAATGCATTGTTTCCCATCAACAGTGAACCAGAATTCACTACCCTGTAGGTGTTAAACTACACATTGTTTGGGGTCATGTGATATGAACATGTAGAGTTTAAGATCCATGCATTCATCAGCTACTTCAAACTCAACATAACTGATAGCATATCTCGATCATTGCTCTCTAAATTTTCCTCTTCAACCAGAGACAAAGAGTGGGGGGCGGGTGGTGGGGTTTAGTACCTAGTTGACTCTACCACCCCCCTAATTTTTTTTAGAAAAGGGGTTTAGTACCTAGTTGACTCCATCGCCCACCCCCCATACCTAGTTGACTCCACCACCCCCCTTAATAAAATGTCTAGCTTCATCCCTGTCTTTAACTATGTTTGCAGACTTCGTCAAACTACCTTTGTTCTTTGTTGTAACATCACAGCCCCTTGGGCGGCCACACTAACGGCCCAACTAGCGACCCCTGATGGTCCCTTGGGCAGCCACAATGGCGGCCCAACTGGCGACCCCTTATGTCGTCATCCGACGACCCTCGGCCGTGCCGTTACTCACTAGGTCTTCCCACCCCTGGCCAGTGGATTTTTGCCTTCCCCAGGATTCGAACTCTAGATCTCCAGGATAAGTACTAGAGTTTATAAATTCTGGTAGCCAAGTGAGCGCCACTCACTTGGCTACCAGGATTCATAAACTCTAGTACTTATTCTGGAGGTCTAGAGTTCAAATCCTGAGGAAGACAAAATTCCACTGGCCAGGGGTGGAAAGACCTAGTGAGTAACGGCACAGCCGAGGGTCGTCGGATGACGACATAAGGGGTCGCCAGTTGGGCCGCTAATGTGGCTGCCCAAGGGGCCGAGGGGCCGTGACGTTACAATAAAAAGGCGCCTTTTTATTGTAATGACACGACAGAGGGTCGTCGGTTGACGACATAAGGGGTCGCCAGTGGGGCCGCCCAAGGGACCGCCAATTGGATCGCCCAAGGGGCCGAGGGGCCGGGTCGTTACATTTGTAACATTTTTCTTTATCGCTAAACAATCTCTCTTCATATGACCTTTTCCTCCACACTTGTAGCAAATGATCATCTTCTTCCTTCTTGACTTAGAACGATGCTTGTTGTCATTACTCGATCCATGTCGAGATTTACTCCTACTACGTTCTTGGTTGCTATTTACCATAAGTCATTTTTCCTGAAAAACTTCATCGTTTGTTTTCTTCCTTTGATGAAGACCTAGTAACCCACATGTAATCTCCTCCAATTTATGTGTTTTCTTACCCCACAGCAAAGTAGTAACCAAATACTCAAACGTAGGAGATGAATGTAGAGAATTCAACAACATTAGCGCCTTGTCTTTATCCTTGATCTTCACATCAACTAACTTTAAATCATTCATGATTTGGTTGAATAAGTTGATGTGTTAGCTCAAATCGGTTCCCTCTATCATCTTCGGTCCATATAATTTTTACTTAAGATACAATTTGTTTGGTAATTACTTTGACATGTACAAACTTTTCTAACTTTTGCAAAATTGTCACTAGTGATTCCTCATCCATGACATGGTATATTTCATCATGCCTAGCCCCTTTCTCCCCCTGTCTTTCCTCGCTGGGATAAGAGAGCCTGATGCTCCCTTTTGTGGATTCTTTCCCAACAAGGGTCGGGGGAAGGAAGCAGATGGAATCCAGCTGGACAAGCACTGGCTTTTGGCAGACTAGCTCGCTGCTCCAGATAACTAATACAAAGAAACGCCATTCCTTATTTCTCTTTCGCCTAGCTTACATCCGTAAGACAAAGCTTGATTGTTGCCACCACTTTCACCTAAAGTTCTTCCTAATCCGACTAGTTTCCATTCTCCTAGCACCTTCACTATGTCTTGTTGCACTAACACGTCCTTAACCCTTCTCTGTCATAATTTGAAGTTCTCGATTCCATCAAACTTCACCATATCAAACTTCATAGAAGACGTCCCCGACATGTTGAAGAAATCCATCAACACCTCGCTCTGATACCAATTGTTGTGCAACCTCTAATGCGGAAGAAGAGGAAGAGAGAAAGATTGTGTGGAGCAACGAAACAAAGACACACAAGAAAGAGCAAACACGAGGAAAAAATGGAGGAGCAGAAGAGTGATCGTGGTTTTATAATGTGTCTACTTTATAAAACGACTGAAGTTTTATTAGAATTCTCTCTACATGAAAGAGTCATGATAATGATGATATTACCAATAGGTTTATAATGATCCCTATAAATATTATCCAAACCCCAACATGCTAAAATAGATCTGAAAAACCGTAATAGAATCTTATTACAAAAAAAAATCATAATAGAATTTTTCTACGACTTTTTATTTGTATCCGTGGCGTCTCTCACATTGATTTTCACTTAGATATGAGTTACTTGTCAATAAAGTGAAATAGAACCAAATAAACAATCCAACCAACTAAAATTCGATTCAATATATTAAGAAGTTCAATATTTAAAAAAAAAATCGATAAGTTCAAGTAAAACGATTTAATTCTGATTATGAATTTTGAAATTCCATTAAATCAATTAAATTTCTTTTTATTAAATAATAAAAAGAAGTTTTTTTTTACTTTTATTAAATTGTTTAAGTTTTTATTTAAAAGTTTTAATATTTTTTTAAAAATTAGTTAATTTGGTTATTGACCAAAATAATTAATTTTTTTTATCGATTCAATTGGTTGAAAAAAAAGTAATTAATTTAATTTTAATAAATTTGCTTCAGTTTTAATAGAAACTTCACTCCTATTAATATCGAAGCTTCAAATTACGTCCGTAAGTTCGAGAATGGCTATAAACAACAACAACAACAACAACAACAACAACAACAACAACAACAACAACAACAACAACAACAACAAAAAAAAAACACAACAAATTAAATGCCAATCTCATAAGTATTAATAACCACTTTTTTAGTTGAGATTTATTAATTTAATAATCTAGATAAATTATTAAATTTTAAAGTATAAAATAAATTTAATAATTATTTTAAAGTATAAATAAATAGGACACTCAACCAGACGTTCTTTACAATCCGTCCTTAAGATAACATAGAGATAATCATGGATCAACTTATAGTTGACCATCAAATTAGTTAGGGGGTGAGAGAATATTTTTTCTCTGAAAATATATGTCCATCGAAAATTAATCCCTTACCTCATTATAACACATTAATCCATCTCTACTTTATATAAAAGATGCTAAACCTCTCTACTTTCTCCACACAATTAATCAATCTATACTCTTCTGCAGATGGGGGTGGGGGACTTTAGTAAATTAAATATGACAAGGATTAAACCTTTTTGTGGATTGCAGTTTGCTTGAGATGTGGATTAAGGATATTTATGTTGCAGGATAGAGCATGATGTTTATTCAACTGGATGAGCAAAAGAATACTTCACTTTGCTTGTAGGGAAGCCAAATGAAAGATGCTCATGGTAATAAAGTTTGCTTCACGGTGGTGTAGATATCAAAACTAGTTTGGTTCACTACCATTCTCTCCAGCCATTCCATAAACTCATTCACTAGCAAAGAAAATAAGAGGTTGAAGAAATTATGTTGGTGTTCTTGGAATTGAAGCATCTCTTGCTGGAGGTGCTACCATCGCCTACCATGGTCGCACAAGGCCGCTTGCTGTGTATCCAAAATCACTTGGCCATGGTTTGTGATAGCCTTTGGGCTATCAATTCAATGATCGAAATCCCTGAGATGGGAGTGCTGTTTAACTATATTTGGCATCATCGTTTTAATTCGCCTTTACATGTTCCTGTAGAATTTGCAGATTGGGTGACAGATGTAGCTACAGCAGTTATAGATATGGGAGAGTTGCTCAGTCGAATCATGGATTGGGAAGCAAGTTTGCACTTTCGCCATGTTATTCTAGTGGAGCTGAAAGAGATGTTGTGCGACTTGAATTCTCTTGCGCTGAGAGGATCTGCAATGGGTCTTCCAAGGGACCCTATGGGTTCTATGAACCCACTCCGAGAAGACTACTCAATTGTCTTAAAAAATGAGGTGGTGGGCAGACATGAAGATCTAGAGAAACTCATTGAAATCTTTCAACAACAACAACTAGTACCATCTAACAACAATGGCGATGATTACAACCCCTTTGTTATTGTCATAGATGGCGAAGAAAGGGTTGGGAAGACGACCTTGGCATATATGATCTACCACCACACTTGGGTTCGCCAACAATTTCATCATCGCATTTGGGTGGATCTATCACCCAGTGTTTCGACACTCGAGATGATTAAGATTATCGGAAAAGAATTTGCAGAGTCCATAAACAACGAAGAATACTGTGATCAGAAATTACACCTAGAGCTGCCGTTACAAGCCATGTGGGAATATATTAATGAACAACTCGATGGGAGTAGATACTTGTTGGTGCTTCATTGTCTAGATTTGAATAGTTTGATATCGCAACCAGAATGGAGTGAGTTGAAGAACATCCTGTTACGTGTGGGCGGGCCGGGAAGTGCAGTCTTAGTCATCCTCAAATCATCAACACAATCAGTGAGTGATATGAGTTTTCAAAATAGGGTGAAGGATATTACAACATACTACTTGAAACCCTTATCTGATGATGCATGGCTAGAATTATTCAAGAGACACGCAGCAATGACAATCCCCCCATCAAAGCGGGACATAGTATTCAAGGGCAGTACATTTGCTATGCCACTTTTCCAATTGGTTGGTCAAACTTTTGGGGCAAAGTTTTGGGGATCGTTAGGCCATAGTATTCAAGTAGAAGATCTCTTTCCTTGTGAAATAAAAGACATTCATATGGTTAGGAATTTTCCATTTGCCATCGTACGATTACTCCAATACCATTATCTACTTGATAAGGATTATAATGTCATCTTACACATGTTGACCGCTGAAAGCCTCATACCAGTTGAAGGCCTCTCTCCAGGTTGGACTGAGATCTATGAGAGATTTCGTTATGGAAGAGAATCAACATTCTGTTTTCCAAGGAAGGTATATTTGCATAGGAAGGTTCCAGGAGATTCAACTACTATTCCAAGGTGTTGTCGCTATTTGCGTTTGGAAATTAATGCTAGAGCGATACCATTTCGACTGCCGACCATGCCAGTTGAGGTGAACAAGAAGATGATAGCATTGATTTTACGAGAAGATGAGGCAACGACACAAGAAGATGATAAAAGAATGACATTTCAAGTATACAAAAAAAGGCTAATGAAACCAGCAACTACAATATCACTTCAAGTATACAAAAAAAGGCGAACCAAAGCAGCAACTACAATATCGAAGTTCCTCGACAAGATGTCGGTAAGACTCGTACATTTGCATATATTAGTTGTAGAAACTAGTATGATCCAAAGCCTACCAAATGAAATTAGCAAATTGGTTAGCTTGAGATACCTCCATCTTTCAAAGCTTGAGATAGAATTACTTCCGAAATCACTTTTTGACCTACTTAATTTGCAAATTTTAAGTTTGCTTCATTGCAAAAATCTTCAAAAGATGCCTGGACGAATCCATAAGCTTAAGAAGTTGCAGATTTTGAAACTAGCTTATTGCACAAAGCTTCAGCAGTTACCAAGATCTATAACAAGACTCAAAAACTTGGAAGAGCTTAATGTGGAAGGTTGTTGTTTTTTGAGGAAGCTACCGGAGGATTTGGTCAGTTTTAAATCACTGAAAATCCTCAACGTTGCAGGATGTGCATCTTTGTCTCAAATTCCCCATGGGATCGAGCAATCAATTGGCCTTCGTAAGTTGTCAGGAATATTTGTTGGTGTCAATGAAGGTTTTGTTCTCACACAGTTGCAAGTTTTAACAAATCTTCAGGAAATAAGATTACAAAACCTAGAACGAGCAGAGGAGATTCAAACTGAAGTACTGATGGGCCAACAAAGTCTTTGGGACTTGTCATTACATTGGGGTGGTGAAGAAAAAAAAGAAAGTTCTGAATCAACTACATCACTGCAGGTACTCGAAGCTCTTCGACCCAGCTTACAGCTAAAAAGGCTAGAGATCATTTCTTATAAGGGAGTGGAATTTCCTACTTGGATGAGTAAACAACAACTTGCTGGTTTCAATTCTTTAGTTGAGGTCAGACTCATCAATCTCAAGAGGTGTGCTACGTTACCATCACTTGGTCAACTTGCTAATCTTGGGAAACTTGAAATAAGTGGCATGGATTTAATAACACACTTAGATGATACATTCTATGGTGATGGCGACATATTTCCTATGTTAACAGAACTCACTTTCTCAGAAATGCTTGCACTAGAGAAATGGTACATGACGAAAAGAAAATATATTCGATATTTTTCAAAGCTTAGGCAATTGTCATTAATTCAGTGCCCAAAACTCAAGGAAATAAATCTATTTGTTTATGGTACAATTAGAATTTGGTTGAACAACGAGACAATATGGTCTGTTAAATTTTGCAGTTGGGACAACCTCCAAAACATTGAAATAATAGAGATAGTCGGGTGCCAAGAGCTAAGGTGTCTGCCACAGAGTATGCAAAGGTTGAAGCATCTATATAAGATGACAATTAACAGCTGCAACAATTTGACGACTTTAGTAGCATTGGATTCACTTAAAGAATTGAACATATATGCTTGCCCAGTGCTAGCATTCGACCTAGAAGCATTTACAAAACTCAGGGGGCTTACAAGTAAAGGTTGCCCAAAGATGCAAATGTGAGTGTGATCTTCATCTCTTAGTAGATTTCATTTAATTACTCCTCCTATATATGCTTCTATTCATATATACCGATGATAACTGCTGGATTAGTTATTGATTCAATCAAAGTAGTTATTTATTCTCTTCTCCCTTCTCTACCTATTAGACGTTATTACTTACTATATATTACTGCATAAACTTGTTACTTAGGTAATTAAACAAAAATTAACCGACTAGTATGATTAGTAGTATAATGTGTTTGACAACAAAACTTAACAGTTCATATGAAAGATTGATCCCACCTACCATTTGCTTGGCCATTGGACATACTAAATTAACAAGATTGAGAAATTATGATTTTTTTTTCTTTTATTAGATTTGAAAGTTTGATCAACAAAGTGCAGCCACAATGCTTATTATTTCAGTTATCACGATGCCTGGAAGAAAAAAGATGAGGAACGATGGTGGAAAAACAGAAGAAGATAGAAGAGAGAAGAAGAATGCAAGTAGTTTTCTTCACCAAACTGAATGATTCACTGGGCATGTTGCAAGCAACAGCCGATCGACTTAGAGCGGTGGCATAAGAAGAATAGAAGATCCTAATTGACGTTGATCTGTTTGTTGGAATCATATCTTCTTAGTGTATTTTAATTTGGTTAATCATCTAGCTCATTTTTTATTTTATTTTGTGAAATTAATGTGCATTTGTTGTGAAATCCTCTATTTGTCCTGCACCATTAATCAAATACAAGTTATAGCTTGTGAACTTTCTTAGTCTTGAGATACTTTTTTTTTTTTTTTTTGATGAATTTATGCAACTAATCAAATTGATTTATTAATGTTTATCAGCGACACAAAACTCATGCATATAGTTAACGATGTCCATGAACTTAATTTGACAATTGCTCGATTTGTTGGAGGTTTTAAAATTAATATTATCTTAAATTATTTTATTATTTATTTGAGACATCTCGATTCGATATTTTATCTTTGCATGAATTTATTGTCTAATGTTTTTTAAAACATATAACATAATTACTATTTGTTAATTTATTTTTTAATTTAAATATATATAAAAATACTTTATTTGTTTAAATTATTTATAATAGATTAAAAACGAATGACATATAAGTTTTATTTATTGAATCAATGATTTAATTCAATAAGATCATCCTTTCGTATCATTTGTTCGATAAAAAAAAGTGAAGCTCAATTAACTTTTCAATAAATATATTTAAAAATTAGATAACATAACACTATAGTTCTTGTGCATAATTGTCTATGGGCTCATTAATGTTCATAAATAATTTATAAATAAATAAATAAATAAATTAATTCCTATATATTATTTAGATAAGATAAATGTACAAATAGTTCTCAGTTGTTTACCATTTAGTCATACTTGATTTATTTAGTTTCTTTATAACTCTAGTTATTAATCAATTAGTCTTTCTCGCAATCAAAATAAAATTGTTATTAATATATATGATTTCATCCTTCTTTTATGGAAATAAAACCTCTTGAGATAATCTAAAAAAAATAATGATAATCTAAAAAAAATAATCTAAACCCTAATTATATTACTTTTTAATGATAATCTAAACCCTAATTATATTACTTTTTTTAATTTCATTAAGATCATCTAAAAAAAATAATGATGTTGAATATGGATATTATATGAAGTTGTACATGAAAAAGATGATCTCAACTGGAGATAGCATTGAGTCTCATTTCTAAGGTCATAAGTCTAAATACATCCTGTTTTATTTATTGTTGTTTAATTGTAACAAAATTTCAAATTAAGTTATTAACATTGTACTTATAATATTTAGTTTGAGCATCAATCATTGCGACAAAAGATGAATACGTTCGTCCTCAGCATCCCTAAATTTGAGCATCAATCATAAACTGTATTACAATCGTCAATTTCAATATGATCAAATATGAAGTGAATGAAACAAATTTATTTACTCTTATGTAGATGTCTAAGAGTTATATACGTTGTGATATAAATTTTTAAATTGTATATTTAGTTATTTGTGAATATATTTTTGAGTGAAATTCGTCAAACATATTTCAAAGTAAACATTTCTTAAGTTTGAATTTGTGGATTTTATGTGTTGATTTTATTTTGGGTCAATGCAAGTTAGATTTCATTTTTAATTTTTAAATATTTATTTAATTTTAATGAAGTCGTATAAATAATTTACTTGTTAATTAATGTAATATGTGAAATCATATATGAAGTAACTTCGATAATTTTATAGAACTGATGAAGTAAAAAAAATTTATTTTACTTGGAAATCGATGCAATTTCAAACCGATTACGCATTCTTAGACCGGTCAAATACTTTGATTTTTTACTATACATGATTTTGATTTTAAGGTAAAATAATAAAAGACTCTTTTACTTCAGTATATTTATTTCAGTATTTATCTATTTATTATTTCATTAAATATTCGAAGTCTATTAATAAAATTCTAATAAGACAGGTTTATGACAGGTTTCAAAGGAAAAGAATTTAACTTTTGATTATAGGAAAAAACAAATCCCTAGAAGAAGACAAAAAAAAATAAATCATCTTCATCTACATCTAAAAGTGAATTTGAATCTGATCTATATGCATGTAAAATGACACACAAAAAAATGTTTGATATTTTTCTCGAAGAAAAAAAATGATTATATTGAACTTGAGTATTGAGATTTAACAGTTGAACTCGATTAGTAATCTTGACAATAAATCAATGACTCTAATCGGTGAAATATGATATGGTGATATATATGGACCTTGTCCTATTTACGACATTCTCTTTCGGTTATCGAACTACCCTTTCGGATAAGAGATATACATTTCTTGGTATCATCGCTACCGACCTAATTTTGTCGGTCGTCGAGTTATCCTTTTGGATATCGACACAACCCCTTTGGGTAAACTCATCCCTAAGTATAAGAGTATTAAGGTCGAGGTGAAGGCTAGGTCTTCTTTCCTTAAGATGATATTGACCCGCCCAGGTGCTTATGGTTTATTGGCAATCGTCTCCCAAGATACAATGACTTGCGTCTCGAAATAGGAGTACTCTAAATTTTGAGTTTTGTCGGACTTTCAAAGCCTTGAAACTCTTAAGAGATGAGACAGAGAATAGAACCCAAGAGGAAAATTCACAACTTGAGAATTGAGTAAGAATTGAGCTAGAATTGAGTGATTTTAGTTGAAGGAATGAGGTTTGTTTTATAGAGATGAAGGGTTACTATCAAAAAGTGGAAGGTTTCTTCCAAGAGGTGAAAAAATGTGGGATATATCTTTTTCTTTAAACCTTTTCACTTAAACCTTTCATTAAATCTTTTCATTATGATTAATTTAATTGATTAATATGATTAACTATTTACTTAATTAATTGATTAAAATTTATACTTTAATACTTCAAAATAATAATAAACTCTTTCTTCTTGGGCCCAGGCTTAGTACCATTGCGCGCTCCCTAATAGAAACTGAGGTAGCGAGCCATCAGCCTACGAGGGTAAAAACCTCGGTCTTACCAGGGTCGAGACCTCGGAAACGGTCACCTGGATTTGTTTAACGACAACCTCGGAATTCGGGTACCAGCCTCTTAAAAAAATAAAATACTTGTTATCTTTTATTACTTCTAATTTATAATGCCTCGGCATTTTAACAAACACCTTGTGTGCCAAAATCCCTAAAGTCTTGACTTTGGGATCTACTTAAGGCCTTGGCCTTTTTCTTTCTTTCCTTTATCTTTCTTATGCTTTTCTTAAACTCAAAATACTGATAGGGAACTCAAAATCTGGAACTGAAATGCTTAATGAAAAATCTGCACTGCAATGCATATTAAAAATATGCAAAGCATATTAAAAATCTGTACTAATGCTTAACAGAAATTTGCACTAATGCTTAACAAAATCTGCACTAAAGCTTAACAAAAATCTGCACTAATGCTTAACCAAAATCTGCACTAATGCTTAATAAAAATCTGCACTAATGCTTAACAAAATCTGAACTACATACTAAAGAGGAGTTGTACATGCTTATCAATTCAGCAAAAGAATAACCCTACACTTCTACTACGAGTTGTTCATGCCTAATTACTGCTAACAAAACAAAGGAGATTCTGATTGCATACTATAGAACCTGTTCTTACCCCTATCAGAGCACAACCTGCACTGCACATCAGCTCTAAAGAACTGTTCATACACCCCTAAAGAGTTTAATAAGGTACCTATATTCTACATATAAGCAAACTCTAGGTTTCTTTATTATAGGGCACAGAATTCCTTCAACTAACTACTGCAGAAATGAAAAGAGATGACAAATCTCAGAATTTCCCTTAGCCCACAACAAATCTCAATTCTTTACAACCTATTTCGAAGCCAAGAGGAAAACTAAACCGAAATCTGCAAATTCCAGTCCATAACAGCATATTCCGAAATCTGAACTTGCATTGTACCGAAAAGAACTAAATCTGCAACCATGCTAAAAAAACTATTCTTAAACTAACTATTCATGTTATTAAACCACACGGCTGAATCCTCTTTAAGCATGCTACAACAGAACTACAAAGCAGCAAGCAAATCTCGGAACTACTCTTAACTCTCTAGCACCCTAAATTCTGCACAACATGATCCGAAACAAGAAGGAACTAAATCCCTAGCAAGCATAAATTCGGCACAAACATAATCTGAAACAAAAGAGCATGCTGTGTATGGTAAGGAGTGAAACAAAGCTCCAAATCAAACCCCTTCCATCTTCTTTATGAGACTCACGACAGAAACCTTTAAAATCATCCATCTTCACGACATACTCAAAAAAAAAAAAAACAAAGGAAACACCAAAGCAAACTCGAAACTACTCTTACTGCAGGTGAAAAGCAACTTACTTTGCTTCTTGAACTCACAACCGAACGAGAAGAACTTCTAGGGTTTCGGATAACTCAAGATTTCAGCCCCTTCTTTGTGCCTACGAACTCTCCTTGACGAGAGGGCCGCGAGGATGTGTAGAAACCTTCGAATGAACCTTGTCCGGTCGCCGGAAAATGATGCCCTAACCTCCCTTTGTTTTCCGCCCGAGCTCCGCCGTCGCACGCAGAAGAGAAGGAGAGAATGGTTTAGGCCACGGGAAAACAGAACCTCAACTTATCCCTTTTTATAACTTAGTATTTCTGTTATGGCTTAAGATCAATTAGTTATTAATTTGTTCACAAAACACCTGGTGAATGCTTGGCTACCGCGCTTCGCCTAAATTTCTGACCGGGTCAGAGGTCGTGGGTTCGAATCTCGGTCGCACCTATTTTATACTTAATTATTTTCTGTTATTAACTACTACTTAAATTAATTTCATTCTTCCTTTAGTCAGCACGACCCTGTTGGGTTCCTGGTCAGCCGAGACAACTTAAGATTTTGCTTAACCGGAGGTCTCCGGTTCGAACCTCGGCTTAACCTCTTTATTTTTGCAACTTGTTTCTTTTGGTAAAAATACCAAACGAACTCCAAAAATTATATAAAAATACTCTAAAAATTTCTAAAAATCTCTAGAATATTTCTAAAGCATTTCTAAATATTTTTAATTACTATTAGGACTCGGAATGAGAAAATTTGGGTTGTTATAAGTGGCCTCCTATTAAGAGTATCTTGTAATACCCTATTATACCCTTTACGGTATAATATAGGAATAATTAAGAACTTTTGTTCATCCTTTACTCATTTCACAGGTTACACCTTTTGTCTCCAGGAATGACTTGGAGTAATTACTCCTAGGTGCCTCGAATCTTGTAGCTTAGTTGTCTCCTTTGAACCATTATCTTGGGATCTCCAGTCAACATGGTTGGGTTACCATTACTCGATTTAAATGTTGAATTTTAGACTCATTCCCCTAGACATGCAGTATAATTGATCTTTTGGTAGGTTTAGTGAATCCACACAATTCTCCATATTCAATGGGGATTTTACCACTAGAGATCTACTGGTTTCATGGTATTAAGTCATTTCAAAACTTACCATTTTACACTAGTGCTCTTCTTATAATTTCTTAGATACTATAATGTATCATATATATTGGCATAGTGGTTAGCCCCATATTTATAGGCTTCATTAGAAAGTTTGTGACCTTTCAATGCCTTATAGAAAATTTTCATTTCTATCTCTGGGGCTTGTGGTTTATCGAGAGGATAATTTCCTCCATAATTTTTTGGATAAACCCAAAACTTATCAACATAGCTTTTTGTTGGTCCCTTTGGAGGCCGGCAAGAGGGGAGGGGTGAATTACCCTACAAAATAAAACTCGAACCTTTCTCGGATTTCAACTATATAATAAACACTTGTAATAAATAAATAAAAGAGACTAAGTAAAGAAAAGCAGACACCAGAGTTTTACTTGGTTTGCAATCAGGGGATTGCTAATCCAAGGAATGTAAGCGCACTATCTGATTCTCCTCTGGGCGGAGTAGCCTCTTTACAACGTTGACAGCACAAATGAAAAGAACAGAATTGAAAGCACAGAAAGAATTGATTACAAGTGAGTTGTTCTGAAGCTTTTGGACCAAGGCTATATTTATAGCCTTGGTCGGGGCGCCTGGAAGGGTTCCGGGCGCCCTGGGGGGGGGATAAAACTTATCCCCCAACGTTCAGATCGAGTCAAAACTCAATCTGGTCAACTTTACTGCTCAGGGCGCCCCGGAGGGCTCCGGGCGCCTTGGAGCCCAAAGTCAACAATGTTGACTTTTTCGCCACCGGTTCAGCTCGTCTCGGTCCGGGTCTTGTTCGCTCCGGCTCCGCTAGCTTGGGTGATCTCAGCCATCCGAAATAGGGCTCACCCGAACCCAAGTTCCGGCCTTCTCCTCGAGCAGCCTTCCTTCCCGGTTTCTTGTCCCTCGAACGCCGCGCACGTTCTTCTCGTCCACCGGTGTACTCTTCCGCGGTCACCTCGTCCCTCGGACGCACCGAGCCCGTCGGCTCTCTCCCCGTGCCGTCCTTCTCGCTAGCCGCGTCTTCCGCTCGACTTCCTGTGTTCCTAAGCTCCTGCACACTTAGACACAAGGGTTAAACAAACGCAGGACCTAACTTAGCTTGTTTGATCACATCAAAACACCTTGGGGTTCCAACAATCTCCCCCTTTTTGATGTGAGCAACCCAAGTTAAGTTAGGGTAACCATATGCAATAAAAACGATTTATATTCCAATAAGTCCAAATATTTTTCAATTGAAAAATTATAGTACCTCCCCCTAGACTTAACATACTTCTCCCCCTTTGATCACATAAAAATTGGGGTTATAAATAAGTCTAAGGTAAATTCAAACAAAAATTCAATTTAATAATGTCTAAGTAAAATTCAATTTAAAGACACTCTTCAGAATTTTTCTTTCAGAAAAAAAATTTAAGTAAAATATTTTTCAGATAAAACAGTCATAAGTGTTAAAAAAAGTTTTAAGTTTGAAACTTATATCAGCATCCCCAAATTTTTTTTCTAATTAATTAAAAAAAATTCTAAGTTAATATTCATAAAAATTTCTAAGATAATAAAAAATTTTACAAAAAAATAAATATTTTCTTACACAAATTGAATAACACTTTTAAAGCATTAAGTAATTTAAATTAATACTTTTTTAGTTAGTCAATTAAACTTTTCATTTCGATACTTGGCTTCCAGGTCGTGGCGAGGTACTAGGCCTTCTTGGTTATTGGGACAACAACCACTTCCTTAGACAAAGCCTCATAAAGAAATTAGTTGTTTAATTTCCTTGCTGAAAATGCTAAATCTAATTTTTAATTTTAAATTAAATAGGTTTTTGGAACCCAATAGAGGTTCCTACCTACAGGATTAACTAAGTATTTCCTAGGTATATAGATTTTTGATATATTTCTAATTTGATTTTGATGAAATCTATAATACCAATTTAAACCTCCATAATTTCTAAGAGTAGAAATATTTGATCCATTAGATTTTTTCAATCTTTCTATTTCTTCTTTTAGTTTTTCATTTTCAATTTTCAATTTTTCAAAATCCTCTATAAGACATGATTTTGCCAAAATTCTCTTTGTTTCTAAAATTTCATTTTCTAATTTGACATTTTTATTTTCTAATTTATACATGGGTTTAGTCATAGCTTTGATACCAAAGTAAAGTTCATCAGGGGGTAAGAGGCATACCTCACTTACCATATCAGACTTGAAGCCTGAATCTCCCCCTGCTTCGCTACTTCCATCTGAGGTCGCTCCCCCTTCATCGATGCTGGGTTCTGATGTACTTTGTCCTTCGTGGCTTGCCATCAGTGCAATCCCCGCATATTCTTGAGCTTCTGATTCAGATGAAGAAGTGTCATCCCAAGTTGCTTTTAGGTTGTGTTTCTTGGGTGTCTTCATTTTGACCTTCTTGAGTTCTGGGCAGTCTTCCCTTAGGTGTCCCTCCTTCTGACACTGGTAGCACCGCACCTTTCTTCTACCTTTTTGATTCTTTTTATTCTGCATTTTAAATTTATTAGATCTAAATTTTTTTTTAAAGTTTCTTACCATGTACGCTTCTTGATCGTCTTCGGAGTCTAACTCGGGTTCATCCTTGTTGGTTGTGTTCAGTGCCATAGTCTGGGTTGTGTCCTTTGATATCTCTGCACATCTAGTTTCGTGTAATTCAAGGGTAGAAAACAACTCTTCTAAAGTACTTACCTCCAGGTCTTTTGAGATGTAGTAAGCATCGACGATTGATGTCCACTCTGGAGTTCTTGGAAACGCGTTGAGCGCGTAGCGTATAGTGTCCCGGTTTGTTACCGTTTCACCAAGGTTTTCGAGACTAGTAACTAGTTCTTTTACCTTTGCATGTAGACCGGCTACTTTCTCACCTTTCTCCAGACGGATATTCATCAATTTGTTGCGGAGGATGTCCCTTCTAGCGAGCTTTGCTTCGGACGTGCCTTCGTGGAGTTCCAAGAACTTCTCCCAAAGTTCTTTAGCAGATAAATAGTTTCCGATGCGGTTGACCTCTTGAGGCGGTAACACGCTCAGTAGGTGATGTTCCGCACGACTGTTTGCTACCGACTCATTCTGCTCCTTCTTTGTCCAATCGCTTTCTTCTTTTTCTTTTCCATCTTTATCTATTAGAGCTACAAAACCATATTTCATAATAAACCGAATTTCAAAATCTGTTTTTAGGAATACCTCCATACGACGCTTCCAGTCTGCGAAGTTCCCCTCGAATTTTGGTGGGACGATGCTTGGTCCGACCATCTTGTTGCTTCGATCGACGGTTAGTCCTCCTGAAGCGCCTTGCTCTGATACCACTTGTTGGCCCCTTTGGAGGCCGGCAAGAGGGGAGGGGTGAATTGCCCTACAAAATAAAACTCGAACCTTTCTCGGATTTCAACTATATAATGAACACTTGTAATAAATAAATAAAAGAGACTAAGTAAAGAAAAGCAGACACCAGAGTTTTACTTGGTTTGCAATCAGGGGATTGCTAATCCAAGGAATGTAAGCGCACTATCTGATTCTCCTCTGGGCGGAGTAGCCTCTTTACAACGTTGACAGCACAAATGAAAAGAACAGAATTGAAAGCACAGAAAGAATTGATTACAAGTGAGTTGTTCTGAAGCTTTTGGACCAAGGCTATATTTATAGCCTTGGTCGGGGCGCCTGGAAGGGTTCCGGGCGCCCTGGGGGGGGGGATAAAACTTATCCTCCAACGTTCAGATCGAGTCAAAACTCAATCTGGTCAACTTTACTGCTCAGGGCGCCCCGGAGGGTTCCGGGCGCCCCGGAGGGTTCCGGGCGCCCCGGAGGGTTCCGGGCGCTCCGGAGGGCTACGGGCGCCCCGGAGGGCTCCGGGCGCCTCAGACTGCTCCGGACGCCCCGGACTGCTCCGGGCGCCCTGAAGCCCAAAGTCAACAATGTTGACTTTTTCGCCTCCAGTTCAGCTCGTCTCGGTCCGGGTCTTGTTCGCTCCGGCTCCGCTAGCTTGGGTGATCTCGGCCATCCGGAATAGGGCTCACCCGAACCCAAGTTCCGGCCTTCTCCTCGAGCAGCCTTCCTTCCCGGTTTCTCATCCCTCGAACACCGCGCACGTTCTTCTTGTCCACCGGTGTACTCTTCCGCGGTCACCTCGTCCCTCGGACGCACCGAGCCCGTCGGCTCTCTCCCATTGCTGTCCTTCTCGCTAGCCGCGTCTTCCGCTCGACTTCCTGTGTTCCTAAGCTCCTGCACACTTAGACACAAGGGTTAAACAAGCGTAGGACCTAACTTAGCTTGTTTGATCACATCAAAACACCTTGGGGTTCCAACACTTTTATCATCTCCTCAATATTTACACCACCATTGTTGAATTGAGGTGAATGTGATATAGTTAATTATTAGAATGTTGCTTTTCCTTGAGAAACATTCCTTGAGCAATATCTTGCATTCTCTCCCTCAATCACCATGGATGATGATCTTGCTTAGTTGATTTTTCAAACCACATTTCTAGTGTTTTATAAAACACTTCAAGGGTCTCAATATTTCTTAAAACCAAGTCTTTATAACTCTAATTTTCTGATTTTACCGAGTTAAAACTATGGTTGTCTAATCAGGATGATGATCACGATTACACTTGTTGTCAAAAAGTGCTCAATCTAGAAAGTATGCATCACTTGGTCTTCCAATTTCACTCAGCTAGAGCTATGATAATCTAATTGGAGTGTTGACTAGGATAGTATTACTCTTAGAGAGATACTCGACTCAGGAAGCATACATCCCTTGGTCTTCCAATCTCATCAAGCCAAAGTGGTAGTCGTTTGATTGGAGTGTTGACTAGGATTGTATTACTCTTCGAGAGATATTCGACTCAAGAAGTATACATCCCTTTGTCTTCTAATCTCATTGAGCCAAAGCTGCAGTCATTTGATTGAAGTGCTGACCAAGATTGTATTACTCTTCGAGAGATACTCAACTCAAGAAGTAAATATCCCTTGGTCTTCTAATCTTATCAAGCCAAAGCTGTGGTTGTTTGATTGGAGTACTGACCAAGATTGTATTATTCTTTGAGAAATACTCGACTCAAGAAGTATACATCCCTTGGTCTTCAAATTTTATCGAGCCAAAGCTGTGGTCGTCTGATTAGAGTGCTGACCAAGATTGTATTATTCTTCGAGAGACACTCGATTCAAGAAGTATACATCCCTTGTTCTTCAAGAATTTGTTAAATTAATGGAAAGTGAATTTGAAATGAGCATGGTCGGAGAACTCAACTTTTTCTTAGGCTTACAAATAAAACAAACCAAAGATGGAATCTACATTTATCAAACTAAATATGCTAAGGAGTTAATCAAAAAATTCATCATGGAAAATTCAAAAATTATAAATACTCCAATGGAAACCAACATTAACATTGACTCTGACCCTGAAGGAAAACCTGTAGACCCAAAATACTATAGAAGTGCCATAGGTAGTTAACTTTATCTAACTGCAAGTCGACCTGACATACTGTTTGCAGTAGGTATGTGTGCAAGATACTAATCATGTGCAAAAGAGTCACATCTAACATATGTTAAAAGAATACTTAGATATATTAAAGGAACTCTAAATGTAGGACTTTGGTATCCAAGAACTTGCACCTTTGACCTTTATGGATATTTTGATTCAGACTATGCTGGGTGCAAGTTAGATAGGAAAAGTACAAGTGGTAGCTGCCAAATTCTAGGTCAGTGCCTAGTAAGTTGGTCAAGCAGAAAGCAACATTGTGTTGCTTTATCCACTACAGAAGCCGAATACATAGCTCTAGGAGAATGTGCATCTCAATTGTTATGGATGATGCATACACTAAAAGACTATCAACTAGACTATAAAAATACTAAAATCTTTATTGATAATATCAGCTCGATTAATTTGACCAAAAATCCTATTCACCATTCTAGGACCAAACATATAGAGGTAAAACACCACTTTGTAAGGGATCATGTAGCTAAAGGTGAAATTGCACTCAACCATGTTGAGTCCAAATCAAACCTAGCTGACATCTTTACAAAACCCTTACCTGAACTCGAGTTCAGTGGACTTAGAAGGCAAATAGGAATGTGTTGGATAGAGTAGATATCTTACCATCATTTCTATTATTGCTTTTCAAATTCTAGGAAAAACAGTTTTCAAACCTCCAATTTTTCCTAGATTTTAAAATTCTTGAATTAACCTAGGATTTCCCCCTAGATATCATGTTCCCCTAGAATTAAGCCAGAGCATCTCACAAACACCTAGGTTTACCTTGATTGTGTTTGAAAACATAGAACGGCGTGAGATGCATAGGGTATAGCCTGGACTCAAGAATGCTTATATCTGTGCATCAATATGAGTTTGGGCGTTAAATATGCAATAAACATTAATCAAGTTAAGTTCTCCAGCTCTAGTCAAGACTATCTGGACCAAAATAACTTAACTTGACTAACCTAGTGAAAGCTATTATCCTATAGACAATCAGCAAGTAACTAAAGGTTAGATAGTTGGTAAAGGATACTCAATCTTTTAGTTAAGAATGTTTTGTTCTTTATGGCTCTGATACCTAATATATCAATCTAGTGAACATGACTTGTGCTTGGACTTAAGGACCAACTGAACTTAAATGAATAATCTTGTCCTAAAAACTTAAACTATTATTCCAATTGACCTTAACTTTCAAACTCTGTTGAACATTGCTAACCTTATTAAAATCATGTACAACTCATTAAAACACCTATTATTGCCCATTTTTGAGTTATGACAAAGGGGGAGAGTAGCAAAAATGTAAACATAAAATTCAAGTTAAAAATTAAAGGGGAGCAAGGGGAGCAAAAGTTAAGGGGGAGCCAAAGTTAAGGGGGAGCATATAGGGCAAATTTGCTTTAGTTACCTTGTCCATCTATACTTAGCAGATTTGCCTGTGTTAAAAATGTCTATCTATTCGTTTGTTTACTTAACTTTGAATTTGAGTTGCCATAATCAAAAAGGGGGAGATTGTTGGTGCGGGAAGCATCCGACGATCGAACTCGTGTTTTGATAACGGCAAAGAATTCAAAGTTAAGATGTTTTGTAGTCTAACAAGTCTACTTGAGGTTTTCAGGAAAGTCCTAGCTGCGGTTAGGCAAAAGGAAAACCCTAGGGGGCGGTAACCCTAGGTCATAGGGGGTGGTAACCCTATGCGGAAAGTCTTGGCAGGTCGATGGCTTCAGGCAAAAGTCCTAGGGGGTGGTAACCCTAGGTGGAAAGTCCTGGTGTCACGAACCAGGTGAAAGACTGAACTAGCCGGGAAGCGGATGTCCAGCAGAAAGTCCGGAAGCATCGAGTGCTGAGCAAAAGTCCAGTCGATCTGGAGGATCGACTGGCAACAGGTAAATCTCCTGAGTGGAGTAGGTGAGGACGCGTTCCCCGTAGAGGGAACAGTAGGCGTCGGGTCGACCTAGGGTTTCCGGTTGGAAACCCGAAGTCAGACTCGGACAGTTCGGAGACTGTCTATACTTCATTTATCATGTTTATGGTGCTAACTTTGTGTTGCAGGATAGTGTTTGGGACTAACATATCTTGCAGGTGCAAAGGAGCAGCCTAAAGCCTTGGATGAACAGTGTCCGAGGCGCCTCCATGGAGCTTGGAGGCACCTCGGGTGTAAAAGCTGAGCTGGCTGCGAAGCACCACTGGAGGCGCCTTGAAGGCGCCTTGAGAGGGCTATAAGGCGCCTTGAGAGGATGAAGTTCGACCAGATCAGATGTTATCCACGCGGAAGACCAGGCAGCATGGAGGCGCCTTGAACACCCTATATAAGGGGGTTTCGACCAGCACTTCAAAGAATCAAGTTCTGAGCTTTCCTTCTTCAACGTGCTGCTAACAAAGTCATTCCGAAGTGCTGTTGCAACATTCCGACGACCCAGAGCTTCGTTTTTCTCTTCTTTAAGTTGTCGGTACAAAGTTATTCTAATTGTTGTTACATTTTGTAATCTGTAATTCTTATTGAGCTTATAGTTGTTGCCCACCGGAAGCGATCAAGGATCGCGGGCCTTCGAGTAGGAGTTGCCTTAGGCTCCGAACGAAGTAAATCCTTTTGTGTCTTTGTGTTTATTTTTCCGCTGCATTTTAATTATTCTGATAGTTTTCTGATAATCGAACAAATAGCCACGAGCGCTATTCACCCCCCCTCTAGCGCGGTCTCGATCCAACAATTGGTATCAGAGCGGGGTTGTTTTGAATTGGTGCAACCACCATTCAAAACAGTTTTTTTTCGTGGTTTTGTTCGGAGTCAATTAGAATTTAGCCACATAGCTATATTCTATTTTTTTTCCCAATCGGAGTTGCTCAAAGTTGGTCAATACCACTTGGGCTCATTTTTTTCCTACCCGCACTACTAATCCAAGACTCAGTCTTGGAATAGATCTTGTTGTTTCTGTTTCTGTAGATCTAAATGGCCCAACAGGAAGGATATAGCACCGTTCGTCCCCCACTATTTTCCGGAGAAGACTTCGGATATTGGAAGGGGCGAATGGAGATATATCCAAAGATCCAGTTCGACACCTGGATGATCGTCAAAACAGTACTGCAACTACCAACTGATACAGACGGTAAGCCTACATCCTGTGAGAACTGGGAGCCAACATTTATCAAAAAGGTGGAAGCAGACGCCAAAGCCACCTGCACCATTCAGTGCGGTCTTACCAAAGAAGAGCTCAACAGAGTCGGTCCACTCTCCTCCGCAAAAGAGCTATGGGAGAAACTGATCAAACTTCACGAAGGCACCTCGGAAACCAAGGTAAGTAAGCGTGATTTGTTACTAAATAAACTATACAATTTGAAAATGCAGGAAGGCGAGATGGCAAGCTCTTTACACGCCCGAATTCAAGATATCCTGAATTCTCTACATGGAATCGGACAGAAGGTAGAAAACAGAGATATAATAAGGTATGCCCTTAACTCATTCCCTAGGAGTACATTATGAGCATCAATGGTAGATGCTTACAAAGTCTCTAAGGATTTGTCCTCCTTAAAATTAGACGAATTATTTAGTGAATTTGAACTCCATGAACAAACTAATGCACAACCATCCGAGAAAGGGATTGCTTTGGTTGCAGGAACGAGTCGAACACGGGAATCAAGAGGACGGCGAAAAGTTGAATCGGAATCAGAAGACGAACCCGATTCAGAAGATTCAGAAGATGAACTGGCCAGCGGATTTGTGAATCTTGTAAAGAAACTCTACAAGAAGAAGAAGGGCTTCAACAAGAAAGATCTGAAGAAGGCAGTTCAATCTAAGGAGGCCCAATCAAAGGTAAAATTCGAAGTCACATGTTTCGGGTGCAACCAGAAGGGCCATATCAAGGCAAACTGCCCCAACCAAAAGGAAGCTAAGAAGCAAAGAAGAAAGAAAGTCCTAAAGGCAACCTGGGATGAATCTTCTTCGGAGGACGAAGACGATGAACTCGACCAAACGAGTTTACTCGCATTGATGGCCCGGGACCAGATCAGCGAATCCGAGAGCGAGTCAGAAGCTGACTCCGAGCAAAGCCACGGATCCGCATCCGTTTCCGAAGGGCCAGACTCCGCTGTAAGTATTCCTAGGCTTAATAATTTAGTCAATTATTTACTTCGCAAATTAGCCAAGTCAAATTTGAAAATTAAGTCACTTTTAAAAGAAGTAACCATTCTTAAAGGAGTAACTAACTCAAAATCTTCACCTGATCAAGTTCAAACTGAAGATTCAACTCAAGTACAACAACTTGAGAAAGAAAATTCAAATCTGAAAAATCAGTTAAAAGATTTAAAAATTATTTTAGAAAAGTTCTCCCTGGGCTCCAAGAATTTGGATCTAATTCTTGGGACACAAAGAGCCGTCTACAACAAAACTGGACTGGGATATAAAAAGAAATATAGATCTTATTTATCATTAATAAAACAAAATAGTAAATCAGTCCAAGCATGGGTCCCCAAGTCCAAATTGATCAATCAAGTTGGACTTGGCCAATACTGGGTTCCGAAGGATCAAATACACTACCTCGATAGACCATATTGAGGCCATGATCCAGGGGGAGCAAAAAGAAAAACTATATTAATCAAACCAACTTAATTCAAAATTCAAATTCTAAATTCGAAATTAAATTAAAATTCAAAATTCAAATTATAAATTCAAAATTCGAAATTAAAATAAAATTCAAAAAATTCAAAAATGAAATTACAAATTCTAAATTCGAAATTAAATTAAAATTCAAAAATTCAAAATTCAAATTATAAATTCAAAATTAAAATAAAATTCAAAAATTCAAATTACAAATTACAAATTCAAAATTTAAAATTAAAATTCAAAAGTCAATAGAAGGAGGATCCAGAATAGCTGGCACCCCCAACTAAATTACCCGACTGGGTAACCGAACTTAATCTACCCGGAATGGGTAAACAAGAGTAGACTACCCGGCAGGGTAATTAAGGTTAGATAAATGGGCGAGGTTTAACTTGACCTATGGTACTGGTAAAGTTTTTGGATGATAGTACGTTAGGGAAGCTTGGGCATCGCATGTCTAGGAAGATATGGCTTCGACCTGGTGCATTTGGCCAAGTGGAACTGACCGAAGCTATCCTTAAATGGATCCTAACTAGTTAGACCAAGGTTTAGTATTAAGTTCAGTGGGTAGGACTATTTGGAAAACCTCGAAGGCATGGTTACTTTAATGAGTTCCTTGTGACTCACCATAGCCCAGAACTTTATCCAAAGAATGCTTACTTGTTGAACCCAAAACTAAATCTAAATCTAACACAAAGTTAAACCAAACCCTTAAATTGAACCTCAATTCATCTCACAAAAATTATAGGATTACCTGATTGAAAACTTAGATCGGGTGAGATGACTAAGGAATTTAAAATTCAAATTAAACTCATAACTATAATTCTATAATCAATTAATCAATTTGAAAAATCTTTTAAAAATCTTTCAAAACTTAATTTCAAAATCATTTTAAAATATTTTCAAAAATCATTTTAAAATCTTTTCAAAACTTAATTTCAAAATCTTTGAAAAATCATTTCAAAATCATTTTAAACTTTATTTCAAAAATCATTTCAAAATTATTTTAAACTTGATTTCAAAATTATTTCAAAATCTTTGAAAAATCATTTCAAAATCATTTTAAACTTAATTTCAAAAATCATTTTAAAATCTTTTCAAAACTTAATCATTTTAAAATCTTTTCAAAAATTATTTTAAAAATATTTTAAAAATTATCTCAAAATCTTTTAAAACTTCATTTCAAAATTATTTTAAAAACTTAAATTTCAAAATTATTTTAAAAACTCGAATTTCAAAACTATTTCAAAAACTTAAATTTCAAAGTTATTTTAAAAACTTAAATTTCAAAATTATTTTAAAAACTCAAATTTCAAAATTATTTAAAAACTTAAATTTCAAAATTATTTAAAAAAACTTAAATTTCAAAATTATTTTTTAAAAAAAAACTTAAAATTATTTTAAAAAAAAAACCTTATCCTGATCAAAATTATATCATTGGCTTAAGTACTTGCTGAATTACCTAGAAAATCTTAGGAGTCTACTTCAATTAAGCTATCTTTAAATCCATTAAGAACCAATTCAAACTACTTCATGTGTAGAAATTGGAACAATGGATGTTGGATAGTGGATGCTCTAGACATATGACTGGAGATAGATTGAAGTTTACTAAACTCAAGTACAAAAAGTTAGGATCAGTTGCATTCGGCAACGACGGTAAACTTAAAGTAATCGGAAAAGGTAATATTGAACTTAGTTCCGATTTCATTATTCAAAATGTCTTATTGGTTGAAAATTTTAATTTTAATTGACTAAGTATAAGTCAATTATGTGACAGCGGATATCTAGTCAATTTTGACAAATCTGGATGTTTAGTTAAAAACATTGAAAACCCTGAAATTAGGCTTAAGGGACTTAGGAAGAATAACATCTACACAATTAACTTATCATTATCCTCAATAAAGTGTCTATTGACACAACAAGAGGAAACTCAACTGTGGCACAGAAGGCTGGGTCACACTCACACCAGACTCATTTAAAAAATGAGTCACAATGGTCTAGTTAGAGGTTTGCCCAAATTGAAATTCATTGAAAACTCAATATGTAATGCATGTCAAAAAGGAAAACAAACCAAGTCAATCCACAAATCAACCAATCTAGAAAGAACCAACACCATACTAGAGCTCCTTCATATTGACCTATTTGACTCACATGGAGCCAAATCGCTAAGCAAGAATCAATACTGCTTAGTAATAATTGATGACTACTCTAGGTATACATGGGTAAAATTCCTAAAAACAAAAGATGAAACCTATGAAATATTTAGTAACTTTTGCAAATTAACTGAAAATGAAAAAGATACTAAAATTAAAAGAATAAGGAGTGATCACGGGGGAGAATTTGAAAATCAAAGGTTCACGCAATTTTGTAAAATAAATGGATACCAACATGAATTTTCATGTCCTAGAACACCCCAACAAAATGGACTAGTAGAACGTAAAAATAGAACACTACAAGAAGCCGCTAGGACAATGTTAAACGAATATAAGTTAAGTCATCAATTTTGGGCTGAATCAATAAATACGGCAAATTATATTCAAAACAGAATTTTAATAAACAAATCTCACAATAAAACACCGTATGAACTCTACTATCATAAAATTCCCAACCTAAACTATTTAAAAGTATTTGGTTGTAAAGTTCACATTTTAAATACTAAAGAATACTTAGGAAAATTTATACCCAAGTCTAACCAAGGAATATTTTTAGGATACTCCTCAACCAGTAGAGCCTTTAGAGTTTATAATCAACACACCTTGAAAGTTGAAGAAACAATTAATGTAATATTTGATGAAGAAAACAATTTACCTAATATAATTGACAATGTTGACATTAATCTAAGAGCTATAGAAGATGATGAAATCCAACCTAATCTTAATAAGGTAGAAGAACCAGTACCTGAACCACAACCAAGACCAACTAGAGTAAGTACTTCTCACCCACCTGACCAAATTCTGGGTGACCCAAACCTAGGAGTCAGAACTAGATCATCCCATAGAAACCTTAGTCAGATTGTCCTCATTTCCAAAATTGAACCTAAAACTATAGATGAAGCTCTTCCTGACCCAGACTGGACCATTGCAATGCAAAAAGAATTAGCACAATTTGAGAGAAACCAAGTCTGGGACCTTGTACCTAAACCCATAAATAAATCAATAATAGACACCAAATGGGTTTTTAGGAACAAGTTGGATGATCATGGTGAAATAATAAGAAACAAAGCTAGGCTGGTAGCCAAAGGGTTTAGTCAAGTAGAAGGCTTAGACTATGATGAAACCTATGCTCCGGTAGCTAGACTCGAGTCCATTAGGATGTTATTAGCCTATGCAGCAAATAAAGGGTTCAAATTGTATCAAATGGACGTAAAGTCAGCCTTCTTAAATGGTTTTATCAAGGAAGAGGTCTACGTAAGCCAACCTCCAGGGTTTGAAGACATAGACTATCCTAACCATGTATTTAAATTAAAAAAGGCATTATATGGACTAAAACAAGCCCCTAGAGCATGGTATGAAAGATTATCTAATTACTTAATTTCCAAAGACTTTAACCAAGGACAAATCGATCCGACCTTGTTCGTAAAAACTATAGAAAAAGACATCTTTATCGCCCAAATCTATGTTGACGACATAATCTTTGGTTCAACTAATTCAAAATTTTTGAAAGAATTTGTTAAATTAATGGAAAGTGAATTTGAAATGAGCATGGTCGGAGAACTCAACTTTTTCTTAGGCTTACAAATAAAACAAACCAAAGATGGAATCTACATTTATCAAACTAAATATGCTAAGGAGTTAATCAAAAAATTCAGCATGAAAAATTCAAAAATTATAAATACTCCAATGGGAACCAACATTAACATTGACTCTGACCCTGAAGGAAAACCTGTAGACCCAAAATACTATAGAAGTGCCATAGGTAGTTAACTTTATCTAACTGCAAGTCGACCTGACATACTGTTTGCAGTAGGTATGTGTGCAAGATACCAATCATGTGCAAAAGAGTCACATCTAACATATGTTAAAAGAATACTTAGATATATTAAAAGAACTCTAAATGTAGGACTTTGGTATCCAAGAACTTGCACCTTTGACCTTTATGGATATTCTGATTCAGACTATGCTGGGTGCAAGTTAGATAGGAAAAGTACAAGTGGTAACTGCCAAATTCTAGGTCAGTGCCTAGTAAGTTGGTCAAGCAGAAAGCAACATTGTGTTGCTTTATCCACTACAGAAGCTGAATACATAGCTCTAGGAGAATGTGCATCTCAATTGTTATGGATGATGCATACACTAAAAGACTATCAACTAGACTATAAAAATACTAAAATCTTTATTGATAATATCAGCTTGATTAATTTGACCAAAAATCCTATTCACCATTCTAGGACCAAACATATAGAGGTAAAACACCACTTTGTAAGGGATCATGTAGCTAAAGGTGAAATTGCACTCAACCATGTTGAGTCCAAATCAAACCTAGCTAACATCTTTACAAAACCCTTACCTGAACTCGAGTTCAGTGGACTTAGAAGGCAAATAAGAATGTGTTGGGTAGAGTAGATATCTTACCATCATTTCTATTATTGCTTTTCAAATTCTAGGAAAAACAGTTTTCAAACCTCCAATTTTTCCTAGATTTTAAAATTCTGGAATTAACCTAGGATTTCCCCCTAGATATCATGTTCCCCTAGAATTAAGCCAGAGCATCTCACAAACACCTAGGTTTACCTTGATTGTGTTTGAAAAACATAGAACGACGAGAGATGCATAGGGTATAACCTGGACTCAAGAATGCTTATATCTGTGCATCAAGAATGCTGCATTTATATGCTTAAGAATGCTATATTTTGGATGTTTGGGATAACCTGATACCAATTTATTTACTTGGTATCAGAGCGCCAAGTTTGGCGATACTTGTTGGATGGAGTTCCTGAAGGATTATGATTGTACCATTAGCTATTGTCGGGGAGAGCTAATGTGGTTGCCGAGGCACTTAGCAGGAAGTACAGAGGGACTCTAGCTTGCCACCGAGTTGTGGTCACAGACTTGATTCAAGGTTTCTCCGGGTTAGGCCTTGAGGAGTAAGAATGGACAGAGCAAGGTATTCTTATTACCATGGCTGCTTAGTCGTCGATCAGGATGAGGATCCGAGAGCCCTAGGCTGCTGATCAGTATTTGCAGTTTATTTGCAGCTAGATAGCTTCCGGCCAGCAGACCGAGTTCACACGAGACGAGGAGGGTGTTATACACTTTCGAGATAGATTTTGCGTATTTCAGTCTCATCCGGTCTTATAGAAGTTACTTCCGGAGGCTCATCGCTCTCGATTTACGATCCACCCAGGCGATAATCGTATGTACCGAGATTTGAGACATTCTTATTGGTGGAACGGTATGAAGAAAGACATCGCGAAATTTGTAGCGAGATGTCTGGTTTGTTAGCAGGTGAAATATGAGTACCAGATACCTGTCGGATTATTTTAGAGGATTCCTATTTCCTGAGTGGAAATGAGAACACATTACTATGGACTTTGTGGTAGGTTTGTCGAGGACACGACGAGGCCATGACGCGATTTGGGTAATCGTTGATCGATTAACCAAATCCGCGCACTCGTTAGCGATCCGGAAGACTGATTTCCTGAATCGATTGGTAGATCTGTTTTGCCGGGAGATCATCAGATCATGTGATGTTCCGTTGACTATTATTCGGATAGAGACCCCGGATCACGTCTCGTTTTTTTTGACAGAGTCTGCAGCAGGCTTTGGGCACGCAGCTCTGTTTCAGTACGGTTTTCCATCCTCAGACAGATGGATAGTCACAGCAGACTATTCAGACTCTAGAGGACTTGCTGAAGTAGTGTGTATTGGATTTTGAAGGCAGTTGGGAGGACCATTTGCCATTGGTAGAATTCGCCTACAACAACGGTTTGCATTCGGATATCCAAATGCCACCGTTGAAGCGTTGTATGGTAGGCGTGTACGATGTGTTCCACGTATCTATGATGAGGAGATATGTACCTGACCCGACACATGTGCTGACAGATATCTCAGTTCCTGTACAGCTTGACGTGACCTACGAGGAGGTTCCGGTACAGATTTTTGACCGGAAAGAGTATTAGTTGCGGAACAAGACTATCCGACTGGTTAAAGTCGGATGACAGTATCATTTGGACGAGGAGGTTATTTGGGAGCTCGAGGATACTATCCGAGCTCGATACCCCATTTTTCATTTGAGATATGTGATTTTATTTACCGTTCAGCATTTATACTCGTTACCTGTTGTTGGTATTTGCTGATGGTAGATAACGAAATTTGGGAACCAAATTTTTATTAGTGGGGGAGAATGTAAAATACCGGAAATAGGCGAATATAAATAAGGGAATTTTCCAGAATTTTTAGAAATTTTTCCGGAATTTTTCGGAGACCGTATGGACGAGTTTACGAGGATAAAAACGGGACCCGGGAAAGCCTGTTTAGGCTACCCCATTTTAACGAGGAAAAGTTGAATTTGTTTTATTTTTATTTATTTATTTATTTTCCTTATTTTTCTCCTATTCCTCTCTTCCATCGCCGTTTTCCTTCCCCCGCGTGCCCGCGCCCCCTTTTCCTCAACCGACCTGTGCCCTACGGCGCCGACGCCGCCCCACCGACGCGTCGCCGCCGCCCTTCCCCGCCGTTTCTCCTCCTCCGGTATAAAAGATGTGGCTGAGGGTGTTTGCAACCTTTTCTCTTCCTTTTTCCCTGTGGTTTTTGCGACGCCAAAGCATCTCTTCGCCTCTGCCCGATCCCCCTTGCGTCGACTTAAAGCCCTAGACCTCGAGCCACCACCCGATCACCAGAAGGAAAGACCAAAGCCAGCCCTCATCTCGCTGTGCCCTAGCACCGACCGCGATTTCCTCTGCCCGACACCGAGCCCTAGCCTCTCCACCGCCCCCTTTTGATCTCCACTGCTCTCCTCTTCTGCCCTTCTTTTGGGTTGTCGCGGAGATCCCAAATCACGCTGAGCAGCATCGCGCCATCTCCTCCCTGCGCCGATTGACATCTGGGTAGCATTTCACCTCACCGGAGCAGTGGTGTTGCCGTGCTTGTTGTGCCCTAGCCGGAGTCGCCCGTGCCCTAGTCTTGTGTACACACTGCCTTCCACTCTATCGCTGTGGAAACAACTGCTGCCGTGGGCTGCCGTCACCAGAAGGGAGGAGTTGCCGAAGGAAATTGGGGATCTGTTACTGACCTCATCCCTCTGTCCTTGCTAATACTCACGGAGCTAAGCTTCCCTCACGCACCTTGCGGCCGGGTTTGAGGTGATCACCAACCTTGACTACTGATTTAGGTAAGTGGATGTGGAATGGTTGGTTTGTGTACCTGGTTGAGTGTGGGATTGCTAATTTAGAGTATATGGTTTGGTGGATAGCAACTTCACCAGTTTCAGCTACTGTTGCTTGCTGTCATCGTCGGAGAAGAAGGTCAGGTAAGGATCCTTTTAACTACAACAGTAATGTAGATGTAGATTTTGGTATATTACTATAAGGATTCCTAATTAGTGGAATTATGTTTATGTTGATTAGGGTTCTCCCTAAGTAGGTTGGGCATTTTCTTTAGCTATTTAATTCATTTGAATTTAGCTAAATAAAACTATACATGTACGATTATTACAGGATTCAGATTCAGAACGAGCACATCGACGTAGAGGTTGATTAGCTCGATCTACATTGGAGGCGGGTACCTCTTGACTTATCTTTTATGATATCGTCATTTGGATATGCATAGTACTTTATAGCTGCAAGCAATGAACATGTTTGTCTTTGGTATGCCACTGTTTGATATCCATAGTATGTTAGGTTTGTCGCTTGTTATGTATCCGTGCTTATATCTCGTGATTTGTTACCATGAGTATCTTATTGCCATGAGTACTTTATTACCATGAGTACTTTAGTTCCTAGAGTAAGTGACATTTCAAGAAACCCTAAACCCTAAACCCTAAACCCTAAACCCAGAGGAGTCCCTGTCCGAGAAAATTTCGGCAGCATCTCCCCTGTACGGTGGACAATCTGAAACTTTTCTACATCTCACAAATACCTCAGCCACAGACGGCTGGAATAATAACAACAAAATAAAACATCACCACGCAGTTATATATAATCAAACAAAGTAGTAATACTCTGACTCAAAAACCACCCTACTCAACTACACTCGTAAAGCTCAAAACCGACGAACTCACCTCTTCTGCAGTCCAGGCAGGCATGTAGTAGAGTAAATCCAAATAAAATCCATCGACATCATAATAATAAATACAACGTCCAAGTATCAAACAAATCAAGTCTAAATATAGACAAACGAGAAGAAAACTAAAAAGTCAATCAATCCTCGAGGTCTGCAGGGGATCTAGCACTACGTGCAGTGGGGACTAGAGACTGGAACTCCCTCCTGACAGCATCAACCTGAAAATAACAACAATGGAGGCGAGGTGAGTCCAACACTCAGTAGGTACAATTGATATGCAAAGTAAAGAAACAACACCTACCACTAATCATGCGTACAGTCTCCTGATAAGAAAGATAAAAATACATCTGAAGTAAACAGGAGAATACTGTACTAACCAGGTCCTGAGTATAAGGTCAAACAGTCCGAGGGATAAGGAAATCCTGTATGCATGTCAATCATAGGTATCCAAACAATATGCAGCATATAAATGCAGCAAACACAAGCACAAGCAATAAATGCATCATGTATATGATGTCAATGATGCGTCCTGGTCACCCCTGACGCCAGTCGATCATCTCACACACAATAGTGAGGCCGAGTGGGTAGGGCTGTGACAACCATGCACTCTGTCGTCACTACTCCTGATGAGTGACCGAGTGGACGGGATGCTGTCGGAGTACACCTATCCTCCTACCCCAAATCATAGATGGGGGAGCGCAATGCTCTCAACTCCCGGTACACGATGACGGGGAGGAATCCCTGTCGGATAACACGTTGTGTCACACTACCCATGAGCGGACCAACAGTGCCTAACAGAGTCCCTGCTGCAACACACTCTGCCTGAATCGACCACTAACCCATGAGTGGTGGTGTGTGCAGATCCATGTAACTGGCGATGTGCTCAACAATAATGGAGCGGACTATCGCACAGCATGCAATCATGCAAATGATGCATGACAATAACCATATAAACATCCTGTCCTAATCCATATATATAGAAAAGTGCACCCTAGGTCAACGAATCATATCGAATCAAAGGTACACAGAAGGTATAAAAACTTAAATTGTCACGCCCCGGAGGAGTCCCTGTCCGAAGAAATTTCGGCAGCACCTCCCCTGTACGGCGGACAATCTGAAACTTAATTCAAAGTTAGCACCATAAACATATTGATGCACAGATATATTGATGCACAGATATAAGCATTCTTGATGCACAGATATAAGCATGCTTATACTGGACTCAAGAATGCTTATATCTGTGCATCAAGTAAACATCAAAGTTTAGCAAGTCACAAGCTTAAAGACTGATTCTTTTGTTCCCAAGATTGTGCATACCAAAGTTGTTGTGAACCGGACCAACCAACCAATTCAACAACCCGAAAACCGCAGCTTGAACTCACTGAACGAGTCGGGAACATCTTACCTTTCCTATCTACCTTTTTTTCCTCTTATCCCAAACTTGTTTCTTTGTTTTCTTGGATAAGTAGGTTGCCCAATTGTAGGACTAGGAGTGTACCATGCCTTTCAATATCCTCCTATCTAACCTCACTCATATTTTCCTTTTCTTTTCCTTGCAAGATATCATATGAGAAAAAAAAACAAATGTGCAGTAATGCAAGAGTCAAATCTGAATGGCTCAACTTCTAACCAAAATGAAGGGCTCTCACAGCTGCATGAGAAACCATGAAGCATCTATGAAACTTTTTTATATTTTCCTGCAGTCAGAACAATTCTAGGAGAGTTGTCACAAATCGGCAGAAAATGCAATTGCCCATGACGTATTCAGTTAGATGAAAGATTCACCTAAATCTGTGACTTCGGCAATCCATCAATGGGCAGGTGATGCGCCAAAATCTCGTCTGACCAACACTTACCTGATAGTCCAAAGAAGAGGGCAACATCACCATCTTTGCCCATATTGTTGCTAGAGTGCAGGGAGAGAATGTTTCTTTTAGGCATTAGATAGTGCATCACACCGAACAAACCCTTCTTCATCTCCCCGGCATACTGTGTGCCAAGGATGACCATTTCTTTCCTATCAAGATTAAGATCAATGCTGGTGGAGGTAGTCATGTAGTGTGTGTATCGATTACATGGAAATTGGCCAGCATTGTAAATTGTGAAGTCCGGAGTATTGAAATCCTCTAGTTCTTCAGGCGTAGGACGGATGCACCTGCGATCCTTCCAATTATTTCATGCAAAAGAGAGTTTTTCTTCTTCTAGTTTACATGTTTTCCCTTGGCATTAAGGAGAGAAAGAGGAGCTAGTTAGCTCACTAACACTAATATATGCATATGTATGTTCCAGCCTGCTACTAACACAACTATGATTCACTACTAGAGATCAACAGAACCAACGCAAAGATGACTTATCTGGATAACTGTCGAACTGTAGAATTGAAGAGCATCTTTAGCATTCTTATTAGTAGTATTTTTCACTTACATGTTGTGCATGAACAGGGAATGATAGGCCCTTGCAGAGACAATTTGAACTTTGATTCAATGCTCAAGATCCCAGTTGAGGAATTGGTCATTCACAAATACCTTGTATCATTCAGATGGCATATTAGGATCTATGAGGAATTACATCAAAAACTTGATGTGCATGTGTACCTTATCCAAAGAGTTGAGGTAATTGACAACCCTCTCCCTGCTCACCAGGAAGGTGTGCTCATCCATCTCTATGTTCGGTGAGCCTTTGCATGAATAGTGCACATACATTTTGAGAAGGAACCATCAATGGAAGGATCATGAATTAGTTGTGTGGACTTACTTTCCCCACCAAAGCTCATTGGCAGTGGTTTCATCCTTGACGACGCGCTTGTCCCTCGGCGAATGGCCAGTCTTCGTGCCGGACAAGGTAGCCAAGGCTCCAGTCGATGTTATGAATGATCCATGTTCATGTTTTATGGCTTGCTCATAGAGTTCTACAAGGAATTTGTGATTCTTTCAATGAGAATGAAATGTGATGATTTGAGTGATGAAGAGGAGATGAGAGTAGATACCGGGCGGGGAGAGGTTGTAGAGGACATGGGTAAACTTGAGGGTGTTGTCGCTAACGCTGATGGTCGACGTCAAGTAGTGGTGGTGCTCGGCGGTGACCTTGGTCGCCTCCACCTTCCTAGCCAGATCGCCCCTCACCACCTTCGACCCTGTCTCCCTCGTCAGCGACGCCAATGAATCACTGCGCACAACACGATTTCATTACAAGAAACGCGGGAGAAAGATTGGATTCCACCTTCTTGTTCTCAAGAAGATGGAGATTAAATATTGACCTGATGGATTGGAGCTGGAGCTTCTGGCTCTCCTCCTTTGAGATGGTGGCGAAGGCAGCTTTGCCCTGCTGTGCGCCATCCTTGATGGGGGTGGTCGGCGCCAACCTCTTCTTCTGCAGGGAGTGCAGTTCGTCGATGGTCTTCGCCTTCACCGCCGGTGCGCTGTCGTCATGGCAGATCCCATTCTCCAGTTTCTCCCTCCCGTGCGTCTGGATCTTCGACAACCCATTGGAGAACGCCGCCGCTCACCAGGAAATGAGAAGGAGCACAATGTCGTATGAGGAGAGGGAAAGATAAATGGCGGCTTAGGTTTGGGAACGTGAAAACACGGCGCCGAAAAGAAAACAGCGAGGGAAAGGAAAACAGCGAAGGGGGGAAATAACCAAATTCAATTACAACAGTTTTTTCAAAACTATTGTCGTAGCCGCTAAAAACGCGGATAAAGACAATGGTTTATAAAACCGTTGTAAAAAGTATTGTCATTTTTAAAAAAAAGTCGCTCAATGACAACAATTTTGCTAAAACCGTTGTCTTTTATATTTAATGGGGAGTTCAAAGACAACGGTTTTGGCAAAAACCGTTGTCTTTGAGCAAATACGCAACGCTTTCTCTTAAAACCGTTGTCGTAGGGGTGTTGTTGTTTGCAGTTTTTGTTGTAGTGAAGGAATCAACCCATATGTTTTACTTCCACCGTTCATCCTTTTTCTCTCCTTAGGGTTTACGACAACAAGCCCTAAACCAACCATCTTCACAGAAAAATTCGAAAACAAAAGGAATAGGAATCCGGAACTATCCTACTGCAGTGAGTAGCGACTTACCTTAGGTTTTCTTGGACTTACAGTCGAGAAGGAGGTTCTAGGGTTCGGAGAAGCTTGAGCTTCCCGGCCTCTTCCTCGTCCCTCCGAGCTCTCCTCAACGAGAGGATCGAAATCACCAAGGTTCGCCGGAAGGAAGTCTTCGCCGGCCGCCGGAGGGAGGAAACCCTAGCTTGGCTTCGTCTTTGCCCGAGAGAGAACCGACGCCGCGTGAGAGGAGGGAAGAGAGGGATTAGGGTTCGGGCAAGAAAATCCAATATCAACTTATCCCTCTTATAACCTAGCATTTCTGTTATTGTTTAAGACCTAGTCATTATAAATTTGTTTACAAAATGCTTGCGGAACAGTTGGCTAGCTGCGTTTCCGCCGAAACCCCTGGTCGCGGGTCGAATCCTCAGCCGAGCCTTTTTATTCCCCTTTTTATTTTAAATGTTCCTAACTACTGCTTAATTATATTTCCTTTCCTATTTGATCAGTAACAACTGCTTGCACACTTGGTCATTCGGACTTGCTTAGGACTTGGTTTGGCCGGAGGTCTCGGGTTCGAATCTCGGCTTGGACATTTTTTTGTCAAAACTTCTTTCTTTTAGTAAAAATACCAAATCACCTCCAAAAATTATATAAAAATACTCTAAAAATTTCTAAAAATCTCTAGAATATTTTTAAGGCATTTTAAAATATTTTTAAATTACTTTTAGGACTCTAATTAAGAAAATTTGGGTTGTTACAATTCCCCATATCTTATAAAAAGTTCATCCTCGAACTTAGAATAATTCTGGGCAGTGGGTACTCGTTAGGTTTGGCCAAAAGAAATTGACACAAAAGAGTGGGTAGTCCCAGTATCAAATAAGAAGGTAGCTAAATGCTAAAGGATAGTTATTTGACCTGTGACTACCGTGGGGCACCGACAGCTTCTTCCTTAGTGACAGAAAATACTCTAGCATTGGTTGGAACCGGCGGGGCTTCCAACCGTCCCTGACTGAGATAGGGTCCCTCTAGTGATGTTGTCATGTGGTGTAACTGTGCAGGCTCGTCTCCATATTGCACTGACTGTTGCTGAGGTGCCTTAAACTTGTTAGGACATGCTCTAGCTAGATGTCCTTCTTGGCCACATGAATAACATCCAGTTATACCCAAAAGACAGGCTCCTGGATGTATCTTCCCACATTTAGGGCAGGGAGGAAACTTGGTCTGCTTATTTGTTGGACCTCCCTCTTGGCTACCCCCTGTATTCCATCGTTTCCTTTTATTATCTTTACCCTTCCCGTTCTGCTCACTCACCTGGGGCTTCTGACTCCTTGCTGTCTTGTCATCCATCTTGACCGACTTATGTTGCGCTCATTGTGCCTTGATGCTGTCCAGATAGTGCTCAGCGACTAATGCTCTGCTGACCAGCTCTTCGCCAGTCTGGGGCTGGTGAGTTCCACTACTCACATTAATTGCTATCACTGACCTCAGCATCCTGGGCATCAGTCTGACTCGTTCCTTCTCCGTGCTTACTAGCTCTGGGCAGAGACGAGCTAACCTATTGAATTTCTTCACTGCTTCTTCCACTGACAGATCACCTTGTCTGAATTCTATAAACTCCTCATAATGCTTATTGGTGATCCGCTGGCGGAAAAATTCTTCATAAAACTCCATCTCAAAGTCAACCCAGTTCATCTGATTGACTATTCTCTTGCTCTTCACTCTCTCCCACCACATATGGGCATCTCCAGATAAGCAGAAAGAAGCACACTTGACCTTCTCGACTTCTGGCCAGTCAAGAAGCTCCATAGTGCTCTCCAGTGTCTTGAACCAAGCCTGAGCATCCCAGGGCTTAGTCGTGCCTGAGAAACTTTCTGGCTTCAGCTTCAGCCACTGTATCAGGTAGGCTTCTTGTCTTCTAGGTGCTGTGGGGACTTCCAGGGCAGCTGGTGGAACCTCAGTCACCACTGGAGTCTCCACATTAATAGTTGGAGGAGTGGGAGGGGTTGGCTGTCGATTCGCCATCAGATTGGCGATCACTTGTTGCTGCTCCGCCACTTGTCTCTGGAGTTGAGCAACAACTTTAGAGAGATCTGGCTCAGTTGTTCTGGTCTCTTCGTTCTCCTGTGCTCGGTCCTCAGTACGAACGGTACGGGGACGTCCTCTTCTTGACATTTAGTTATATAGAAAGAAACTAAGCATAATTCTTAACTTTATAAGCACTTTTAAACATCTCCCTATTCTGTACATATAATCTAATACTTCTAAGGATTTCTCTTTACTGTAAAGAATAAAGAAAGCATACTAAAAAAAAATTTATATACTTTCTTACTTGAAGACGGCAAGGTTGGTGCTGATGTGTGATGCTGGAGAATAGGAACTGCTCTGATACCAACTGTAACGACCACCCTTCTCCCTACTATACTACTCTCTAAGGATGATCGTTACTTAACTACTAACTCTACTTAACCGGTAAGATCGAAACCACGAGGAGTCTCTACCGAAAATTTTTGGCAGCATCTCCCCTGTACCGGTGACCATAAACTGAGATACATACATAGTATACATCAGCCACAGGCGGCTAGAACATATATCAGACACCCACGCAATTAAATAAGCGTCAACCGCCAAAAATACATACTTACTAAACCGAGTTCATCTTAGCATGCAATCTAAAACAAAAATAATCTCAAATGACATGGATCTTAAAGTACAATTTCAAATATTTATTAATCACTAAAATGCGGAAAACTCAATAACATCCCAAGTCTCTCCCATAGTCCTGGCATCACACATCATCCGCGCCACCTTGTCGCCTTCCTTTGCTAAAACTTTTCCTTTCCTGTATCTGCAGTAAGAGGAAATGCAAACTATAAGCGAATGCTTAGTAAGCACTGTCTAACTCACAAAAACTCGAATATGCATGTAAATATACTGAAATCCAAGAACTGAAAGCTCTAAAGAAAATACTACACATGCTCATCTAATAGCAAAAGAACAATGCATACTGGAATGCTAAACATGTAAAGCTAATCAGAATAACATGCTAGCATAAGGAAAACTAAAGCTTGCTGAATTTTAAACACCTTCTGAATCTTATTTCACTTGCTTAAAAACTTATTCTTTTTATTTCACTTGTTTAAAAACTTATACTTTAATACTTCAAAATAATAATAAACTTTCTTCTTGGGCCCAGGCATAGTACCATCTTATGCGCGTTCCCTAATAGGTTGGGGTAGCGAGCCACCAATCCTAAAAGAGCAGACCTCGGTCTACCAGGGCCAAGACCTCGGAATTAGACACCTGGATTTGTTTAACGACAACGTCGGAAGTCGGGTACTAGCCTCTTAAATAAAGTAAAACACTTGTTATCTTTTATTACTTTTTGTTAGAGTGTATACTAAAAGCCTAGCTTTTGGTATAAACATTTATCTAGAAATAAGAATCACATTGGTCAAATGTCTACATTTATGATAAATGTAGTTGTTCAAATAATTTATATTGTAGATAACATGGTGTGTGGTGTCACACACAGAGGATCATGTTATCAGTACCTTATAAATTATAAACAGTAGCTCACGACCATAATGGAAAGGAACAAACCATTGGAAGGTCGTAGTGTAATTAGGTATTAGTTTATTTTAACTATATAATTACACTAGTACACTTAGAGTGTATTGAGTAGGACCATTAGAGGTCGTTTCTTTTATACTGACTTTATAAAGAAACAAAGACCTCAGTTATTATGGAAGTGTGTGCTCTTAATCCTAATATAATAACAAGCACATATATTTGATATTTATTTCTTTAATTTATCAATGGGTGAGATTTAGTTCGATAAATCAATAAGCCCGATAAGTTGGAAATGATATCACTTATAGTGTGTGTTGTTGATTATAGAAGGAAACTGTGTCCTAGAGATACTAGGTTGATAATGTCCTCAAGAGGAGCTCATAAGGATTGTCATGTTAAACCCTGCAGGTGGACTTAGTCCGACATGATAATAAGGTTGAGTGGTACTACTCTTGGACTTAGATATTAATTAAATGAGTTGTCAGTAACTCACTTAATTAGTGGACATTCGATATCTTAAACACAGGGAGACTAACACACTCATAATAAGAAGGAGCCCAAAAATGTAATTTGGGATTGGTGCGGTAGTTCAATAATAGTTCTCTAGTGGAATGAATTATTATTGATAAAATTAAGTTGTGTGTTCGGGGCGAACACGGGATGCTTAATTTTATCGGGAGACCAAAACCAATTCCTCCTCTCGGTCCCTATCGTAGCCTCTTATTTATAGAGTTCTATACCCACCTATACCCACCTTCTATATCCACCAATAGGGGGTCGGCCAAGCAAGCTAGAGCCGGCCTAGGTATAAAATTGGGTGGCCGGCCCTAGCTTGAACCCAAGCTAGTGGGGGCCGTCCAAATTAAATTAAAAAAGAAATTTAATTTTAATTTTTATTATTATGTGGAAGATATAATTTAAAGAGAATTAAAAATAAAATATCTCTCTTGTAAAAGATCTACAAAAGATTAAAGAAAGAGATTAGATCTCTTTCCTTATTTGTAGATTGGAGAGATGTTTTATTTTCTCTTTAAAAATTATTCACATGTTGATAAAATTAAAATTATAGAAATTTCCTTTTATCAACCATGAAGAGATTTTAAAGAGAAATTTTATTTTTTAAAATTTCTGGAAACAAATTAGGAAGTTTTAATTGTTGATTAAAACTTGTCCAATTTGCTCTCCAATGATGTGGCCGGCCATTGAAGTTTAATTTATTTTATTTTTCTAAATTAAATCATGTCAAGGAAATTGAGGAAATTTTATTGTAATTAAATTTCCTAATTTGCCTAAGCCAAGGAATATAAAAGAAGGGGTGAGGGTGCCTTCATGAGACACAACCTCTATTGTTTTCTCTCCCTCTTTTCCTTGGTGTTGTGGCCGGCCATCATCTCTTCTCTTCTTCCTTTTTGTGGTGGCCGAAACTCTCTATTGCTTGGAGGTCTTGTGGAGGCCGGATACTACTTGGAGAAGAAGAAGAAGAAGGAGAGGAAGCTTGCATCTCTTAGAGCTTGGTTGGTGTTTTTCTTCTTCCTTGGTGGAGCTTTCTTGTTTTGGCCGAACCTAGCTAGGAGGAGAAGAAGGTGCTTGGTGGTTTCTCATCTCGGAAGATCGTTGCCCACACAACGTCCGAGGTTAGAAGAGGAATACGGTAGAAGATCAAGAGGTTTTTCTACAAGGTATAACTAGTAATTTTTCTTTCCACATCATGCTAGTTATTTATGGAAATAATACCAAATACAAGAGGCTTACGATTCTAGAATTTCGAATATGTTTTTCAATGTTGTGTTCTTTTGTTTTTTTCTTTTCCTTGTGATTTGATTGTTCTTTTCAGTTAACCTAAAGTTATTTTAGGAAATTAAATATTACCTTTCTATAAAAGGTTTTGTCTAGTCGGTGGTGGTTGCTCCCATATCCAAGAAGGCCATGTGCCTCGCCACGTCAGTACTGGGGACCAATTATGGAAATTAATATTTAATGGAATTAATAACTTAAGGTGATTTGGGTCGAACGTGTTAAGTTTCGCAGGAGACCCAAGTCAAAACCTAAAAGAACGAATAGATTAAGTTTTGGATCAAACGTGTTAAGTTCCGCAGGCGATCCAAAATTTAATTTAAAAGAACACATGGTAGCTAGGAAAAGGTTCAGACCTTTGTACAAAATTTTTGTACAGTGGAACGTCTAGGTTTTCTGAGTAGCAACCAACAATTGGTATCAGAGCTAGGGTTTTGCCTCTGTGTATTTGGTATTAGTTTAATTATGCACATGACATACATAATTTAGGCAGGATAATAGTAGGATGTGCTAACTTTGTGGATGCAGGATCCAACTATTATGGCTTATAGTTTTATGTGTGTGATTGGACCCTTGGACATGTCAAGGGCATTTATATGTGTGTGCATGATTGTATTATAAAATACAGTAGGAGCTGTATTTAGTTTTATTAGGATTTTATTTTTGATTTAGATACATGTACATTCCTTTTATGGAATATAGGATGAAAATTGTAAAATTCTATTTATGTCGCGGATCGAATCTTGCAAAGCGTGGAACCTTCTAAGGACCAGAGGCGCAGCGGAACAAGGAGCAAGATGGATGCGACAGCTAGACCCGGTGGCGGTGGCCAAATATGGCAGCAGCTTGGGATGACAACACACAGAGGACAACTAGAGATAAAAGTCATAATAGTTGAAAATTAGATTTTCTATTTATTGCTTTTATATTGTGCTGTGTGTGCATGTTAGTTTACAAGTTTAGTAGGCTAGCATAGTTAAAATTCCTCATTAATAAATAACTAAGTGGGAGAGGGATTTTTAAGTAAATCCCATGGTCTCCATTACTGGTTTGTAAGTGATGCAAACAAGCTTGCGCGTTGGCTCTGAGTGTCTTCCTCCATAACGGATGAGCTTGTTTGTGGATCACTAGAACAGACTTCCATTTTTGGATGACTATAGGAAGTTAATTAAGAGCGTGTGATCTTCCCCAACGGAAGGGGCATAATCTTATTAATGGACTTAGTGTCAAGTAATGGTATACACTTAGACACATCTAATAGTATCCTCCCCATCGGAGTATTATTATTTGTGTGACCAAATGAAACCAACTATTAATTTGTCATAAAACTAGGTTGACAAGATAATAAAATTAAAGGGTTAAAACCCCTCTTACAAATGATTGATTTTGTATACGTCCACACTAACGTGGCATACAAAATTAACGGTGTTTGAGATAATTTTATTTGTCATAAAGTTACGTTGACAAGATAGTTAATGGGTAAAACCCTCCTCTTACAAATGTTGATTTTGTATACGTCCACACTAACGTGGCATGCAAAATTCACGGTGTATTGAGGTGTTGGTAAATTTAAATAGTATTGTTAGAGGAATCAATATTATTTTAAATTTAGAAGTCTTGACCAAATATTTGATTAAAGATAGACCAACTATTAATTTTATTCGTCATAAAGTAAGGTTGACGAGATAATAAAATTAAATGATAAAATTTCCTTTTTGAATTTGTATACGTCCACACTAACGTGGCATACAAAATTCATGGGATTTTTAAGGAGTTGGTCTTAACCAAATATTTTTGTGATTCATAGGATGATGGTCAATCCCTAGCTAATATACTTAGTGGTCCCAATTATAATGATTGGAAATAGGACTTGGACATTAAGGTAGACTGCCTTCTTAGAATTAAGAACAATATAGGTGTATTTAATTCATTAGTTGAAACATGTTTAGTGGTGTTATCTACCAGAACTTGGAGTGTAGATACAGATGCCATTAATCATGTTCGCAATTCATTGCAGGGTTCCAGGAAACCCAGCAACTAAATGAAAATTAAAACACCGTCCACATGGGCACTACTGTAAAAATGGTAGCTATTGCAGTGGGAGATGTTTATCTTTTGATAAGAATAAAACATGGATTTTTGAGTAATTGTCTTTACGCACCAAGTTTAGAAAGAACTAGTTTTCAATTTCTAAACTATTTAAAGAACTTGATATTCTGCCTCTTTTAATAACAAAGTTGTTATTAAGAAAAAGAGGGAAGTTATCTGTTCTGGTATGTTGGTTGACAATTTATAAATCCAATAACTCTCACGATGCAACAAATGGAAATTAGTAACACATCTTCTAACTTTAAGAGAAAGTAACCTTCAAAAATGAACCAATTATATCTTTGACATTTAAAGCTAGGTTATATTAACTTGAGTATGATTCATTGGTAGCTGATGAACTTTTGGGTTCATTAGTAGTGGAAATCTTTCCAACCTGCGATTCTTACTTGGAAGGAAAAATAACCAAGAAGCTTTCAAGTCTAAGGGGTATGGAGTCAAAGATATGTTGAAATTGGTTCATTCTGATTTGTGTGATCCTATGACTATCCAAGCAAGAGGTTGTTTCAAATATTTCGTCTATTTTATAGACAACTATTTGATATACGGATACATTTACTTGATGTGCCACAAGTCTAAGTGCTTTGATTAGTTCAAAGAGTATGAGGCTGATGTGGAGAAATGTCAAGGTAAAAGTAACGAGACACTACGGTGAGATCGTAGTGGCAAGTACCTCTTGGGAGAATTTAGGAGTCACTTATCAGAGTAGGGATTCAATCCCAACTAACTACACCCAGGTATATCCCAACAGAATGGTGTAGAAAAAGGAAGGTATAGGACTCTTATGGAAATAAGTAGATTGATGATGAGTTATTTAGAAAATTACCAAATTCATTTTAAGGATATACTCTGGAAACGGAAGTGAACATAGTACCTTCCAAAGTCAGAACTCTCTACTCATATAGAATTGCTGAATAGGTGTAAGCCTATTTTGAAGCATATTCGGATTCGGGTAGTCCAGCACATATGCTGAAGAGAGACAATGATAAGTTGGACAGGAATTCACTTGTTTGTGGGTTATCCTAGAGAAATGAAAGTAGGTTTATAGTCTTAAAAATCAGAAGGTTGTTGTTAGCATCAATGACCGATTTTTAGAAAAGGACTATGTAATAAACCTCATGCCCATAAGAAAATTTGTTCTTAAGGAAATAATAAAAGACATGTCTAACCTAGTACCAACTGTACAAGATGAAATATCACAAGAAACTGCAACACGTATCATAAATGATACACAATAGTGCCTCATCGTAGTGGGAGGGTTGTTAGGCAACCTAAAAAGATTTATGTTTTGGGAGAGTTTTTGGACTCGATCCCTGGAGGACATGAACCTGATCTCCGGACATATGACGAAGCACTCCAAGATAAAGATGTAATATCTTGGCAAAGAGTAATGAATAACAGAATTAGAATATATGTATTCTAATAAAATCTGGAAGTTTATAGAACCACCAAATGGTATAAAAGCCTTTGGGTGTAAAAAGGTCTATATTAGGAAAAGAGGGATAGACAGGAATGTAGATACTTTCAAAGCAAGGCTAGATGAAAAAGGGAACTTTTTCACTGGTAGCCATGCTTAAGTCTATCCGGATTCTTTTATCTATTTGGCAAGTGGATGTCAAGACAGCATTCTTTAATGGAAGTCTTGAAGAAAACATCCATATAAAGTAACCAGAAGGGTTCATTGCAAAGGGCTAAGAGCATCTTGTGTGTAAGCTCAATCAGTCTATGGACTGAGGCAAAGCTTCAAGGTCTTGGAACATCCGGTTTATCAAAGTAATCCAGATCTATGGTTTTAGTAACCGGATAAGTCTTGTGTATAAAAAAGATGTGATGGAAACGTGGTGGTATTTCTTGTACTATACTTAGATAACATTTTTGGTAGTTGGAAACAATATCAAAATGTTGTCAGAAGTAAGGGTATGGTTGTCCAAACAATTTGATATAAAGGACTTGGGAGAATGTATATATTCTTGAGATCAAAGTAATAAGGGATAGCAAGAAAAGAATATTTTACTTATCCCAAGCTTCATACATCGAAAAAATCCTTGCTCGTTTTAAGCATACAAAACTCCAAGAAAGGTTTCTTACCTTTTCAGGATGGAGTAACTTTATCTAAAGATATGTCTCTGTAGACATCAAAGGAGATAAAGAAAATAAAGGTAGTTCTTTATGCTACGGCTGTTGGAAGCCTAATGTATGCTATGCACGAGATCAGAAATCTGTTTTGCCAAGGGCATAGTTAGCAGATATCAAAGTAACCCTGGATAAGGACAGTGGACTGCAGTAAAGCATATATTGTAGTACCTTAGAGGCACTAGAGATTATATGCTAGCTTACAAGGCAGTTAATTTAGTCCTTGTGGGTTGTATGGATTTTGACTTCCAATCAGATAGGGAAAATAATAAGTCAACCTCGGGGTTTTGTGTTTACTTTAGGAGGTAAAGTCATAACTATGGAAGAGTGATAAGCATAGGTATTTTTCTAGACTCCACCATAGAAGCTTAGTATATGGCAAGCCTCTGAGGTAGCCATAAAAGCTGAATGACTCAATAACCTCAAGATAGACTTAGATATGATTTCTGGTTTGTCCAAAAATTATTACAATTTATTGGTGCAGTAGCAAACTCGAAGAAACCATAAGTCTATAAGGCAAGTAAACACAATAGAGCGCAAGTACCACCGAATACGAGGAATCGTATAAACGAGAAGTTGTTGCCGCCTAGATTGCATCAGGTGATGACCTATAGATCTTTTCACTAAGGTCCTTAAGGCAAGAGCTTTTGATGGACATGTTGAAGGGATGGGAATCAGATGTATGATAGCAGATATGGCAGCTTAGTCTTTTAGTATAAGTGGGAGATTGTTAGAGTGTATACTAAAAGCCTAGCTTTTGGTATAAACATTTATCTAGAAATAAGAATCACATTGGTCAAATGTCTACATTTATGATAAATGTAGTTGTTCAAATAATTTATATTGTAGATAACATGGTGTGTGGTGTCACACACAGAGGATCATGTTATCAGTACCTTATAAATTATAAACAGTAGCTCACGACCATAATGGAAAGGAACAAACCATTGGAAGGTCGTAGTGTAATTAGGTATTAGTTTATCTTAACTATATAATTACACTAGTACACTTAGAGTGTATTGAGTAGGACCATTAGAGGTCGTTTCTTTTATACTGACTTTATAAAGAAACAAAGACCTCAGTTATTATGGAAGTGTGTGCTCTTAATCCTAATATAATAACAAGCACATATATTTGATATTTATTTCTTTAATTTATCAATGGGTGAGATTTAGTTCGATAAATCAATAAGCCCGATAAGTTGGGAAATGATATCACTTATAGTGTGTGTTGTTGATTATAGAAGGAAACTGTGTCCTAGAGATACTAGGTTGATAATGTCCTCAAGAGGAGCTCATAAGGATTGTCATGTTAAACCCTGCAGGTGGACTTAGTCCGACATGATAATAAGGTTGAGTGGTACTACTCTTGGACTTAGATATTAATTAAATGAGTTGTCAGTAACTCACTTAATTAGTGGACATTCGATATCTTAAACACAGGGAGACTAACACACTCATAATAAGAAGGAGCCCAAAAATGTAATTTGGGATTGGTGCGGTAGTTCAATAATAATTCTCTAGTGGAATGAATTATTATTGATAAAATTAAGTTGTGTGTTCGGGGCGAACACGGGATGCTTAATTTTATCGGGAGACCAAAACCAATTCCTCCTCTCGGTCCCTATCGTAGCCTCTTATTTATAGAGTTCTATACCCACCTATACCCACCTTCTATACCCACCAATAAGGGGCCGGCCAAGCTAGCTTGGGAACCAAGCTAGGGCCGGCCTAGGTATAAAATTGGGTGGCCGGCCCTAGCTTGAACCCAAGCTAGTGGGGCCGGCCAAATTAAATTAAAAAAGAAATTTAATTTTAATTTTTATTATTATGTGGAAGATATAATTTAAAGAGAATTAAAAATAAAATATCCCTCTTGTAAAAGATCTACAAAAGATTAAAGAAAGAGATTAGATCTCTTTCCTTATTTGTAGATTGGAGAGATGTTTTATTTTCTCTTTAAAAATTATTCACATGTTGATAAAATTAAAATTATAGAAATTTCCTTTTATCAACCATGAAGAGATTTTAAAGAGAAATTTTATTTTTTAAAATTTCCGGAAACAAATTAGGAAGTTTTAATTGTTGATTAAAACTTGTCCAATTTGCTCTCCAATGATGTGGCCGGCCATTGAAGTTTAATTTGGAAAATTTGTTTTATTTTTCTAAATTAAATCATGTCAAGGAAATTGAGGAAATTTTATTGTAATTAAATTTCCTAATTTGCCTAGGCCAAGGAATATAAAAGAAGGGGTGAGGGTGCCTTCATGAGACACAACCTCTATTGTTTTCTCTCCCTCTTTTCCTTGGTGTTGTGGCCGGCCATCATCTCTTCTCTTCTTCCTCTTTGTGGTGGCCGAAACTCTCTATTGCTTGGAGGTCTTGTGGAGGCCGGATACTACTTGGAGAAGAAGAAGAAGAAGGAGAGGAAGCTTGCATCTCTTAGAGCTTGGTTGGTGTTTTTCTTCTTCCTTGGTGGAGCTTTCTTGTTTTGGCCGAACCTAGCTAGGAGGAGAAGAAGGTGCTTGGTGGTTTCTCATCTCGGAAGATCGTTGCCCACACAACGTCCGAGGTTAGAAGAGGAATACGGTAGAAGATCAAGAGGTTTTTCTACAAGGTATAACTAGTAATTTTTCTTTCCGCATCATGCTAGTTATTTATGGAAATAATACCAAATACAAGAGGCTTACGATTCTAGAATTTCGAATATGTTTTTCGATGTTGTGTTCTTTTGTTTTTTCTTTTCCTTGTGATTTGATTGTTCTTTTCGGTTAACCTAAAGTTATTTTAGGAAATTAAATATTACCTTTCTATAAAAGGTTTTGTCTAGTCGGTGGTGGTTGCTCCCATATCCAAGAAGGCCATGTGCCTCGCCACGTCAGTACTGGGAACCAATTATGGAAATTAATATTTAATGGAATTAATAACTTAAGGTGATTTGGGTCGAACGTGTTAAGTTCCGCAGGAGACCCAAGTCAAAACCTAAAAGAACGAATAGATTAAGTTTTGGATCAAACGTGTTAAGTTCCGCAGGCGATCCAAAATTTAATTTAAAAGAACACATGGTAGCTAGGAAAAGGTTCAGACCTTTGTACAAAATTTTTGTACAGTGGAACCTCTAGGTTTTCCGAGTAGCAACCAACACTTTTAATATATAATGCCTCGGTATTTTAATAAGCACCTTGTGTGCCAAAATCCCTAAAGTCTTGACTTTTGGGATCTACTTAAGGCCTTGACCTTTTTCTTTCTTTTCTTTATCTTGCTTAAACTTGTTAATACTTCTAATAAAAGAATGCTTCCTTAAGAACTGAAATGTTTAAACAACTTCTAACATCGGAATGCTTAAACCAAAAATCTGCATACTATGCAAATAAAATTCTGCAATGCTAAACAAATCAAACATTGCAATGCTAAACTATCAAAGACTGTAATGCTAGACAATTTTAAAAATCTGCACTATAAACTTTAAAGAAATATGCTCTAAAGGAATCTGCATTTTAAGCTCTAAGAAATCTGCACTATAGGCTTAATCAAAATTCTGCACTATAAGTTTAATCAAATCTGCCTACCAACTTAATCAAAATTCTGCACTATAAGCTTAATCAAAATTCTGTACTATAAGCTTAATCAACATTCTGCCTACAAACTTGAAAACAGTAGGCAGATGCTCTTCATCACAACTAGTGAAAATCTCTTTATCGCCAGATGCTCTTCATCTCCCATCTATCAAAATGTCTCCGCCACATAAACAGTAGGCAGTTAGCATGAGTAGCAGGAACATGCAAGTGACACTAAATGGGTTGCTTCAAAGGCACATGCGAAAGTTGAAAACACCATTTAGATGCCAAGATGTTGTTCCCAAATAACTAAATTATCCTACCTCAAAAACCCACTTAAGATCCTATCAGTAGGATAAGGGCAACCAAGACCCAATTGGATAAGTCAATAACTGTATGTCCAAAGTGGTCCAGTACAACCATATCCATCTGTCATCCTAGACTTGATGCAAAATCCTCAATTCATGGAAACAAGGAAAGAAAACTATAAAAGAACAACAGAATTTAGAAACTATAAAACTCCACACGAACCGAGCATGCATATCAAGGTCCCAACCAAAACATTCAAAACAAAAGCTATAATACTAATTCCAAAGCTTGAAGGAATCAACCCATATGTTTTACTTCCACCGTTCATCCTTTTTCTCTCCTTGGGGTTTACGGAAACAAGCCCTAAACCAACCATCTTAACAGAAAAATTCGAAAACAAAAGGAATAGGAATCCGAAACTATCATACTGCAGGTGAGTAGCGACTTACCTTAGGTTTTCTTGGACTTACAACCGAGAAGGAGGTTCTAGGGTTCGGAGGAGCTTGAGCTTCCCGGCCTCTTCCTCGTCCCTCTGAGCTCTCCTCAACGAGAGGATCAAAATCACCAAGGTTCGTCGGAAGGAAGTCTTCGCCGACCGCCGAAGGGAGGAAACCCTAGCTCGACTTCTTCTTCGCCCAAGAGAGAATCGATGCCGCGCGAGAGGAGGGAAGAGAGGGATTAGGGTTTGGACAAGAAAATCCAATATCAACTTATCCCTCTTATAACCTAGCATTTCTGTTATGGTTTAAGACCTAGTCATTATAAATTTGTTTACAAAACTCTTGCGGAACAGTTGGATAGCTGCGTTTCTACCGAAACCCCTGGTCGCGGGTCGAATCCTCAGCCGAGCTTTTTTATTCCCCTTTTTATTTTAAATGTTCCTAACTACTTCTTAATTATATTTCCTTTCCTATTTGATCAGTAACAACTACTTGCACACTTGGTCAACCGGACTTGCTTAGGACTTGGTTCAGTTGGAGGTCTCGGGTTCGAATCTCGGCTTGGATATTTTTTTGTCGAAACTTCTTTCTTTTAGTAAAAATACCAAACGACCTCTAAAAATTAAGTAAAAATACTCTAAAAATTTCTAAAAATCTCTAGAATATTTATAAGGCATTTTTAAATATTTTTAAATTACTTTTAGGACTCTAATTGAGGAAATTTGGGTGGTTACAATTAAGGTCGAGGTGAAGGCTAGGCCTTCTTCCCTTAAGACGATATTGTCCCGCCTAGGTGCTTACAGTTTATTGACAATCGTCTTCCAAGATACAACAACTTACGTCTCGAAATACGAGCACTCCAAATTTCGAGCTCTGTCGAACTTTCGAAGCCTTGAAACTCTTAAGAGAGGAGACAGAGAATAGAACCCAAAACGAGAATTCACAATTTGAGAATTGAGTTCGAATTGGGTGGAAGGAATGAGGTTTGTTTTATAGGGATGAAGGGTTACTCTCAAGAGGTGAAAGATTTCTTCCAAGAGGTTAAAAGATATAAGATGTGTATTTTACCTTAAACCTTTTCACTTAACCTTTTTATTAAACCCTTTCATTATGATTAATTTAATTAATTAATATGATTAACTATTTACTTAATCCATTATAAATATTAATCAATCAATAAATTAATATCACAATGATTAATCAATCAATAAATTAATCAATAAAATTAATTATAATTTCATACCCCTCAATAGTTCCACATACTCGAGTTAGTGTTCATTCATAAATCCAACTCGTATGCGGATCAAATTTTCGTCCAATCATACCGGAGCAACCATTCATTAAACATTAATTTCTCATTCACTTGAGAAATTGATTTACGATATTCTACTCATGAAATAACCGTCTTATCCCTAAAGATCACCAAACCAATTTTTCCAAAAAAAACATGATAAAGGTAAATATAATATAAATCTTCTGTTCCATATTTTGAATATAAAAAAGGTGGCATTAGTTTAAGTGGTCGAAATTACATAAGAAAGATAAAAAGAAGCAATTAAAAGTTACTTCGGATTCATTCCAATAAATAGATTATTGAACTTGATTGGTGAAAGGGGAAATTATCTTTAAATCCCTATGCAAACTTAAACATTAACATTCAGTCCCCATATCAAACTTTCTTTCTTCTCAATACCTAACCAAACCAATTTATTTGTTTCAACTCCCTAATCCATGAAAAATTACTAACTTGCCCTCGTATTAAATTAAAACTCTAAACTCTTAAATATTGTTTATATCTCTTCCAACTAACGACGTACTCCTTCCCCTTACTTCGAGCCTATGTGATTCCAAGACATTGGCAACATAGTCCCTGACTTCTCCTCCAAACCACCAGCGACGACTTGACCTCCCCTTACTTCGACCCTAAAGCATCTCTATGACTAGTGGCGGATCCAGAAATTTAAGTATAGAGGGGTGATTTATGTGGAACAAAGGACGGTATCTTCTATCTCCATTAGTGAAATCCGATAATACTAGAGGTTCCACCGCCGACAAGGGGGGGGGGGGGCGACTGGCGATGCTGCCTCCTTTGGATCCACCCCTATCTCTATCGATGTTGAAGCCAGAAATCGGAGAACCGACAGAACCCTACTTTCACCTTCAACCCAAGAATCATCGGTAAGTTATAATTTTCTATCCTAGATTTCAACTAATTTGTCATTCTTGTGTGAAAAATTGAAACTTTAGGTCATGAGTGTTTTAGTTCATGAGCATTTTCTATTTTGTGAGGTTGAGGTTGAATAAAATTCTGTATCTATTTTGGAATTACAAATTTATAAATGAATTTATATTGTATTTTCTTCAATTCAAGGAAAGAATGAGATATGTGAATATTTTATAGTGATTATCAATAAACAGAATATTGTACCCAATTTAAATATTATGATGTTCAAAATTTGTGATATTTTCTAGTTGGATTTGTGTTATTTAGAGACGAATTGATAGCAAATATTTATTGTTTTGTTCTTGAATAGAAAAATTCTTATATCATTAGGAAATCTGGGGGGGGGGGGGGGGGGGTTCTTGAATTGTATATGGATGAAGCTTTGATCTTCAATTTTTATATGTTTGAATTGAAGGTTATGTTTTTGTAGATTAGGTTAAAATGGATTCCGGAAGTGGACCTTACAACCTTGCATTTTTGGATAGTTATAAGTGAAAGAACCAATTGTTTGTGATTTCAATTTTCAGTGGTTGTAGTTTGATTGATATATATGCGAGTCTTGGCAAAAAATGTATGGAGATTACTCCCGAATCTATGATTCTCCAATACCTAGCTCCGCAACATAAGATGTATGTGACTTTGAGCGATGATGATGATGTGCTCAATATGATACATTTTCATATGTGTATGAAGTTGAGCATGATCGATTTAAGGGTAAAGAGCATAAATGAACATGTCGATGATAGCCTAAATTTGGGGAGGTAACATATAATATCCCTCTTCATATTGTGGGTTTGATAATATTATATGTTACATCTAGCACAAGTGTATATGATATAGTTAAATTGACACTATTAATCGTATCAAACTGGTAAGGGTTGAGGAGGAATAGCCACAATCAAGGAGTGATGAGATCGAACAGGCTCCGTTGTCGAATACTATAGATGCTTGGATTAACTGCATCTAGGGCAAAGGCCAAAATTTCAAGGATGCTACTGATTTTAGAAGATGTGTTAAAAACTATGTTGTTGCTACAAGACGTCTATTTTTGTATAAAAAAAATGACCATGAGAAGGTAATTGCTATTTGTAGTGAAAGGAGTTGTAGATGGAAAATTTATGCTTCAAAATATAAAGAAGATAGTATATTTGGGATCCAAAAATGCAACCTATGACATACATGTGGTGAGAACAATCTGCGTAGTAGAGGGTATCCTAAAGCCGATGCAACTTGGATTGCTAATGTGGTGAAAGATAAATTGAGAGGAGAGCCCTCTTATCATCCTTGTACAATTCAGAAAGATTTGCAAAGAGATTAGAGGGTAGAGTTAGACTATCATAAAGTGTGGAAAGGCAAGGAGTTAGCGATGCATGACATTCATGGCACAAAGAAGGGATGCTATGATAGGCAAAGATGGTATTGTTGTACTATTTGAGAGACAAATCCTGGCAGTGTTGCTGAGTACGAAATTGATCCCGTAACATCTAAATCTAAACGATTATTCATTTGTTTCCATGCATGTACAGTTGGTTTTCTTACTGGTTGTAGGCCGTTGATTTTCTTTGGATGAGACTCATATAAGGAATAAGTATAAAGGTTGTATCCTAGTTGCTATGTCGAAGGATGCCAACGATGATCTTTTCACAATTACTTATTCTGTAGTGGATGCGGAGAATGAAGTTAATTGAGAATGATTTTGTTATCATTTGAGAAGTGCTCTAATTTCGTGTCAAAGCATTTTGTTCAATGAGCTCACTTTTTTCTCGGACAGACATCTTGGGATTATGAAGACAGTTGAGCAATTATTTATGGGTAGTCACCATTCCTATTGTTTGAGGCATTTAGTGGATAATTTTGTGAAGCAGGTAATAATAAATTACTTACTTTTGTTTAGATACATGTTTTGAATATGAAATTAAATGATTTGTTTGCCTCATTCTAGGTGTTGCAAAGTTATCCAAAATATAACAAAAAGCACTAGTCTTCAGTATTCAAGAAAGCTGCATATGCTCCATCTTTGCAAGAGCATGAACAACTTGCCAGAGGGTTTATTGTACAACCTCATACTCAAAGTTGGGCAAATGCTTTGTTTCTTGGTGATAGATAGAGTGTTATGAATAATAACATAGCTGGGTTAAACTAGCTCGTTATCTCCCTATTGTGGCTATGGTGGACCATATACTCATGTAGATCATAAATATAATGCACCGGCGACGTGAATCAACATTGGTGATGGTTAAGGAATTAAGTCCGAGAAAGGAGAACGTTATTTCTAGAATATATCTTGAATCCCAAAATTTGAGAGTGCATTGGTCATGTAATTGGAGGTTTGAGGTAGTTGATGGTGAAAAATCCTTTGCTGTTGATTTAATGGATAAGAATTGTTCATGCAGAGCTTGGCAGATCAATAAGCTTCCATGCAAGCATGCTTGCGCCGCTATTGAGTTGAGGTTGTTGTCGTTGTATGATTTTTGCGACAAGTATTTCAAGATTTGGATGTATCGTCAAGCATACAAAGGAATTATTAATCCAATTCCAACTTTTGACATTAACGAGTCAAATCTTGATGAAGGAAATGTAATCAATGCTCTTGATGTGCATAGTCAGCTAGATCATAGGAGGACTAAGAAGATACCATCTCAAGTTAAAACATGTGTGCCAAAGTATAGTCGTTGTCATAAGAAAGACCACAATAGACGTAGCTGCTAAGAAGCTATAAACTAGTTATTATTTCATTAAAATAGTGTTTAAGTATTTGATTAGTCATTTGTTAGTAAATATATAACACTTAGTTTATTTGTAGGTAGCCTGACTAATGCTTTTTTTTACACTTCTACAGGAAAAAGAGATTGCTAGAAGAGGAATCAAGTATGGTCTTACATACTATAAGACATACACCAAGTAGTAGCATTGACGATTTACGCATGGTATGATGGTTCTGTTTTTGAAAACCTTGTGTAAACCTTGGTTTGTCTATTTATGTAGTATACTATGATCTATTATGTTTTTATATGTAAACATGTATGAGTTGTGTTTGTGGTTTATGCTGACTTTGTATCATGTAATAATTACTGTTATGTTTGTGGACGATGTTAGGAACATGAATAATGTGTTTGTATTTTGATATTTGATATGTGTTATTTTGTATACTTTGGTTTAAGTGGTGGGATTATGAATGACCATGTTCAGTTTTGGTAGAAACTTGAGTACAAATGTTGATAAATTGGATATATGATGTGCAAGGATGAGTACAAATATTGAGAAATTAGATATATGATGATAATGACAAATTAATTGAAATATGTTACCGTAGGCATGTTTGGTATTAACAAATTGGATATATGATATGCAATGATGTTCCCTCAATAAACATCCAAGAATGTATAATATACAATGCACAATCTCTCAATCAACTTGAATTTGGATATATTATACCAAATCAAGTAGTGTTTTTAGTAGGGTACCACAAGAGTGCCAAACCTTTGTCCAACTATACCCGATAGTTTGCAAATTGTACTGATATTGTGTAAATATATATCTAAATTGGTGTTAATTGTGCCTGAATTTTTTTAGATAATGAATTTTAAATGAGCTTACTAAGTATGACAAAATCTTCACAAGAAAATGAGATGGTCATATTCAGCTCCCACAAGCAAAAAAGGAAGAAGAAACAAGTTCAAGCAGAAAATAGTTACGGGTACCTTCATCCCGGTGTTTTTTTATAAGAGATACATTCATATAACTTAAACTAGTCTATTAATTAATCACTAACATGCAGAGAATCCAATTTGTTTATTAACTCTTCATACATGTTAGCGATCTTAGATGCATTTTTATGATATTCATCAGCTAACTCTAGCTGAATATTGATTAACTTTGATAGTTCTTTAGTTTGCTTCTTTATTTGATTAGAACTTGAGGAGGTAGTTGAAGTTGACACTGAAGTTGAGCTCGAACCTCTTTTGGAAGTAGGGGTGAAGGAAGCACATTGTCTCTCCTTGTATGAATTAAAAGCTGTCAATGCTTCCTCTTTACTTAGATACGATTTGTGCAATGCACGTCTATATTTGTTAACTTGAGCATGATTTTCTTCCCAACTGTCATAAACACCAGGGTTCCTTCCAAGAAAAACAACATACATTTTCCCCTATATTTACAATAAATAAATATTCCAACCATAAATCCCTTCTAAAATAGTATGTTGAAATAAAACCTTAGGACTCACCATTTTAGCACTCAAATCTCTCTTGCCGTAGCCGCCTATCTTGCTGTCGCCGATTATGTTGTCGTCGTCGCTAATTTTAAGATACAGATCGAAGTTTATGAGGGAGAATTGGGAGGGAGAGGATCGATTTTAGGGAGTTAGGTGAGAGATGAGAGATTAGGGTTTGATAGGGTTTTACTGCCTCTACTTCAGTTTTTAAGATTTTTTACCCACGCACGTAAGGATCATGTGCGCAACAACTGTTAAGTATATTGTTTTAACGTTTTAATAGCTTGGTAGAGACATATTTCAGATGAAGGAACTTTGTACCTGGATACTCAAATCTTGTATAATTATACTCAATTAAACTATATTTATACTCAATTAAACTACATTTATACTTTATTTAGGATAATTTGTACCTAATTTGTACATATTGATGATTGATCAACCTATTGTAGATAGTGCTCAATTGGATAGAAAATATATTTGATTTAGTTTAAATTGTGATAAATTAAGGTGGAATTATTCCTATCTTTTGGACTTTTTTTACCTAATTAAACTGCATGTATATGATTAATGACATATAAATTTGGGCATTTAATTATGCCAAATTAACATACAATTATATTTAATTTTGGAAACTTTCTACCTAATAAAGTGGAGCAATAGTGTCATTGACCCTAATCCACATTATATGATCAAGTATGTACACAAGGTGATATGGTCAAAACAACTCACAAACATTAACCTCTTCTAGAATTTAGTTATGGGTATATATTACATCATGTGAATATTCTATACATTTTCCTCTTCTATTTATGTTAATATGACTTTTGCCCTACCGATGGAAATAATCATCATTAGCGATGCTATAGACCACACTAAATGTGAAGTAGTAGGTTCCACAACATCCTAATTAATACCTATTTTGCATCCAATTGTAATCGATACTTTACATATTGTACTGAAATTGTGTACATATATACTTTATTTTGGTTAAATTGTACCTAATAAAGTGGATTATATACCTTAGACTGCATTTATACATGAATTTAGATATTTTATGGATTTATATGTACCTTGTACTAATAAAGTCGATTTATATATGAATTTCTACTAGAAAGAAGTTAAATTCATATTATATAATCAAGTATGTCCACAAGATGATATGACCAAAACAACTCACATACATTAACCTCTTCGAAAATTTGATTATGGGTGTATATCACATCATGTGAATATCCCATACATTTTCCTCTTCTACTTATGAAGTATTGACTCGTTCACCCATCATGTCAATATTTTGTGAATTTATATGTACCTTATACATGAATTTCTACAAGAAATAAGTTGAATGCATATTATATGATCAAGTATGTATACAAGGTGATATGGTCAAAATAACTCACAAACATTAATCTCTTCTAAAATTTGGTTATGGGTGTATATCACATCATGTGAATATCTCATACATTTTCCTCTTCTACTTATAAAGTATTGACTCTCATATTGGTTCGTCCATCATGTGGATATTTTATGAACTCTTATGTTGATTCATCCTATTGTGGATAGTGCTCATTTTTATAGGAATTATACTAGATTTAGTCAACATTGTGCTAGATTTAGAGAGAAATATACTTGATTTTGGACATTCTATATCTATATTTTGTCACATGGTTGTAATAAGTTTTGATAGTCATATTGTAGATAGTGCTCATTTTGATAGAAATTATATTAGATTTAGTCAACATTATGCTGGATTTAGAGGGAAGTATACCTGATTTTTGACTTTTTATATCTATATTTTGTCACATGGCTCTAATAAGTTTTGATAGTCCTATTATAGATAATGCTTATTTTGATAGGAATTATACTAGATTTAGTTAACATTATGCTGGATTTAAAAGGAAGTATACTTGATTTTGGACTTTTTTTATCTATATTTTGTCACATGGATCTAACAAGTTTTGATAGTCCTATTGTAGATAATGCTCATTTTGATAGGAATTATACTAGACTTAGTAAACATTATGCTCAATTTAGAGGGAAGTATACCTGATTTTGGACTTTTTATATTTATATTTTGTCACATAGTTCTAACAAGTTTTGATAGTTTTATTGTAGATAGTGCTCATTTTGATAGGAATTATACTAGATTTAGTCAACATTGTGTTAGATTTAGAAGGAAGTATACCTTATTTTCAACTTTTTGTATCTATATTTTGTCACATGGCTCTAACAAGTAATAGTCCTATTGTAGATAGTACTCATTTTGATAGGAATTATACCAGATTTAGTCAATATTGTGTTGGATTTAGAGGGAAGTATACTTGATTTTGGACTTTTTATATCTATATTTTGTCACAAGGCTCTAATAAGTTTTTATAGTCCTATTGTAGATAGTGCTCATTTTGATAGGAATTATACTAGATTTAGAGGGAAGTATATATGATTTTGACTTTTTATACCTATATTTTGTCAAACAAGTTTAGATAGACCTATTGTAGATAGTACTTAATGATGTCTACAAAATATGTACAATTATGATCAATGATGTCTACAAAATATGTACAATTATGATCAATGATGTCTACAAAATATACCCAAGTTATGATCAATGATGTTTGTTGGTGCAGTTTGTACTAATGGTCTAACTCAGGTTTTGATGAATGATAAATAAGTTAAGTTAGGTATTGTTGTGATCTAACCACTTGATCAAGTGTGCAGTAGAAGTCTAGATAGGTCAACGGGTTGACCGGATATCTGATAGAAATCCAGCTAGGTTAACAGGCCGCTCGGATAGCTGATGTGAAGTCCAGATAGGTCGATGGACCGATCGGATATCTGGCGAGAAGTCTAGCTAGGTCAACGAGCAGACTGGGTAGCTGACGTGAATTCCAGATAGGTCGACCGACTGGCCAGATATCTGGAAAGAAGTCCAGTTGGGTCTGTGGATCGAACAGACAAATTGATAAGTTAAGGTAAGTTACTGGAGGAGAGTGACTCAGTGAGGACACGTCTCGGTAGAGGGGACAGTAGGCGTCAGTTCAGTTTAAGTCCATTTTGGATCCCTAAACTAAGACCTTGGCTAATTCTTGGTTTAGGGAGGACAGAAACTAATTACTACTCTCTATTATAACTATGCTAACTTTGTTTTACAGGGTAAATGTTTTAATTTTTAGAATAACACATTTTGCAAGGAAAAAGGAGCAAAAACCTTTGGATGAATAGTGTCCGAAGGAGCCTTCAAGAAGTGGAAGGCGCCTTCGCACTGTTCATCAAAGGCACCTTCCATGGTAATGGAAAGCGCCTTCCGCAGGATGAATTTTGGACAAAGTCATGGATAGAAGCCGGGTTATTCGAGATCAACTTTCTCAAGTTGAAGGCACCTTCAAGGCTTAGGAAGGTGCCTTCTATGCCCTATATAAGCCACTCTCGAGGAAGCTTCATTCAACAACACTTATACAAGCTACTACGCATCCAATTGAGGTTCTGACTACTCCGGGCTTCTGATACGACTCTACTGTAAAGATGTTGCACCTGATGACTGTTCTGAGGACTTTTGATCGTGGTTGGTAGACCAACATCGACACACGAACAAATCTTCGATCCTTACATGTCAGTAACAGTTCTTTTTGTAGTTAAGTTCTGTAAATAGAAAGTGTAGATTGTTACACTTCTTTGATTTTCTTTGTACTCGATTCCCTCTTCTGGAGGTACCAGAAGAGGTTTTTAGTGAATTACCCATCGATAGGTTCGCTGGACCTGGGTCTTGGAGTAGGAGTCACCGAAGGCTCTGAAATAAGTAAACTGCTTGTGTTTTCTTGTGTTGTTCATTTTACTTAATTTTCGCTGCATGTACTCGTGATTTTAAAACTGAAAAGATGAGTTTTTGAAAACCACGTGATTCCCCCCCCTCTCACGTGCATATCATCCAACAAGTTGAATCAGAGCAGGTTCTGCTCTGAATTGGTGCAACCACCAATCAAGTCGGGGGAATCATTTTTTAGATTTTTTTTTTTTTTGCATTCTATTTGAATTGGTAAAACTTTACCTATTCAGATATTTTTTTTTCGTTCAGTTTTAATTCGAAGTTAGTACAACACCACTCGAGTTCTTCAAAATTTCTTATTATTTTCAAACTCTGCTAATCCAAGACCTAGTCTTGGTACCTTTTTGCTAGTTTTCTATCTACATATCTAAGATGGCCCAAAACGAAGGGTACAACACCACTCGTCCCCCACTCTTCAACGAGGACGATTTCCCATATTGGAAGAAGCGAATAGAGGTGTACCTGAAAATCGATTTCGACCAATGGTTCAGCGTCACCAGAGGGTACAAGGCACCAATGGACAGCGCCGAAATTCCAATAGAACCAGAAAATTGGAATCCAGAAATGAATAAGAATGCAAAAATTAACTTCAAGGCCCTCAACATAATCTAGTGCGGGCTAAAAAATGAGGAGTTGAACCGCGTCGGCCCACACGAAAATGCCAAAGCGTTATGGGACAAACTCATAGAACTACACGAGGGGATCAATGACGTAAAGATAACAAAAAGATATTTATATTTAAATAAATTATTTAATATAAAAATGAAGGAAGGTGAGACTCCTAGTCATTTGCACGTGAGGATAATGGATATCCTCAATGGACTTCACACCATCGACCACCAGATGGAGAACCAAGATCTCATAAGGTTGGCTCTAAACGCATTTCCTCGAAATGCACTGTGGGCATCCATCGTAGATGCCTATAAGATTTTGAGGAATTTATCCAAATTAAAATTAGATGAATTATTTTGTGAATTAAAGCTATACAAACAGACTAACACCAAAATCGAGAAAGGTATTACTCTTGTTGCAAAAACGTCAAAAGGAAATCCAGAACTAAGCTAGAACCTGAAGTCGAGTCTGACCCAAATTCAGATGATGAAGAACACCTGGTGAACCTGGTAAGAAAGATGTTCACCAAGAGAAAGAAGAATTTCACAAAAAGGGACCTACAGAAGATCAACTCAACTTCAAACTCCAGCAATGAAAAAACGAATGTGACATGCTTCGGATGCAACAAGAAGGGACACTACAAGACCGACTGCTCAAATCTCAAAAAGAAGAAATCCCTTAAGGCAACTTGGGATGAATCGTCCAAAGATGAATTAGATGATGAAGAACTGAAGCACACCAACTACCTCGCATTGATGGCGTAAGAACCAGAATCAGAGAATGAATCAAAAGACAGGTCCGAACCTAAATCGAGCCACAAGTCCGCAGTCATTTCCGAAGGTTAGGTATATTTTGGTTTAAGCGAAAAGTTTTTTAAAATTATTACATATTTAAATAAAAAATTAACTATATCCAAAAATAAAATAAACGAACTAAATCTACAAAAGAAATTACTTAACAATCAACTGAACTTAAACTCAACAATTAAACTAATCCAACCTGAAACCCTGACTCAAGTTGCAAAACTTGAGAAGGATAATTTCAAATTAAAAATTGAAATACTTAAACTAAAAGAATTATTAGAAAAATTCACAACTAGATTCAAGTACCTTGACATGATATTTGGATCACAAAGAGCTGTGTACAATAAGTCCAGACTCAGATACAAGTGCAGCTCGACAAACAAAATCTTTATATCCTTAGTTAAACAAAATAAGAATCAAACTAAAGTCTGGGTTCTAAAAGCATGGCTAACCATATAAGTAGGAATCAACCAATATTACGTACCTAAAAATAAAATTCACTATCTAAAACCAAATCCAACTAAAACTATAAATTCAAACCAAAATAAACCTTCAAATCTAAACTCTAAACTTAAGAACAAAATAAAATCAAATAAATCAAACCTAAATCGAAAAGGTAAGATAAACAATCTAAATTCAAACATACAAAATAGATCCAAGGCAAATAAATCAAATTACCATCAAGTTCACTATAATTATAAAAGTAATCAACACAAACCCAAAACTAAAAAATTGAGCTCAATAATTCATGGGGAGACTCCAAATTAGTTGACACATCTAAAATAATAACTTACCCAACTGGATAATTAGAAGTAGCTTAAATAGGGACAACAGTTTAACATGACAAATGATACTGGTGAAGTTTTGGATGATAGTAGGTTAGAGAAACTTTGTCGTCTATGCATGTCTAGGAAGATATGACTTCTACTTGGTGGATTTGGCTTAGTGGAACTAACTGAAGCTACCCCTTACGAATCCTAATTAGTTAGACCAAAGTTTTGTACTAAGTTCAATGGATATGACTATTTGAAAAATCTCGAAGGCATGGTTACTCTAATGATATCTAGGTGACTCATCATAGCCCAGAAGTTTATCCGAACAATGTCTATTTGTTGAATCTAAAGCTAAACTCGAATCTAACACAAAGTTAAACCAAACATTAAATTGAACTTAACTCATCTCATAAAATTATAGGATTCCCTAATTAAAAATATAAATCAGATGAGATGACTAAGAATTTAAAATCAAATCAAATTAAACTTAAACTAAAATCAAATCAAATTAAACTTAAACTAAAATCAAATCAAATTCAACATAAACTAAAATCAAATCAAATTAAACTTAAATTAAAATAAAATTAAACTTACACTTAATCCAATGATTCATCACATGAACTTATCTCCATATCAACTTATTTTTTGTGTGTGATCCTATAGGTTCTCGTAACGTTAGCAATGTACCCAAATCAATATTTAGATACATAAGCAATGAGTGACATCTAACAAGGCATCATTGCTACCCAAGTGACGAGAAAGTCGAGATCCGACCTAACCTGTCCGTGACTATTATCTTGTATGACTTGGTCTCTCGATCCTTGATATTTAGATTGATCAATAAGGCATAGACCGTGACATCCTCTTATCAATCTTTATGTTTCTTGATCTCTAAGTAGACACACTCAAACAAATAAACTCAATATCTCATATTGACTCATTTACGCATGGTCATGCTTTCTTGTGTCCTACTAATCAAGGGGCCCACAGATATCGCTTCCGTTATATGGAAGGGATAGATCCCATCTACATCACTCACATCCCTCCGCATAATTTATTGCAAACCCAGTGATCGACTTTATAGTCCACCCTGTTACGAGTGACGTTTGACGATACCAAAGTATACAACTCTTTATGTAGGGAACCGTAGTAACTTCAGGTCTAAGGACTATTCATACCAATAGTCACATGAGAATGTTTATGACACTCATATAACGATCCATGAAACATTCTCATGGCAGGTCATTCATGTCACGCCCCGGGGGAGTCCCTGTCCGAAGAAATTTCGACAGCACCTCCCCTGTACGACTGACAATCTGAGTCATTTCTACATGCACAATATACATCAGCCACAGGCGGCTGGAATATACACACAACCACGCAGTTATATGATACAACCTACTCGGCTGATACAATAAAAACACAACCATGCAGTTATATGTAAAACAACCCACTCGGTTGTACCAAAACCAAAACACAACGAAAAATAACAGAAACCAAATATAAACCAATCACAAAAACTGCTAGCCGGCTAGGCTTACCAACCAACAATAATACAAGATACCACATAACACCTTCAAAACTCCAGAAACAAAACCGGAGCACAAATTAAACACATTGACACATAAAACAAATAACACATAAATGAAACCGATCGATCTTCTGAGGTGACGTGGGGACTAGCAGACAGGATACTCCAAGCGACATCATAATCCACCTGGTACCTGAAAAAGATAGTGTCCACGGGGGTGAGTTCAACAACTCAGCGAATACCAATAGACATGCCTAGTAAGAAATATCTAACAACAATAAACATGGAATACAGCTTCCTAATCATATATAGAAAATATGCAAAACTGAAGGGTAACTGAGGAAGCTGTACTCACCAGGAACTCCTATCCAGAACAAAAGGGTCATCAAACCAGATACACAATATGCCTCCTGTATGTATGTCAAACAAATGCATCCACCAAAATGCAGCATATAAGTGCAGCAAACACAAGCAAATAAATGCAATAAATGCATATGATGTAAATGACATGGTTACCCCTGACGCCAGTCAGTCATCTCACACACAATGGTGAGACTGAGTGGGTAGGGCTGTGACAACCGTGCACTCTGACGTCACTGCTCTTGATGAGTGACCGAATGGACGGGATACTGTCGGAGTACACACATACTCCTACCCCAAATCATAAATGGGGGAGCGCAATGCTCTCATCTCCCGGTACACCATGACGGAGAGGGATCCCTGACGTGCTACCACGCTACGTCACACTACCCATGAGCGGACCAACGGAGCACCGAACAGAACAAAACTGATGTGCTACCACGTTGTGTCACGCTACCCATGAGCGGACCAACGGAGCACCGAACAGTGATGAAACTGGTGATATGCTCTACAATAATGGAGCAGCCTACCACGCAGCATGCAATCATGCGAATGGTGCATGAAATTAAGCATGACAATATCATGAATCAAATCCACATATATATATAAAAATGTGTACCCTAGTACAAGTAAGTCAAATCAACAGATCTAGGGTATACAGGCCCTCTATGGTATAACTGTTGGAGGATCGGTGGCCGGCTTGAAGGGGGGTTGGATAGACAGCACCCCCAAATACTCGCTTTCACCCTACACTTGTTAGTGCGCAACGGAAATACAAACTAATACAAACAAGTAGAAAGCTAAACACTATAAGAAAGAGCAAGCAAACCGCTAACACGTTCGTTTAACGTGGTTCGGATATTAGGGCTCCTACTCCACGGCTTGTCCTTGAGGTGGATGATCCCTATCCGTCGGTGGATTAGCCCCCGGCAAACTCCGGCTATCTCAAGTCGCTCCTTGTGGGTGGAGAAACCTCACCACAAACTCACCAAGACCTCTTGGATTCCACAAGCACTTGAGAATTCTTGTGACTACTAATTAGGCTTTAACCAAGTCTAATTTCGTCGCCTTGGCCGGCCATACCAAGCTCCTTCTTATAGAGCTTGGAACAAATCATAACCTGATTTGCCCGTTACGAGTCGACTGGTATCGACACCAGTCGACTGGTGCCAGCCCAACGGCGATCTCAACGGCTCTCTGCTACAGTGCACCAGTCGACTGCTACAGTACGCTACAGTAACTGCTACAGTACGCTACAGTACTGCTACAATGCCGCTACAATAAACCCCCAAAACTAGGATTTTACTCCGAGTACAATCTCTCATGCACTCGTACCCTCACGACTCATTTGACTCTTCTTTGCAGCCTTGACCTTTTGCCTTCAAGCCTACTTCCTTTGGCTCTCGTCCCTCGGATGCATCCAAGCCCGCGGCTCGTCCCCAATGTCATCCTTCGCGTATGCCTCGAAGTCGCTTCCCTCGGCCCTTGTCCTCGCTGCCTTGTCCACGGTCCCTCGGATGCTCCATCCTTCACCGGACTCGAAGCCGTCAACCTGAGTCATATGTGTCACCTGCAGTCCTGCACAACTCAAGTACACATATCAAATAACAAGGGTAAACCTAACTTAAACCCTTTGCCCAAACACCAAAACACATGGTCCCGCGGACCATTGGGATTGCTCCAACAATCTCCCCCTTTTTGGTGTTTGGCAATACGTTTAAGTTAGGGAAAACAAATAGCAAATAAACATACTAATACAATGGGCTTACGATGCCAAGGCTACACACTTGGACTTACTCCGCCGAATGGACTTACGATGCCAAGGCTACACACTTGGACTTATAATGCCGAAAGGACTTACGATGCCAAGGCTACACACTTGGCAACCACCGAAACAATGCACCAAGCATTGGAACCTATCACAAGGTTCCCCCTACACCTAAGCTCCCCATTGAGTTAGGATTTTCCCACAGGGCTTTTTAAGAACCTATCCCAAGGCTCTCCCTACTCAAAGGAACTTTCAGGTTTTCCCAACTAAACCTTACTTCTCCCCCTTTGCCTAACATCCAAAAAGTTCTCTTGTTGGAGGATCGGTGGCCGGCTTGAAGGGGGGTTGGATAGACGACACCCCTAAATCCTTGCTTCCTATGATGTTAGCACAGCGGAATACAAACAAACACAAATAGAAAGCTAAACACTAAATACAAGAATGGAAATGCAAACCGCTAACACGATCGTTTACGTGGTTCGGAGATAACTTGCTCCTACTCCACGGCTGTCCGTAAGGTGGACGATCCCTCAATCCGTCGGTGGATTAGTCCCCGGAAACTCCGGCTAGCACAATCCTCCTTGTCGGTGGAGAAACCTCGCCACAACTCGATCAAGAACACTTGGATTGCTAGAGCACTAGATGACTACTAATTAGGCTTTAACCAAGTCTAATTTCGTCGCCTTGGCCGGCCATACCAAGCTCCTTCTTATAGAGCTTGGAACAAATCAGAACCTGATTTGCCCATTACCAGTCGACTGGTCCATGCACCAGTCGACTGGTGCCAACCCAACGGCACTCCAACGGCTATCTATCAGTCGACTGGTCCCATGACCAGTCGACTGATCCCAGCCATTTCGGGCACAGAATGCTTCTGTGCTCACCACCAGTCGACTGATCCCAGTACCAGTCGACTGGTACAACCCTAAACTTAGGGTTTCCCATCCCGAGTACATTTCACTCGCACTCGGACCCTCACGACTCACTTGACTCTTCTTTGCAGCCTTGACCTCTTGCCTTCAAGCCTACTTCCTTTGGCTCTCGTCCCTCGGATGCATCCAAGCCCGCGGCTTGTCTCCAATGCCATCCTTCGCGTATGCCTCGAAGTCGCTTCCCTCGGCCCTTGTCCTTGCTGCCTTGTCCACGATCCCTCAGATGCATTCAAGCCCACGGCTTGTCCTCAATGCCATCCTTCATCGGACCCGAAGCCGTCAACCTGAGTCACATGTGTCACCTGCAGTCCTGCACAACTCAAGTACACATATCAAATAACGAGGGTAAACCTAACTTAAACCCTTTGCCCAAACACCAAAACACATGGTCCCACGAACCATTGGGATTGCTCCAACAATCTCCCCCTTTTTGGTGTTTGGCAATACGTTTAAGTTAGGGAAAACAAATAGCAAATAAACATGCTAATACAATGGACTTAAGATGCCAAGGCTACACACTTGGACTTACTCCGACGAATGGACTTACGTTGCCAAGGCTACACACTTGGCAACCGCCGATTGGACTTACGTTGCCAAGGCTACACACTTGGCAACCGCCGAATGGACTTACGTTGCCAAGGCTACACACTTGGCAACCGCCGAATGGACTTACGTTGCCAAGGCTACACACTTGGCAACCGCCGAATCAAACATGCATTGGAACCTATCACAAGGCTCCCCCTACACCTAAGCTCCCCAATGAGCTAGGATTTTACCACGGGCTTTTTAAGAACCTATCCCAAGGCTCCCCCTATGCAAAGGCACTTAAGGTTTTCCCAATTTAAACCTTACTTCTCCCCCTTTGCCTAACATCCAAAAAGTTCTCTAACAATATCCCAATTGTTGAAAACTTATCATCTAACTGACCCTAAACTCATGTATTAATCCCCCTTGGATCTCATACATCTAACCGAGTTGACATGGTCACATACCAATGCTGAAAACAGTTTCAGACTAGTATCACTCGACTGCCCCAAGTGCCAGTCGACTGCCCCCCTTCGACAGAACCTTACAGAAACATTCTGTGGTCGAAAAACACTGTTACCAGTCGACTGGTATCTTCACCAGTCGACTGGTACCCTTTTTCTGAAAAAATCAGTCTTTTTATGCCAACTTCAGAAATACACCAGTAATTCCCTAGACCTCCAAAAATTCCCAAATTTTGTGGAGAGGTCTATTGTACCAGTGTCTACTTGGGAAAAATACATTACAAAATGTATCTATCACCAATCACAAGATTGATACAAAATCCAAAACTAGCTAAATGGTTCAATTAAACCTTGACCTAAAGTCCTAGTTTTGCCTTCCTCTTGATGTATTTGCCTATACCAACCCACAATGCATCCCTAGCATTGGTTTATATGGCATATATACATCCAAAACCAATTATCATGCTATATGAACCCAAATGTCATATTTCTTATATGAAACACAAACCATGTGTGCCAAATCCCTAGGTTTGAGACTCAAATCCATCTCCAAACCTTTTGGCACACTCCATGGCTCCTTTAGACTCCCAAGTAGTACCCACCTGAGATCCATTTGCCATGGGTCCCAAATTGACTCTTAGAGCTCCCCCTAGAGCTCTTTGCCTTAGCCACCTCCCTAGGTGACTCATCCACAATGGCTAGGCCACATCGGTCCACCCCCGGTGACACTTGGCCTACAAACGTAACTTTCTTAACCTTGGACACCTTGTCCTTGGTTAATTTCTTCTTACCATTAAATGACTTTCCCTTGCCATTTATTGATTTCTCCTTGCTATAGTCATATGCAACCCTAGTATAAGACTTTCCCTTAGCCTTGGAGACCTCTCCCTTGCCATGATCATTTGCCACCCTAGCATATGAACTCTCATTGGCCTTGGAGGGACTAGATCGGTATCCCAAACCCGATCTATCATTGTTGGGTTTTTGACTCCCCAACACCATACTTAATCCCTTAGATCCAATAGTGAATCTCTTAAGGAATTTCTCTAAACCATCAAGCTTTGCCTTCAAAGCTTGATTCTCCCTTTCTAGGTTCGTAAACCTAAAGTCAACATGTCCACCTTGGACATTCCTAGACCTACCCTTTCTAGGCATGTGTCTCCCCTTCTTGGGATTAATGCCTTGGTTCTCCTTAGGTCTACCATTTCTAAATTTATCATGCATAGATTTCCTAGGGTTATGATCCACATTTACCCTATTCCGATCATGATATCTAAATCCAAAATTTTGCATGGGCATATAATGATTAACATTATTTTTCCTAGCATGCTTGGAAGAATGAAAATTTGAATTACAATTCAAATTAGGATATACCTCCCTTACCCTTGAAGCTCCCCCTTGACTTGAGCTCCTCTTCTTCTTTTCCCATTTCTTCAAATGCGCCAACTTCTTGATTTCTTTCTTCTTTGGGCATTTGGTGTGGTAATGACCCCGCTCACCACACGTGAAGCACACTATGTGCCATTTCTTCTCCTTCTTTTGGGCTTCTTTATTCCTACAACCCATGTTAGTATTCAAAATAACTTGATTGGGTTTAGGAGTTACCTTCTTCTTACCCAATGGACATCTACTCTTGTAGTGCCTCTTCTCATTGCACCAGAAGCATATTATATGGTCTTTTGACTTCACTTCGGTGGAGGTGCTTGCTAGGTTGATTTCCAAGACTTCTTCTTCTTCGCTTGTCTTGGATTGTTCTTCAACCTTTGAGGATGTCTCCTCATCCACACTAGTGGATGACATTTCTTCATCCTTCTCCTCTTTCTCCTCGGAAGTTGAGTGCTCTTCACCTTCCGATTGCTCCTCCTCTACTTGAGCTTCTTCATCCGTTTCTTCGGATTTTTCTTTTTCTTGTGTATGCATAGGTTCTTCCCATTGAGCCTTCTTTATCTTGCTCCACAAATCGTGAGCATTCTCGTATTTACCTACAAGGCACATTACGTCATAAGGCAAAATATCAATTAATATAGATATTACCTTGTCGTTTGCCTTTGACCGAGAAGTTTGCTCCTCCGTCCAATGTCGTGGTCGGAGCTTCTTCCCTTTCTTGTCCTTCGGGACTTCAAACGGCTCTTTGACCACCATCATGGTGTTCCAATCCGTGTTGAAGAAGACCTCCATCTTCATCATCCAATATGTGATGTCCCATAAGCTTCTACCTTCAAGCTTTGGCGGTTCAATCAAGCCGGTCATCTTTGCTTCCTTGGCGGTTAGTCCAATGGAGAGCGGCCTCGCTCTGATACCACTTGTTGGAGGATCGGTGGCCGGCTTGAAGGGGGGTTAGATAGACGACACCCCCAAATACTCGCTTTCACCCTACACTTGTTAGTGCGCAATGGAAATACAAACTAATACAAACAAGTAGAAAGCTAAACACTATAAGAAAGAGCAAGCAAACCGCTAACACGTTCGTTTAACGTGGTTCGGATATTAGGGCTCCTACTCCACGGCTTGCCCTTGAGGTGGACGATCCCTATCCGTCGGTGGATTAGCTCCCGGCAAACTCCGGCTATCTCAAGTCGCTCCTTGTGGGTGGAGAAACCTCACCACAAACTCACCAAGACCTCTTGGATTCCACAAGCACTTGAGAATTCTTGTGACTACTAATTAGGCTTTAACCAAGTCTAATTTCATCGCCTTGGCCGGCCATACCAAGCTCCTTCGTATAGAGCTTGGAACAAATCAGAACCTGATTTGCCCGTTACGAGTCGACTGGTATCGGCACCAGTCGACTGGTGCCAGCCCAACGGCGATCTCAACGGCTCTCTGCTACAGTGCATCAGTCGACTGGTCCATACACCAGTCGACTGCTACAATACGCTACAGTAACTGCTACAGTACGCTACAGAAACTGCTACAGTGCCGCTACAATAAAACCCTAAAACTAGGATTTTACTCCGAGTACAATCTCTCATGCACTCGTACCCTCACGACTCATTTGACTCTTCTTTGCAGCCTTGACCTCTTGCCTTCAAGCCTACTTCCTTTGGCTCTCGTCCCTCGGATGCATCCAAGCCCGCGGCTCGTCCCCAATGCCATCCTTCGAGTATGCCTCGAAGTCGCTTCCCTCGGCCCTTGTCCTCGCTGCCTTGTCCACGGTCCCTCGGATGCTCCATCCTTCACCGTGTTAGAGTGTATACTAAAAGCCTAGCTTTTGGTATAAACATTTATCTAGAAATAAGAATCACATTGGTCAAATGTCTACATTTGTGATAAATGTAGTTGTTCAATTAATTTATATTGTAGATAACATGGTGTGTGGTGTCACACACAGAGGATCATGTTATCAGTACCTTATAAATTATAAACAGTAGCTCACGACCAAAATGGAAAGGAACAAACCATTAGAAGGTCGTAGTGTAATTAGGTATCAGTTTATCTTGACTGTATAATTACACTAGTACACTTAGAGTGTATTGAGTAGGACCATTTGAGGTCGTTTCTTTTATACTGATTTTATAAAGAAACAAAGTCGTCGGTTATTATGGAAGTGTGTGCTCTTAATCCTAATATAATAACAAGCACATATATTTGATATTTATTTCTTTAATTTATCAATGGGTGAGATTTAGTTCGATGAATCAATAAGCCAGATAAGTTGGGAAATGGTATCACTTATAGTGTGTGTTGTTGATTATAGAAGGAAACTGTGTCCTAGAGATACTAGGTTGATAATGTCCTCAAGAGGAGCTCATAAGGATTGTCATGTTAAACCCTGCAGGTGGACCTAGCCCGATATGATGATAAGGTTGAGTGGTACTACTTGACTAAGATATTAATTAAGTGAGTTGTCAAGAACTTACTTAATTAGTGGACATTTGTTTCTTAAACACGTGGAGACTAACACACTCATAATAAGAAGGAGCCCAAATGTAATTTGGGATTGGTGCGTAGTTCAATAATAGTTCTCTAGTGGAATGATTATTATTGATAAAATTAAGTTGTGTGTTCGGCGAACACGGATGCTTAATTTTATCGGGAGACCAAACCAATTCCTCCTCTCGGTCCCTATCGTAGCCTCTAGTATATAGAGATTTATACCCACCGTGATACCCACCTTCTTACCCATCCAATGGGGCCGGCCAAGCTAGCTTGGAACCCAAGCTAGGGCCGGCCAAGACCAAGTGGATGAGCCATGAAGGTGGCGGCCAAAGCTTGGGTCCCAAGCTTAGGTGGCCGGCCACTAGAATATTAAAAAGGATTTTATTAAAATTATTTCTTATGTGGATATCATGTTTTTAAAGAGAGTTAAAAATTAAAATTTCCTTTATAACTTTCTACAAAGATTAAGAGAAGAGATTAATCTCTTTCCTTATTTGTAGTTTAAAAGGATGGTTTTAATTTTGGTAAAACTTTCCTTATTTGTAAATCATCTACATGATTAAAGAGAGTTTAAAATTTGAAATCTTTCCTTATTTGTTGATTAAAGGAGGATTTTAAATTTTAAGAAAACTTTCCTTTTAAACATGTTCATGTTTTAAAGAGAGTTTAAAATTAAATATTCTCTTTTATAAGTTTCTACAAAAGATTAAGAAAAGATTTGATATCTTTCCTTATTTGTAGATTGAAAGAGATTTTAATTTTAGAGATAACTTTCTTTTATCCACATGTTTAAAAGAAAGATTTTAATTTATTAAATTTCCTTTTATAAACCAATCATGAAGGGATAAAATTATTGGAGAAATTTTATAAATTTCCGAAACAAATTAGGAAGTTTTAATTCTTGTTTAAAACTCTCCTTGATTTGAGGAAATAAGTGGTCGGCCATGTTTTAGTGAGAAAGAAAATTATTTTAATTAAAATAAAATTTTCCTTTTCATGGCAAAAGAATTAAGGAAGTTTTATTAAAATTTCCTTATTTGCCAAGACCAAGGATTATAAAAGAGGAGGTAGAGGAGCCTTCAAGGGTGAACAACCTCTATTATTTTCTCCTCTTTTCTTCCTTGGTGTGGTCGGCCTCCTTCCTTTCTCTTCTCTCCATCTTGTGGCCGGACCTCTCTTCCTCCTTGAAGATCAAGTGGTGGCCGGATTTTAGCTTGAGAAGAAGGAGAGAAAGCTTACATCCCTTGGAGCTTGATTGATGGAAAAGATCTTCATCTCTTGGAAGCATAGTGCTTGGCAACTTGAAGAAAGGAGAAGAAGGTGCTTTGGTGGTTTCTCATCTCGGAAGATCGTTGCCCACACAACGTCCGAGGTTAGAAGAGGAATACGGTAGAAGATCAAGAGGTTTTTCTATAAGGTATAACTAGTAATTTTTCTTTCCGCATCATACTAGTTATTTATGGAAATAATACCAAATACAAGAGGCTTACGATTCTAGTATTTCGAATATGTTTTTCGAAGTTTTTTTCTTTTATTTTTCTTTTCCTTGTGATTTGATTGTTCCTTTTGGTTGACCTAAAGTTATTTTAGGAAATTAAATATTAGCTTTCCATAAAAGGTTTTGTCTAGTCGGTGGTGGTTGTTCCCATATCCAAGAAGGCCATGTGCCTCGCCACGTCAGTACTGGGAACCAATTATGGAAATTAATATTTAATGGAATTAATAACTTAGGTGATTTGGATCAAACGTGTTAAGTTCCGCAGGAGATCCAAGTCTAAACCTTAAAGAACAAATAGATTAAGTTTTGGATCAAACGTGTTAAGTTCCGCAGGCGATCCAAAATTTAATTTAAAAGAACACATGGTAGCTAGGAAAAGGTTCAGACCTTTGTACAAAATTTTTGTACAGTGGAACCTCTAGGTTTTCCGAGTAGCAACCAACACACCGGACCCGAAGCCGTCAACCTGAGTCATATGTGTCACCTGCAGTCCTGCACAACTCAAGTACACATATCAAATAACAAGGGTAAACCTAACTTAAACCCTTTGCCCAAACACCAAAACACATGGTCCCGCGGACCATTGGGATTGCTCCAACAATAACAACCTAGGTCCTGAACATATCCACCCATAAAATATGTACCAACAATGTACATGGATCAAAGCAAAAGGTCTAGGTAGACAGATCAGGTATGATATAAAAATATAGATACACATGTCAGATAATAAAAATCCAAAGTCTAGTCCTAAACTCAGTAAAGCATGATATGTCACTTACTCTAGGAACTAAAGTACTCATGGTAAGAATCATGAAGTATAAACATGGATACATAACAAGCGACCAAACAGATCATGCTATGGGTATCAAACTGTGACATACCAAAAGCAAACATGATCATTGCTTGCAGGTATAAAATACTATGCATATCCAATTGACAATATCATAAAAAGATAAGTCAAGAGGTACCCGCCTCCAATAGAAAGGTCCAATCCGAAATAGATCCCTCGTCGAGACACCGTCTCGAATCAAAGTCCCGCAGATAACGTGATATACAATTTAGCTAATTTTATAAACAACAACTAGCTAAATCCAACCCAACTTAATTAGGAAAAACCCTAATCGATCCATCATTAATTAATCCTAATTAATGATTAACTTGAATTAATCTCCTTAATCAATAATCCTCAATCAACACAATCATTTCCTTTCGCTGATCAACTTACGATTAGCAATATGATCATCTCTAATAAATCCAAGGATTAAATCTAATCCAACATAAATCAACTGTACTCAACTCATCACAACTACCATAGATTAAGCCTTCCATAATCACATTAGGTTAGGTTAAACATGAATCCATCGTAACTTACCTAAATCCACAACTAACCAAGCAACTGCAGGTTACAATATCTCCAACATAATCCGAAATAAATGCATATCCTACAAATACCCATAGAAATACAACCAAAACTCCACACATAGCTTACCTTGAATCAATATCCCCAATACCGATCTAAAATCTTCACATTCCATATGCCCAATTGAATTCCCAATACAAACAGAATAGTCTAACATAAGAATCAAAGAGGCAACCTTGAAACGAAACCAAACCAACAAAGGAGCAATGATTTGATGCATTTACCTCATCAGTGATCTGATGGAACTGCTCCTTATAAATCTGAAAATCAATTGGGCAGTAGAAGCAAGATCAAGCTCACAACCAAAACAAAGGTAAATGGATGATAAGTATGTGACTGTGAAGCCGCTGTTGGAGCTCATCCTAACCAGAACACACAAGAGAAACTAGTCCCAGTAAGGAAGAAGATCTGCTCAATACAACCACTCACCGGCAGTACAGGTGGCGATGACTAGGGCACCATCCTACAGTGAAACCCAGGAATAGGTGGTCTACTGTGGGGTCGACGGTGCCTAGCTAGAGACGGTGGCCAGCATTGGGTCAGTGTCGGCACACAGAGGAAGAGAGGAAGGGTGCCGGGGCTGAGTTAGAGAAGAAAGACTAGGGCACGATCAAGTGGAGAAGGCCGGCGGTGGAGTCGAGAGACGAGCGACCATTATAGCGACGTGTGACTAAAGGAACGGACGAAAGAAGGAGTTCAGCCACTTCCTTCGCTATTGATGGGACATCTAGGTCAGCCGCATCTGCAGTTGAAGCAGTTACAGGACGGTCCGATTGAAGCCACAGAATGGGGTCACATTCCATTAGGGCAACCAAGCCAGAAAGTTTCACGAGCTCGCTTCTTTCTTTTCTTTCGGTTGTGCATGAGCGGTCCGGGCGGGATGCTTGCTTCATTGAATACAGGTTCACCAGGTGAGACCACTGTAGGGCAAAATCTTATGACCATCAAAGCGGGACTCTTCATATGATATAGCTTTCTGTATGATCTCCTGTGTTCTCTTATCTTATCCCCTCTCACTATTGATGTATGTGAAGTTCCTCGTCATTCTATTCGTTTTTCCTTCCCTTTTTTCAACTGTGTGGGATGCTGAGTCTTCCCCTTTTACGGAGAGTTCTACTGTTCAGGTCGGGCTACTCCATCAACTCAAAAAATTGCTTAAGGTCGCGCTCTCTCTCGCCTTAGCCTTCCTCAGCCGATTCTCATTTTCTGCTATCTGCTAGTAGGCTGCCTGAAAAAGGTGAGATTTGCTGCCACTGTCTGAAGTGCTGTGCAGCCTGATCTTGCCATGTAGCTTCTGTTGAATGGAAGAGTGGTTCTGGTTCATGAGGTGAGGGCTAATCTAATACAGAAGCTACGGGTATTCTTTCCTTTCGTTGGAAAAGCCCAGTTATTGGAGAATATCGAGTGGCTTTTAGTCTGACTGTACCGACTCGGACACCCATTACGACATGGCTTGCTTTGTTGTGTTTTGCTGCTCCCAATCCCGATCTTTCTTTTCAGTTCACCGAGGGCAACAAAAACATCGGAAGAAGAAAGATTACCCTACCACACCCAATATATATAAGGTAGGGGTTACCTTTTTAAGATACATTTCATTACCTAAGATTTGACTTCCAGACTCAAGATTGAATGCGATTGAGGAAGCAAAAGAAGCTTCACGAGCTGTCTTGTTAACAACTGCTTTGTCGGAGATGCATTCTCCTCTATTGGCAGATATAGAGTTGGCACCAGGTTTTTCCTCATCGACAATGGGTTCTACTGCTTAACCAAGAGCCAAATGAGTTGGAGAGGAACCAGCTATCTTGTATATACGAAGAAAGATCAGCCATTCGGTCTACCCCGAGATCGATAGAATTTAAAGACCAGCCCAGGCAGAAGCAAAGCCGGACCATATAAAGCAACTCCATAGGGATCCGAGTTCAAACTATGCCTAATCGAAGATACATTGTTCTATTTTTGTCGGACTACTTTACTGGTCGAGGCCATTCCCATGAAGTCAGTGGATCAGAAGGAGATTGTGGAAATGATCAAAAAACATATTGTCCATCGGTTCGGGATACCCGAGACCATCGTAGCTGACCAGGGGACAGTGTTTACCGGGGGGCAGGTAAAGGCGTTCGCAGAGGAGTATGGCATAACCATCCAAAACTCTACTCCATACTACGCCCAAGGGAATGGGCAAGCCGAGGCCAGCAAGAAGCTTAAGATCAATGTCTCTCCTCTCCTTTGCCGATGCCCACTGAACTACTCACGACTAGTCTAGTCCATGAAATCACTACTTTAGACTTTCGTTCTCTTTTTGTGGTATATAAAATAAATAAATAATACAAATTCTCTTTTACCGTATGATAATTCTATCTAATCTATCGTGCCAAGGGAAAGATTCAAGGAATGGCTCTGCTCTAAGAACACGAGATTCTCCTACCTTAATTAGAATTCGTTTTTGGGTAGGACCATTTTGATTTCCATTATAGCAAGTAGAGTAAGCTCCAACCCTTATAGGGCTTCTTACCTTCTTGTAGGACAGCCTTTATTTAAATTGAATTTAGATTTAGAGCCCTTCTTTTTTTCTTTCTTGAACTAAATCCTATTAGGAATTGGCAGGGAAGGTAAGGCCCCCCTTGCCAGAACTCAACTCTGATACAAAGAGTCTGTCCTCCGGCTGGACATGGGACTGACGGGGACTTATTATGAGTTATTTACCGGGGATCGGAATTTTCGAGGTTGGCTTTCGACTTTGAACATATTCAAAAAGACTCATAGATTACTGAAATGACGGTGACTGCCGTAGCTTTGGCTGCTTGCAATTGATAATTGATGGGCCGACCATTTCCTCCCCCACCAAGTAGCGTTTTAGATAGTCCGAAGCGATGTGAGCCCCGGAATAGTTTTCGGAAACTGTTTGGTTCAGAGTACTTCAAGTTAAATTAAAGCTAGATTACCTCCCGCCTTTTGGCTCAAAATTGACCAACTTCCCTGGCTCCATAGAAGAAAGGGGCTTCCATCCAAGGTGCTCCTCTGGGTGCTATCGTTGATGTTGATCGTATCCCATTAAGTACTCTAAAGGAAAAGCAAGGTTCACATTTTGACCAGGCTCACTTCACTACGTCAAGCCTTGATCTCCCATTGTTGTGATTCGATTTGCTGTTTAGTTCGGGACGGGAAGGAAGGTCAAGGTGGGTTCCCTTTGATCAAATCAAGGGTCAATTCCCAAACATAAATGGAGTCAGAGAAGAGGGGCGGGCGTTCTGGTGCCACCGATCGAGTAGCTCCTCTTTATGGTTTAGAGCTTCGCCCTGCTTTCTTTTTTCATTTTTCTATCGCAAGTCGATGTCTCGAGCGATTGCAGCCGCCCCTTTGAAGTGCTTTTTCCCTTTCGAGAAAATAGCTTTCATACGATGTCTTTGTCGATATCTATTATATATATATAATCCTTTCCTTCGTTGGTTCCATGTTCTCTGGAACCGGATAAGAAGGAAGAAGGTATGCTGTGGACGAAGCGACACGTTGGAGTTCCGGTATTGGCATCATTGGGCTCTCTTCTTGTGCGGCACATAAGACTGAGGGCTCTGAACAGGCTGTTGTACGAATCTAGATTGGCACCCATATGTATGAATTGGAACCGCCCAACGGATGTGAAACTGAATCCTATGGCTTGGATTACTTCATTTCCAGTGGACAAGAAAGTGATTTCGCTTCTGACAGACAGAGAGGGAAAGGCCAGGTAACCGATATCGTATTAGGGATCAACAACCAGGTCACTCCGGGGAAGAAAAGGCACGGGAGCACCCTGTTAGGATCGTCGTACTCGGCTAGAGAGGGGGGGTGTGAATAGCCGACCCCAAATTGCTCGTTTCTTCCTACGATTAGGGTTAGCGCAGCGGAAATAAAAACAATAGAAACGAAAGAGGAGAAATCAAACCTCAACACGCATCGATGTAACGAGGTTCGGAGATATACTCCTACTCCTCGGCGTGTCCGTAAGGTGGACGAGCCCTATCAATCCGTCGGTGGATGAGTCCCCGGAGAACCGACTAATATAAACTCTTTATGGGTGGAGAAACCTCGCCACAAAAACTTGCAACAGCAATATGGAAATACAAAGAAGAGCAAGAACAAAATACATAATGAATGTACAAATACTTGCTTGCCTTCTCGTCGACTGAAGTCCCGGATGAAGCACCAACTTCACGGACGAATGCCAACAAGCAACTCAGTCGAAGAAGCTCACACGAAGCTTCGGAGCTCAGCAAAGCTCAAGAGCACAGAAGAACAGCAGCTCAGTTCAGAGGAGGAAGAAGAAGAAGAAGAGATCCCTCTGTAGAAGCCCTCAGCCTCTTTTATACCTGCATCCACCTGCGAAGAAGAAGCCAGAAAACAGCAGAAGACAGAAGACCGTTGTGAGCCAACGGATAGTTCTGGACCGATCAGGTTGAAGCCTGATCGGTCCAAGGCATCTCTGATCGGTCCTGGGAACCGATCAGGCCCCAGTCTGATCTGTCCCCGGACCGATCCCACCTCTCTGTAAGAGAGATGGCTGTGTCTCTGATCGTTCGTGGAGACCGATCAGACTCCCTGCTGATCGGTCCCCAGACTGATCAGTTCACTCACAGAAAGTTGGCTCAACTCCTCTGATCGGTCTCCAGACCGATCAGATGACTTACAGAACCCTTCTGTTTGTTATCTGATCTGTCACCAGACCGATCAGATACTCAGGCGTATCGCTGGATCGGTCACCAGACCGATCCAGGTTTAGAGCTCCAGCCCTAAACTCTAAATGGTCCTGAGAACGAGCTACCGAGCCCTCTCTTGACCTGTTAAGACTCCCCACTAAGTGTCCGGTCAATCCCTTTGACCCACTTGGACTTTTCTCTTCGTGTCAAGTATCCGGTCACTCCCTTGACCTACTTGACCTTCTCAACACCAGATGTCCGATCACCCTTGATCCATCTGGATTTTCCCTTGCCCGGCTTCACTCACCAGGACTTTCACCTAGCTTCACTCACTAGGGTTTTTACCTGGCTTCACTCACCAGGATTTCCAATCTGCCCGGCTTCACTCACCAGGACTTTTCAACTGCCTGGCTTCACTCACCAGGACTTATCCGTCTGCCTGGCTTCACTCACCAGGACTTTCCACATCCGGTCCAGAGAACGAGCTCCCGAGCCCTCTCTGACCATAGTCCGGAGAACGAGCTACCGAGCCCTCTCCGACTTCCCATGTGGTCCAGAGAACGAGCTCCCGAGCCCTCTTTGACCACAGTCCGGAGAACGAGCTACCGAGCCCTCTCCGACTTCCCATGTGCCAAGCTTCCATACTTGGACTTTTCCCGTGCCAATCTCCATACTTGGACTTTTCCCGTGCCAAGCTCCCTGCTTGGACTTTTCACCATGCCAAACTCCCTGCTTGGACTTTTCCCATGCCAAGCTCCCTGCTTGGACTTTTCCCGTGCCAAGCTCCCTGCTTGGACTTTTCTGAGTCAGGTCAACTCACCTCGGGTCAACCAGGTCAACCTTGACCTCTTGGGTTACACCCACAATCTCCCAAGCTTGTATCCTTGTAAAACATCAAGATACAACTTTTCTATTCACGTCAAACATAACTCGTCAAACATCAAAACACAACTCGAGTCAAGTCAACTCGAGTCTGGTCAACCAGGTCAACCTTGACCTAAGGTTGCACCAACACACCCCTTACTGAACAACATTTGATTCTCCCTAACTTGTATAGCGACCCTCGAAGGTATCTTCATCAAAACTTCTCACTGTGTCGAGGCAAAAGCAACAACTAACGATAACAAAGAAGATTGAACTAATGTAGATCTACTTGCTTACTCCTTTCCTTTGAGACCTCTTAGTGCCCTCTTTGACAAAGACTTCCACTGCGGGCACTGACATTAGCTATTCGGGTCTGTCTCGTTATCAATTTCAAAGGGGAGATCGACCAGAGCAGAGGGTAGCGTGATACTGACAAGGTGGGCGATTCTATGGGTGGTCTCAAGTCTGTGTACCTGACAAGATCGAGTGGTCTTTTCCGCTGGCACTGGTGGGACAGATGGTGGTAAAGTGACGGTTGCTCAGTAAAAGGGCTAAGGAGGGCTTTTCTCACTCAAACAAGTATGAAAACTCCTGTCGTTCTTTACTCTTTTCAGGTGCTTGATTAAGCCTCGCCTCCAGCGGCGTCCGTACATTGAGTGCCAGCTCCAGTCTTCCTCATGGGGGGTCAAAGGAAAGTGAGTCATGAGGAAGAACATCAAAACACATTGGCAGCTGGTGCACGAACTCGTTGATTTGGATGCCTTATCGACGACCTGAGTGAGACGACTATTCCTTTTCCGGCTATGAATTCCTCCAATTAAGAGACCCCCGATTCAGCAAACCATGGAGAAGGTTGGCAGAACACAATTCCTGCTGCTAGAAAGAAAGAAAGAAAATAGATGAAGTGAACCGATCTCCTATTTAGAAGGTATAAGGTGTTGGACTTACGACTCTTGAACTTGAAGGTGGGATTGTACCGGTCGACTGAACGATGGGAGGAGAAATCCTTTGAAGGGCGCCTATTTACTAACCTATTTTTATTGGGCTTGCTTGGCTTTCTCTTAGCTTCCCTTCACTTGTTCCATATACTTAGAGCAAGAGGAATCGGGTTCGGGTGAGCAATGAATCCACTCGCGCTTACTTACTTTAGTGGTAGTTCGAGCTCGCTTCTAGTACCCTTACAGCTACTGCTTGAGTAAGCTCTCTCTCCCGAGCCTGCTGAAAAACTACAGGGCGCGCGCTTTGAAGCCTGTTTTTTTCAGCTGAACAAGAAAAAGATATGATATAGAAAGAGCCCTAGCAACAGAAAGGAGAAATATCTCATCTTTCAACAGAAGGAAAGAAGACCGGAACGATCTGTCTACCCCCAAAAAAAGCTTCTGCTATCGAAGAAAACCGGAAAAGATTGGCTCGCCTACTCCTGTATCCCCAGTTTTGAAACCCTATAGGCACGGAAATGAGGGATTTGATTCGGAGACTTCTACTGCGGAGTGCCCAGCCCAGTTTGACTCTGCCGTCGTTCCACGCCCATCATCAGAAATTCTTGCGGATCCCCCTGGACTTATGTTGTTGAAAGGCATTCTTCACGTCAAATTGAAATAAGGCCACCTTTTCTTTTGATGGCAGCCAAGGCAAGAATGCCACGAATGGTGTTTAGCAATCTGGAGCAAATGTTTTCCCTATCTCTAAAAGGGTTCGACTCAATATTCTTGAAGGAATCCTTTAGCTACTAATCTAGCTTTGTATCTCTCTACCGAGCCATCTGCTTTATGCTTGATCTTGTAAATCCACTTGCAGCCAATGGCTTCTTTCCCTGCAGGCAATGAGACTCAGTCTTATTCTTTTTTTCCTGGGCATTGATTTCTTCCTGTATAGCATCTCTCCAGCAAGAATGATTAGAGGCTTCAGCAAATGATTCAGGTTCATGAGAAGATTGAACTGACATGAGGCAAGCTCGATCTTTTTGGGAAAACGAGATAGTTGAGTTGATCAAAATCCTTCAACAGGATAAGAAACTTGAGAGGATCGACGAACCTGAGAGAGGGATCCAGAATCTGAGGAGGCGACTCCATTTCCATTAAAGAGAGCATTAAGGATACATCGAGTCTCTTGGATTTCATCACGTCATAGCATCTATACCCGGACTAAGCATATCCAAGAAAGACACAAGTGGTTGCCTTGGGGACAATTTCTCTATTAACTGCGTAGGAATATGAACAAAACACGTGCATCCAAACACTCGAAAATGCCTATAGTACTGCCCCAGTAAGAAGTTCGTGAGGCTGGATGGAATGAAGCTTCTTCCCCCAGAGAGAGATGTCCCGTCCCTTCTTTATGCACATTTACATAGCCAGAGACAAAGGTGTACAATCCGGTCAAAATCTGTGGTTCTTGTTGTTCATTCACTGTAGGTTCTCTTACTTGTTCTAGTGGCTGGCAAAGGCCAACGGAGAGGGGAGAACGAATGGCTTAGGAATCGACCGGTTTCGAGCAGACTCGTGGAGCTGCAGCTTGGATTCTCGTAGAATAAGAGGGGCCGTCTTAGGAAATGACTTAGTTGAACTTAAAAGACAGATGCCGCCGTTGCAAAGCGAGGGAGCAACTTGTCTGGTTTTTCGGTGCACTCATTCCCCTGTAGAGAATGAAATGAGGCCCCAGCTTGACTCGAGACCAAGACTCCTTACAACTCGCACCAATAGCGGCACTGAGCGGCCGGAGATTGATGGAAAAGGCAGCCCTTAGCCCCTCTCCCCCCTAGCCGCCTACCTACTCGTGTTCGTAGCTCGATCGGAGGTCAAGACTGTGGTCCGGCGGAAAAACAGAAGTCATCCGTATGTTGTGATACGTGAATTGCTCAGTAGTGCTTCGCCACTACCCTAGCTGGCAGAAATAGCTTAATGGTAGAGCATAGCCTTGCCAAGGCTGAGGTTGAGGGTTCAAGTCCCTCCTTCTGCTCCTGGCTTCGTCGTTTAGTGGTAACGAGTGGAGTACATAAGCCCCTTTTGCTGCAAGGCAGCCCCTTGTATAGGGTTCCAAATCTATCAACCTAATAAGTATCAAGGGGCAAGCTCAAACCTACTCCTAACAAGTTAGTTGCTGGCTTTTCATCAGCCGTTGCGCGCTAGCGTTTTCCCTTACTATACAAGGGGCTGCTTGCTAGTTGTAACGCGCAGTGTACTAGTGAATAAGAAAAGCGAATTGATATTACTAATGACGGATGGAGGTTGAGGATAGACTGATCTACTCCCACTCTTCACCTCTTGGCTCACTTGGGATACGTACACCCTCGCCCTTGTCTCCTTCGCCGGAGACTCAAAATGATGGGAATCCTATCGATAAAGAAGAGGCATAAGCATCGCCTCTCAATCCAATCCGTCTTCCCTGGCCTCCCCAACACACACACTTAAGATACGAAAGAAACCTCCCGCCATAGAGAAGAGATCGTCAGTCTGGGTCCCCTCGATCACCCTCCCTTGAACCTGAACTGGTCGAGAGAGATGAACCTGCACCACAAAATAGTTCCTTCGAATCGAAACCCCCAAGTAGAGATGAAATTCCAGAACCTAAACAACTCAGTTGAGAGCTCCGTGACTGGAAAAAGGGAAGGTCCACCAATGATTGATAGAAAATTTCCCCCTATTCGTCTCTTGATCCCTCATTCCACTAATCCGTTGTTACTGATTTATTCAAGGCATAGACTCCCCATTTCTTTGTCTTATCTTATCTTATCTTTTAGCGCAGGTCTTCGTCAACGATGAAAGTCGTTGAACGTGCAGACTCGAGTTGAGAAAGAGGGCTAGGCCCCGGGAGGGCTTTCAGGGACTGTGGAAGACGGGTGGATTATAGAGCTAGAGGCAAATCGAGGGTTTGTCCATCAGGAACGAAGTCACTCGACTGGGCATGAAAAAATGACAAAAAAAAACTTATCCCATCGCATCATTAACCGGTGTAGGATTAAAGATCAGGTCCAGGATTCGAGTCAAATCGACCTTCCCTCTCATCTCAGGTGAGGCAAAGAATTGTTTCAAATGTTCCTTTAAGAATATCTCGGCTGCTTAAGAAGTTGGACTAGTTGCTCCCCCGACCCGGAGTGGATTCTAGGGGAGAAGAGTAGAGCCTCACCTTGCAGTAGGAAAGTCTTCGTTCTTGGGACGGGTTCAAACTGGACTGAAGGGAGGGGAATTGTTGAATCCTATCTTCTTGGGGATTCATCACTGGCTAGGGCTTTCGAATCAAAGCATGGGCATCTGCTATTAAGAGGGAGTAGTAGATCGTCGATTGGTCAGTAAACTTCAATTGATGATTGATTCTCCTTTCCTAGCAGCAAACTTGTATTATTGTATAAAGGGGCCCCATAGATATGCAGGAGATGCCAGCCGGATCGACCAAGAAATGATAGGCCAGAGAGATGGGTTCATTCGACTAATTAGTGATCCCTGGGCCTACCTAACACAGATGTCCTTCAAATAGGGGATTGGTTGATCGGAAAGCTCAAGCAGGAGTAGGACATTCCATACCCATACAAATCTTTCTGATCTACTAGCAGGTGGTCCTCTCAAATCCCATTTTTTCATCGATAGGTAGGGTTCATTCTAAGGTTCCTTATTCCGGTTGTAAAGTGGAAGAAGAGGGAGAATAGGTACAGTCCCATCAGCAGCCCGCGTTTACGACCTGAAAGGAATTTCAAATGAAAGAAGAATCTGTGTGCACAATCTATGGAGTGGAGTGACTATCCTTAATCTCCTCATCCCTATCTCTCCCTTTTTAGCCTTCGGCTATTACCGGCTGGCAACGCTTGGCCCAAGATTGGATATGTTTGAAAACAACCAAGGTGGCGTTCATTTAATCAAATCTTTTATGCCTAATTACTCTTTTTGGAAAGGAATCCGGAAGAACTCTTTCCACTGGTTCGTCGAAAGCTATCAATCCCCGCTTCCCCCATATTGATTCTCCCTCTCGCATCGATTTTGCATCAGATGATGAGCCCATGCAAAAACTTTCTCTTTTATTGGCTTGGCGCCCGATAGGTAGGCTAAACGATTGGGTCGAAAGCTCCACTGTTCTGAATAGTGAGAAACACTTTTCAAAAAAAAGATCAACGAGAATCTCATTATTGATCGAATCGGGGTGGATCCAATTCATTGGCAAATGAAAAATCTATCGTATTAACACTCAGAAAAGAACCTAGAAAAGAGGAAGAGTCACTAAGACAAGAGCTAGGTAAGCAAGAAGGAGAGGCTAGAAATGGAGAGCCCCTTGCCTCGCCATTTCTAGGAAGATTGTGTCCAGGATCTGGTAATCTAAGCCTTGCTTCTTCTGGTCAGCTCGTATTAGCCTGTGCTTTATTACAGGTAGTCATATCCTAGTCTTTTCAAGGGTACTTTAATCTTCATTCTTATTATAGATTATATTATGTCTTTCTTTCTGAAGGGCTTGCGGTTCATTACACCAAATTCAGTGAACTATTGAAGCTATCGAAAGAGTACCAAATGCTGACGAAGGTTACCGACTTTCGGTGGACGCGGAGCCAACGAGTTCAGTCGAACAGCATAGCGAGTCTAAGGTTACAAAAGCCTTCGCTTCGCCAACTTTGATAGGCATAGCATTGCAAGCAAATAGAGCAGAGAGCTTACCCTTTCTTTCTATTAGAGTCGCGAGCTTGTTGTAGTCGGTCCTAAAGGGAGAACCTTGCTGCTTACTTGCAATATCCCCGCATCCTTTCACGGCTTAGCTCGTCCTTCAAGCCCTGCTTCTCCCTTCCCCCTATCCCCGTTCCTACCGTCCAAAAGAGGCCTATGGAGTATAGCCAAGTGGTAAGGCATCGGTTTTTGGTACCGGCATGCAAAGGTTCGAATCCTTTTACTCCAGATTATGAACACCCGATCGGATCTGTCAAGAACGAGCTGACGACTACAGGGGAAGCGGCTGACTGCAGTCCATGAGCCCAGCTTGTAGCAAGCCAAAAGTGTGACTTGAACCTACTTCTCATGCAGAGAAAAGTGTCCATGCATTAAATTTTTTGGGGTCTCAAATCTCTTTGAATAAGAGTTCCTCGGAGAAAACTATTCTTATTGTTCCTTTAGGGAATGTTCCTCCTGAACACGTTAAGGCTACAGCTATGCAACCTCCTACTTTAGTGCAACTTGGGTTGAAGCAATCTGCTGAGATGTCTCTTCTTCTCAAGGCAGGCTGCAACGCATCAAAAAGTCATGAGCCTAGGGCTTCTGTGGACATCACCGTCAACGGCTCTGTTAGTGGGTCTTCTAAAAGCTTAGTTGGCTTTTCTACAGCTGTGTATGCGGGCTTCTTTCCCTTATCCTTTCCATGGACTTGGGAAGATCAGATGGTTTGCCGTGAAGTTCCCAACATCGATCCACGGTATGATTTGGCTTCCCACAATGAGAGCAAACGGGCCGGTTTAAGCCCCCCATTCTTTCCTCTTCCACTCTGAGTTGTATGATTGGATTGGTAAAGGATCAATGGCCTCTAGCCAAAAGGGCGGAGGCTTCATGTGATGCATGGGGTTATTCATATTTAGCTGTCTTGCTTCCTCATTGAGTAGAACTGGAAGGACGTTGTCTCTTCTTCTCAAGTTCTCATTTGCAAGGATCTGGACTTTGATCAGCTCGTATTCCGGCTTCAGTCTAGCCAAAAAAAATGGCAGGTGTGCCAACTGCACTCAAATTTCATCCACCAACCGCCAGAGCCATTACACCTTACAGCTGCCTTCCAAGCCCTACGTGATGTTAGAATTTCAATGAAATTCTTATGGCTGGTGACTTTAATGCGGTCGTTGATCCATCCGAGAAATTGGGGAGCCACATAGACTATTGTTACGCTCCGCAAGTGTACGGAAATGTCGCAAGTAATATAAAAGATTATCGTATCCACACGGACTGGAATAAACACTAGAAATGCCTCAATGCGAATTAGCTAAACAACTATCCAATCGTTTCAAAAGCAAAGTAAAGGTAAACAAATCTAGTCTTAAAGATCAACAAACAAGAGTCTAGTGTTTTGGGTTATGATAAAGGGAGATTCTAGGAGTTTCGGTTTCTTTGTAAGATTTCTTGAATGTAAAAGGTTCACCAATTCTTATCCCTCAATTTCCAAACATGTAGAAAGTTGCCGGTTCCCTCTTGCAATAGACAACCGGCTAAGGACTGAGAAATGTATCTAAATAGGATTAATTAGACATGAACCTACATTGTCCTTACACAGAAGCGCACCTATTACTATGCCTTCCTCGGATATCAACATAGAAGCCCACAACTCATTGATCTATCAAGATACAAGAAACTAATCACAAGATCCATCCTACTCTCTTGAATATTCTCATTTTCTCTTCAAGATTATCTCTCAAACGTCCTTACACGGGCTTGCACCTGTCACGTGGATCCCTCGGATGATCGAGTGAGAGTTTATCTTTACAAAGTCCACAAGAAATCCAAACAATCAATCAAGAATGAGAATTAAGCACAAATCACCATTAATCATTCAAGATCTAATTGATACAAGCAAGTCAATGTCATTGAAATAAGAAAATGACAAATCCATTAGAGATTACATCAATCCATCATACAAATACTCCCTTAATCCTATAATACAAGATCTACTCCATGAATCGAGGAAGAAAACCCGAAGAAATAGAGATTACAAGCATTTCTTAAATCCCCAATCCAAGAAGTCAAAAAGAGGGAGAAAAAGAAAACTTATCTACGAAGAAGCCTCGTCTTCGGATCCAATCCTCGCTCCGGAGTCGAAAACGTCGAGATCTCCCTTAGAATCGCCCAGAAATCCTCCCAATAATGGGAGGAAACCAACAAATCTTGCCTTCTCCCAAAGGGGGAGAGATCCCCTTTCAATTCATGAAGGAGGGTTTAAATAGAGGAGGGAATCGGGCGCCACACGGCCCCGTGACACGGCCGTGTGAGATTCACACGGCCAAGTCCAGTTCCTTCTCTACCAAAGCTGCACGGCCGTGTGGTGCACACGGCCACCACCTGCTTGGTCTCTGGAAACCACACACGACCGTGTAGATCCACACGGCCACCACCTGCTTGGTCTCTGGAAACTTCACATGGCAGTGTGATGCACACGGCCACCACCTGCTTGGCCTCTGGAAACTTCACACGGCCGTGTGATGCACACGGCCACCACCTATAGGTTCCACTGTACAAAAATTTTGTACAAAGGTCTGAACCTTTTCCTAGCTACCATGTGTTCTTTTAAATTAAATTTTGGATCGCCTGCGGAACTTAACACGTTTGATCCAAAACTTAATCTATTTGTTCTTTTAGGTTTTGACTTGGATCTCCTGCGGAACTTAACACGTTCGATCCAAGTCTCCTTAAGTTATTAATTCCATTAAATATTAATTTCCATAATTGGTTCCCAGTACTGACGTGGCGAGGCACATGGCCTTCTTGGATATGGGAGCAACCACCACCGACTAGACAAAACCTTTTATAGAAAGCTAATATTTAATTTCCTAAAATAACTTTAGGTTAACCAAAGAGAACAATCAAATCACAAGGAAAAGAAAAAACAAAAGAACACAATATCGAAAAACATATTCGAAATTCTAGAACGTAAGCCTCTTGTATTTGGTATTATTTCCATAAATAACTAGCATGATGCGGAAAGAAAAATTACTAGTTATACCTTATAGAAAAACCTCTTGATCTTCTACCGTATTCCTCTTCTAACCTCGGACGTTGTGTGGGCAACGATCTTCCGAGATGAGAAACCACCAACCACCTTCTTCTCCTCCTAGCTAGGTTCGGCCACAAAGGAAAAGCTTCACCAAGGAGGAAAATCAAAACACTAACCAAGCTCCAAGAGATGCTATCTTTCTCTCCTTCTTCTTCTTCTTCTCCGAGTAGTATCCGGCCACCTCAAGAGCTCCAATAAAAGAGAAGGGTTCGGACACCACAAGAGGAAGAGAGGGAGAGTTTGGCCGGCCACACCAAGGAACAAAAGAGGGAGAGAAATAATAGATGTTATGTCTCATGAAGGCACCCTCACCCCTTCTTTTATATTCATTGGCCTAGGCAAATTAGAAAATTTAATTACAATAAAATTTCCTCAATTTCCTTGACATGACTTTATTGAGAAAAATAAAATAAAATTTCCCAAATTAAAACCAATAGCCGGCCACATCAATGAAGGAAAAAATTAGACAAGTTTTAATCAACAATTAAAACTTCCTAATTTGTTTCCGGAAATTTTAAAAAATAAAATTTCTCTTTAAAATCTCTTCATGGTTAATAAAAGGAAATTTCTATAATTTTAATTTTATTATCATGTGAATAATTTTAAAGAGAAAATAAAATATCTCACCAATCTACAAATAAGGAAAGAGATCTAATCTCTTTCTTTAATCTTTTGTAGATCTTTTATAAGAGAGATATTTTAATTTAAATTCTCTTTAATAAATTATTTCTTCCACATAATAAAAATTAAAATTAAAATTCCTTTTTAATTTAATTTGGCCGGCCCCCACTAGCTTGGGTTCAAGCTAGGGCCGGCCACCCAATTTTATACCTAGGCCGGCCCTAGCTTGGTTCCCAAGCTAGCTTGGCCGACCCCCAAGGTGGGTATGAAGGTGGGTATAGGTGGGTATAGAACTCTATAAATAAGAGGCTACGATAGGGACCGAGAGGAGGAATTGGTTTTGGTCTCCCGATAAAATTAAGCATCCCGTGTTCGCCCCGAACACACAACTTAATTTTATCAATAATAATTCATTCCACTAGAGAACTATTATTGAACTACCGCACCAATCCCAAATTACATTTTTGGGCTCCTTCTTATTATGAGTGTGTTAGTCTCCCTGTGTTTAAGATATCGAATGTCCACTAATTAAGTGAGTTACTGACAACTCATTTAATTAATATCTAAGTCCAAGAGTAGTACCACTCAACCTTATTGTCATGTCGGACTAAGTCCACCTGCAGGGTTTAACATGACAATCCTTATGAGCTCCTCTTGAGGACATTATCAACCTAGTATCTCTAGGACACAGTTTCCTTCTATAATCAACAACACACACTATAAGTGATACCATTTCCCAACTTATCGGGTTTATTGATTCATCGAACTAAATCTCACCCATTGATAAATTAAAGAAATAAATATCAAATATATGTGCTTGTTATTATATTAGGATTAAGAGCACACACTTCCATAATAACTGAGATCTTTGTTCCTTTATAAAGTCAGTATAAAAGAAACGACCTCAAATGGTCCTACTCAATACACTCTGAGTGTACTAGTGTAATTATATAGTCAAGATAAACTAATACTTAATTACACTACGACCTTCTAATGGTTTGTTCCTTTCCATTTTGGTCGTGAGTTACTGTTTATAATTTATAAGGTACTGATAATATCATCTTCTGTATGTGACACCACATACTATATTATCTACAATATAAATTAATTGAACAACTACAACTAAATGTAGAAAATTTGACCAAATGTGATTCTTTATTCATAATGAATGTTTACAAAGCTTAGGCTTTCAGTATACACTCCAACAATCTCCCACTTATACTAATGACTAAGCTGCCATATCTTCTACCATACATCTGATTCCCATTCCCTCCACATGCCGATCGAAGCTTTAAGCGCCTTAGTGAAAGGATCTGCCAGTTATCTGCTGATGCAATCTTGGCGATGACAACTTCTCCTCGCTCACGATATCTCGTATAGGTGGTACTTGCGCCCTATATGTTTACTTGCCTTATGAGCTCGTGGTTCCTTCGAGTTTGCAACTGCACCGCTATTATCACAATAAATTGTGATGATTTTGGGCATACCAGGAATCACATCTAAGTCCATTAGAAAGTTCCTGAGCCATCCTGCTTCTTTAGCTGCCTCAGAGGCTTCATACTCAACTTCCATGGTTGAGTCCAAACGCATTTAACACTCCTCCATGAAATGGCTCCACCTCCTAAAGTAAACACATAGCCTGATGTAGACTTACTGTTATCCCTATCGATTGGAAATCCGAATCCGTGTAACAGGGAGCGGATCGTCTGCTTGGTAAACTAGCATATAATCTCTAGTCCTTCTCGGGTACTTCAATATATGCTTTACCGCAGTCCAATGTCCTTGTCCAGGTTACTCTCTGCTGACCATGCCCACGGCAAAACAAATATCAGGTCTCGTACATAGCATTGCATACATTAGGCTTCCTACAGCCGAAGCATAAGGAACTGCTTTCATGTCCTCTATCTCTTTCGACGTCTTTGGAGACATCTCTTTAGATATAGCTACCCCATGTCTAAAAGGTAAGAAACCTTTCTTGGAATCCTGCATGCTAAAACGAGCAAGGATTGTATCTATATATGAAGCTTGGGACAGACACAACATTCTTTTCTTACGATCCCTTATAACTTTGATCCCAAGAATGTGTGCACAATCTCCTAAGTCCTTCATATCAAATTGTTTGGACAACCATACCCTTACGTCTGATAATACCTTGACATTGTTGCCAATTAACAAAATATCTTCTACGTATAGTACAAGAAATACCACCACATTTCCGTTACTCTTCTTATATACGCAAGACTCATCCGGACTTTGAATAAATCCATATGATTGGATTACTTCATTAAACCGGATGTTCCAAGACCTTGAAGCTTGCTTCAATCCATAAATGGACCGATTGAGCTTGCACACTAGATGTTCTTTGCCTTTTTCAATGAACCCTTCTGGTTGCTTCATATGGATGTTCTCTTCAAGACTTCCATTAAGGAAAGCTGTGTTGACATCCATTTGCCAAATCTCATAATCCATATGAGCAGCAATGGATAAGAGTATCCGGATAGACTTAAGCATGACTACCGGTGAAAAGGTTTCCTCATAATCGATTCCCTCTTTCTGAGTGTACCCTTTCGCAACAAGCCTAGCTTTGAAGGTTTCTACCTTCCCGTCTGTCCCTCTTTTCCTTTGTAGATCCACTTACATCCAACGGCTTTTACACCATCGGTAGTTCTAAGCTCCCGCACCTTATTAGAGTACATAGACTCTATTTAATTCATCGCCTTTTGCCAAGACTCTGATCATATCTTGGAGTGCTTCATTATATGTCCGGGGATCGGGTTCATGTTTACAGGATCAAATCCAAGACTCTCCCAAAACATGAATCTTTCAGTTGCCTTACAACCCTCCCACTACGACGAGGCCTCGTGGTTGTGTATCATGTGTGACATGTGTTGCGTCTCTTGTGGTACTTCATCTTGTCGTTGGTACTAAAGTAGACGTGTCCTCTCTTAGTTCTTCTAAAACAACTTTACTATCGGGCTTGTGATCCATTATATAGTCTTCTTCTAAAAAGCGGGCATTGGTACTAACAATGACCTTCAGTCTTTAGGACTATAAAATAAACCACCTTTCGTTCCTTTGGGATATCCTACAAACACGCGAACTTCAGACGGATTCTAACTTATCAAGATCTGGTTTAAGACATGTGCCGGACTACCCCAAACCGAATATGTCTTAGACGGGCTTTCGCCCATTCCACAATTCTATGGGAGTAGTAAACCGATTTAGAAGGTACTAAGTTCGAACGATATTGTTGTTTCCAGAGCATATCCCCAAAACGAATTTGTAATTCGAATAACTCATCATTGATCTAACCATCTCCATAAGAGTCCTATTCCTTCGCTCGCTACACCATTCTGCTGGGGTGTTCCAGTGCAGATAATTGGGATTGAATCCCGACCTTCGATAAGTAATTCCTAAACTCCTAAGAGGTATTCGCCACCACGATCCGATCCGTAGTGTCTTGATACTTTACCTAGTCGTTTCTCCACATCACCTTGTATTCTTTGAACTTATCAAAGCACTCGGACTTGCGCATTAGGTAAATGTATCCATATCTTGAATAATCGTCTATGAAAGAGACAAAATATTCAAAACCTCCTCTTGCCTGGACAGACATAGGACCACATAAATCAGAGTGAACCAATTCTAACACTTCTTTGGCTCTATACCCCTTGGCCTTGAATGGCCTCTTGGTCATTTTACCTTCCAAGCAAGATTCACAAGTTGGAAAATTTTCCAACTCAAATGAACTCAAAAGTCCATCGGCTATAAGCCTCTGAATCCTACTTAAGTTAATATGACCAAGCCTTAGATGCCAAAGATATGCTTGGTTCATTTCCGAAGGTTCTTTTCTCTTATTAGAGTTAGAAGATGAGTTATAAATTTCCATGTTTTGCTTTGTGGAAGAAATTGGATTTAAAGTATACAAATTGCCAACTAATACACCAGAACAGATAATCACTTTATTTCTTTTAATAACTACATCGTTACTGAAAGAAACTGAATATCCATCTAAAAACAGTTTAGAAACTGAAATTAAATTATTTCTAAAACTGGGTACATAAAGATAATTTCTTAAAATCAAATTTCTATTTCTACTAAAAGATAAGTAGACATCTCCCAGTGCAACAGCTGCCACCTTAGTAGCATTGCCCATGTAGACGGTAATTTCTCCTTCAGATAGTCGTCGGGTTTCCTGGAACCCCTGCAAGGAATTGCAGACATGATCAGTGGCTCCGTATCTACACACCATGTCTGGTAGATAATACCGCTAAACATGTTTCAACAACTAGAGTATGAGATATACCTTTGTTTTGGTTCCTACGAGGACAGCCCGCCCTGCCCGCTTACAGATGAAGCACTTGCCCTTGACTTCTTCATTCCGACTTTAAATACACTGAGATTTATTCACTTTCTTTGTTGAACTAGCTTGTTTCTTCTTCTTCTTTCCTTCGGTTTAGAAGTAGAACCATTTCAAACATAGTGAATATGAGCATTGTGACGAAATAATCCTTCTGCTGCAAGTTGTCAGTAGTTCCGCTAATGAATAAGCCCTCTTATTCATATTATAGTTCAGGAACCGCTCAAAACTTCTAGGTAGCGTTGGAGGATCATATCGATCCGGGTTTCCCATCAATTTCTCCTCCAAGGATCTGTATCTCGTTTAGATAATCCATCATCTTTAGGATATGATCCTTTGGGAGTATCCTCTTGCATGGTGGTCATTATCTTTCTCATGGCTTCTTGCCTAGAAGCCCTATCCCGATGACCAAAGAGTTCCTTGAGATTGTTCATAATATCATAGGCTTTGGTAAATCTTGATGTCGATGTTGCAATACATTTGACATTGAAGCCAAAATGTAACACCGCGCCATCTCATCTCGCTTTTACCCATTTCCTATGATATTCAATCTCCTCTTGGGTAGATTCACCAAGAGGTGCATCGAGCACCGCCATCAAGATAAATTTATAGCTTTCAAAGAAGAACAATGTCCGTGTTTCTTTTCCAATCTATGTAGTTTGGTCCAATAAGTCTTTTGTTGAAGTATGATGGACGGTGGGTTGAAAGACATCCTAAGAATCACAAATAACTTTTGGTCGAACTCTAAATTTAGAATAATATTGATTCCTCAAACAATACTATTTTAAATTAACCAACACCTCAAAACACCGTGAATTTTGTATGCCACGTTAGTGTGGACGTATACAAATTCAACATTTGTAAAAGGAGGGTTTTATCCCATTAATTTTATTATCTTGTCAACCTAACTTTTTGACAAATAAAATTAATAGTTGGTGTCTTTTGGTCACACAAATAATAGCAGTGACTCCGATGGGGAGGATACTATTAGATGTGTCTAAGTGTATACCATTACTTGACACTAAGTTCATTAATAAGATTATGCCCCTTCCGTTGGGGAAGATCACACGCTCTTAATTAACTTCCTATAGTCATCCAAAAATGGAAGTCTGTTCTAGTGATCCACAAACAAGCTCATCCGTTATGGAGGAAGACACTCAGAGCCAACGCGCAAGCTTGTTTGCATCACTTACAAACCAGTAATGGAGACCATGAGATTTATTTAAAAATCCCTCTTCCACTTAGTTATTTATAAATGAGGAATTTTAACTATGCTAGCCTACTTGTAAACTAACATGCACACACAGTATAATATAAAAGCAATAAATAGAAAATTTAATTTTCAACTATTATGGCTTTTATCTCTTATTGTCTTCCGTGTGTTGTCATCCCAAGCTGCTGCCATATTTGGCCACCGCCACCGGGTCTAGCTGTCGCATCTATCTTGCTCCTAGTTCCGCTGCGCCTCTGGTCCTTAGAAAGTTCCACGCTTTGCAAGATTCGATCCGCGACATAAATAGAATTTTACATTTTTGATCCTATATTCCATAAAAGGAATGTACATGTATCTAGATCAAAAATAAAATCCTAATAAAACTAAATACAGCTCCTGCTGTATTTTAATACAATCATGCACACACAGATAAATGCCCTTGACATGTCCAAGGGTCCAATCACACACATAATAACTAAAAGCCATAATAGTTGGATCCTGCATCCACAAAGTTAGCACATCCTACTATTAACCTGCCTAAATTATGTATGACATGTGCATAATTAAACTAAATAACAAATACACAGAGGCTAAACCCTAGCTCTGATACCAATTGTTGGTTGCTACTCGGAAAACCTATAGGTTCCACTGTACAAAAATTTTGTACAAAGGTCTGAACCTTTTCCTAGCTACCATGTGTTCTTTTAAATTAAATTTTGGATCGCCTGCGGAACTTAACACGTTTGATCCAAAACTTAATCTATTTGTTCTTTTAGGTTTTGACTTGGATCTCCTGCGGAACTTAACACGTTCGATCCAAGTCTCCTTAAGTTATTAATTCCATTAAATATTAATTTCCATAATTGGTTCCCAGTACTGACGTGGCGAGGCACATGGCCTTCTTGGATATGGGAGCAACCACCACCGACTAGACAAAACCTTTTATAGAAAGCTAATATTTAATTTCCTAAAATAACTTTAGGTTAACCAAAGAGAACAATCAAATCACAAGGAAAAGAAAAAACAAAAGAACACAATATCGAAAAACATATTCGAAATTCTAGAACGTAAGCCTCTTGTATTTGGTATTATTTCCATAAATAACTAGCATGATGCGGAAAGAAAAATTACTAGTTATACCTTGTAGAAAAACCTCTTGATCTTCTACCGTATTCCTCTTCTAACCTCGGATGTTGTGTGGGAAACGATCTTTCGAGATGAGAATCCACCAACCACCTTCTTCTCCTCCTAGCTAGGTTCGGCCACAAAGGAAAAGCTTCACCAAGGAGGAAAATCAAAACACTAACCAAGCTCCAAGAGATGCTATCTTTCTCTCCTTCTTCTTCTTCTTCTCCGAGTAGTATCCGGCCACCTCAAGAGCTCCAAGAAAAGAGAAGGGTTCGGCCACCACAAGAGGAAAAGAGGGAGAGGTTGGCCGGCCACACCAAGGAACAAAAGAGGGAGAGAAATAATAGATGTTATGTCTCATGAAGGCACCCTCACCCCTTCTTTTATATTCCTTGGCCTAGGCAAATTAGGAAATGTAATTACAATAAAATTTCCTCAATTTCCTTGACATGATTTTATTGAGAAAAATAAAATAAAATTTCCCAAATTAAAACTAATGGCCGGCCACATCAATGAAGGAAAAAATTAGACAAGTTTTAATCAACAATTAAAACTTCCTAATTTGTTTCCGGAAATTTTAAAAAATAAAATTTCTCTTTAAAATCTCTTCATGGTTAATAAAAGGAAATTTCTATAATTTTAATTTTATTATCATGTGAATAATTTTAAAGAGAAAATAAAATATCTCACCAATCTACAAATAAGGAAAGAGATCTAATCTCTTTCTTTAATCTTTTGTAGATCTTTTATAAGAGAGATATTTTAATTTAAATTCTCTTTAATAAATTATTTCTTCCACATAATAAAAATAAAAATTAAAATTCCTTTTTAATTTAATTTGGCCGGCCCCCACTAGCTTGGATTCAAGCTAGGGCCATACCTAGGCCGGCCCTAACTTGTTCCCAAGCTAGCTTGGCCGGCCCCAATTGGGTGGGTATAGAAGGTGGATATAGGTGGGTATAGAACTCTATTAATAAGAGGCTACGATAGGGACCGAGAGGAGGAATTGGTTTTGGTCTTCCGATAAAATTAAGCATCCCGTGTTCGCCCCGAACACACAACTTAATTTTATCAATAATAATTCATTCCACTAGAGAACTATTATTGAACTACCGCACCAATCCCAAATTATATTTTTGGGCTCCTTCTTATTATGAGTGTGTTAGTCTCCCTGTGTTTAAGATATCGAATGTCCACTAATTAAGTGAGTTACTGACAACTCATTTAATTAATATCTAAGTCCAAGAGTAGTACCACTCAACCTTATTGTCATGTCGGACTAAGTCCACCTGCAGGGTTTAACATGACAATCCTTATGAGCTCCTCTTGAGGACATTAGCAACCTAGTATCTCTAGGACACAGTTTCCTTCTATAATCAACAACACACACTATAAGTGATACCATTTCCCAACTTATCAGGTTTATTGATTCATCGAACTAAATCTCACCCATTGATAAATTAAAGAAATAAATATCAAATATATGTGCTTGTTATTATATTAGGATTAAGAGCACACACTTCCATAATAACTGAGGTCTTTGTTCCTTTATAAAGTCAGTATAAAAGAAACGACCTCAAATGGTCCTACTCAATACACTCTGAGTGTACTAGTGTAATTATATAGTCAAGATAAACTAATACTTAATTATACTACGACCTTCTAATGGTTTGTTCCTTTCCATTTTGGTCGTGAGTTACTGTTTATAATTTATAAGGTACTGATAATATCATCTTCTGTATGTGACACCACATACTATATTATCTACAATATAAATTAATTGAACAACTACAACTAAATGTAGAAAATTTGACCAAATGTGATTCTTTATTCATAATGAATGTTTACAAAGCTTAGGCTTTCAGTATACACTCCAACACATGTCCAGTTCCTTCTCTGCCAAAGCTGCACGGCCGTGTGGTGCACACGGCCACCACCTGCTTGGTCTCTGGAAACCTCACACGGTCGTGTAGATCCACACGGCCACCACCTGCTTGGCCTCTGGAAACTTCACACGGCCGTGTGATGCACACGGCCACCACCTGCTTGGCCTTTGGAAACCTCACACGGCCGTGTAGATCCACACGGCCATGTAAGGCATCTGCTCTGATTTCTTCAAATCAAGACACGGTCGTGTGAGATTCACACGGCCATGTCCTCTTCCCTTTCTGTTAAGACTACACGGCCATGTGTGGTACACGGCCTGATGATCTCTCCCTTCAATTACTTCCAAGCTCGCCCGAGGACGCATAATATTCACCAATTTCGACTCCTGTGTACAGAAAATGCACAAAAAGCAGATCTCCGAACCAAAAAAGTAAATATGCTAAAAGGAAAGCTGGAAGTATAAAAATGCATAGATCAAGCATGCTCAAAGTATGTAAATGTGCGTAAAAACATGCATAAAAGAGTATATAATCTACGCACATCAACTATTCAGGGGAAGTATGCTAATCGATGATCTACTGATGTAGCTAGTACTACTGGAGCTGCTGCTAGATATGCCATTGGCTTAACTGGCTCTAAACCCTCCCACCCGAGAAAGGAATGGAATTTCAAGTAGTAATTTACACCTAAATTCTCGTCTTCACTGATCAGCATTTATAATGACCGAGACACCTATCTATTCTGAGGCATCAACCTATGTGTTGCCTCTGTTTTCATTCTTTGGTAGTCACAAATTTGATTTGTCTTCCCGTTAAGATTCTCCTGACTACATGTCGTTTCCTTGGCTCTTCCTTTCGTTCGGTAGGCTAGGGTTGCTCATCCTTTATCATCACAACTCTGCTAATTGGTTTTTTGCGGGGAATTTCAATTACAATTACTCAGTGAAAGTAGAAGCAGCATCTGAGGGATCGGGTAAGTCTGATTCAGAGCTAAGTAGCATTCCACTCAGGTGGAATAGAAGAGTTTGGTTGAAATACATTTAATACAGTCTTGACTTAGTTCCAGTAGTGAGCTAAATCAGTCCAAGTAATGGTAGTTTTCCAAACTAAGGCAAAAGTGTTGAAAACTACCATACTTTCTTTGACCAACCAAGAAAGAGGGAAGAAAGTCATACCTAGAGCTAGCTCATTATACGATTCATAGTCTTTCTGGCAAGGCCCTCTTTTGTCGGGCGCACCCTACCCTCTAGAAGCGTCCACGTCGCTTCTCTCGTCCCTCATTTTTTCGCTGGTAAATGGATCTACTTTGGAAGCTTCATTTCTCTCCCATTTGTTGCTAGCTTTTTATTGAGCAAAGCACGCCATTCAACCCTCTCCCTGACGGGAGAGCCCTAGTTCCTCAAAAATGATGGTCGAGCGCGTCGTTATCACTCGCCCACGTCGCCAAAATTTTCTGTCTCGTCCCGCAGCAGATTACAGTATTGCTCAAATTACAGGAGTCTAAATTACAATTACACCCATCAGCAGTATTTTGTAGTCGTAAATGGCCCCGTCTCCAAAAAGAGTAGTCAAAGGTCTTTCCTTTGGGGCCAGAGCAGAAGACATCAGCAGTATTTTCTTGCTAACATGGCTTTGGGCCTACAGAGATTCACTCTACTCTCTCCCTAAATTACGGTAAAGCGAGCCATCTAAAGAAGCCCTTCATTCAGATAAGAGACTGTTGCTGGGGGCTACTATCACTCGCAGGAGAGCTCTCTCGATAGCTAGAGAGTATAGGTGCCCATGCTTTCCAATGTTATGTCCGAAAAAAGAGCACTTTGACAGGAATTGCTTGGTTTGATCCCGAGTGACGACCGTCCCGAATGAGAGAAATAGTGAACCAGTGGCTTTTGTTCTTCCTTAGCGATACATTATTTACATGTCAGGAACCACAGGTGAGACGATGATTTTCAGTTCTTTGCTCTACCAACTGAGCTATCCCAACTATTTGCCAAGTCTCCACTTTCTGTCCCATGCATCATCCTGGTCCAGTCTCTTCTCTATGTCAATTAAAGGGCAGGTCATGACTGGACCGGGAAAAGAGGCATAGAGTCCACGTCTAAGGCTCCGGAATCCCGGAGTTTAGGTCGGGTCACGTGGAGAAAAAGAGCTTTGCCTACTAAGTCTGGCCTACAATGCTTGCCCGCTGAGTCTAGGTCGGGTGGAGTAAGGTCCTTCTAGTAAGGTGCCAGAGATCCGTGAGAGGAAGTTAGGTTTCAGCCCATATAGCGGTTGCGACAATCAGATAAGGCAGGAAAGTGAAGTCGGTGACGGAGCTCAGAAAAATTCCCGTCCCCACGTAGCGGTATTGGTACTTCGGGCAAAGGCACTAATTGGAGGGCAAAGGAGCTAATCTCAAAGGCACTAATTGGAGGGCAAAGGCACTCCTAATCTCTGGCCCATCTAATCTCATTTCATTCTGGTCGGTCAGACTCAGACTTGTGAACCAGACTAGACTTGTCAGTGAGGTGCGGAGCGATCACTTCCTATTGAATTGAATTATATAGTGCGGAGCTGGGTCAAGGAAAGAAAAGAGGATCTGATCTGCTACGCTGGGTCATTTGATTATAGAGACGAACCATAGAAGCGTGAGTTCGAGTTCATGAAAATAGATTAGATTATATCTTTCCAGTGAATGAAATTCTTTCGAGTTCATGAAAATAGATTAGATTAGCTCTTTCCAGTGAATGAAATTCTTTCGAGTTCATTCAATTCAACCTCAACCAGCGCTCCCGAACTTTCGAATGAAAACAATCGAAGCTGGAACTTGAGGTGCGAGGGAAAGAATCCGTTACCTGCCTTTCGAATCTACTCAGAATGGGAAAGAATTAGTGGTCTTGGTGGGATAAGCTGCTATGGAAGCTCTCCCCGCGAAGCTACTTCTTTGCAAGCACTAGAAACCATTATTCCATTCATTTCTCTTGATTGAGCACCTTTCCTTTCTTTATTGCTTTGCTAGTAGGACGAAGATAATAGAATAGGCGCCACTCGCAGCCGAGACTTGAATTGAATGCCCATGCCGATGACTTTATATATATATAGGTGTGGAGTAGCGCTCGCTCGTTCTAAGCTTATTTGCTTGCAAATATTTCATTGCAGAGATATAGCAAAGCTTAACTCTGCTGCTCAACGAAGCCGCTTCTTTGTCTTCTCAGTTAAAGCAGTCTGAGTTCTATTTCTTTTCTCTTGTCAATCATCTTCCTCTTGTCAACCATTGACCATTGATAGGATGGGGTGGGGTAGTGGTAGTCAAAGGAGTGGGTAGTACTGGCTTCGTTCCCCGGCAAAGATAGATCAGAGTCAGTCTGGCCCGGTGAGGAAAGACTCGTCGGTGACGGGGCTAAAGGTTCTAATACGAGGCTCAATTGCTAGCCAATAATGGAATTGGAATTGCGTACTCATTCAGAGAAGAGGGGAGCAGCGAGCCGACCATAGAGAAAATAGGGAACTGACCGACCGCTGATAGACAGTGCGAGCCGAGCCCACATTAGAGCCGACAATCATATAGCGAGTGAGCCTATATCTTGCTCCGAACCCACCTATAATGATGGATCCTACCTTTCTTCAAATAGAAGATCAGAGCCTATCCCGAAAAGAGATTTAGGATGCGGAGCTGTTCAAAGATCAATGAATGGGGAAGCAAGGCGGGTCAGAGTTTCTCTTGCGTAGTCTACTGAAGAGGGAATTTCTTTCAATACAATAGTTGAGTGAATCTTGCGTAGTCTATTGAAGAGGTGCTGCTTTTCATAGGTGCGACCGCAGAGGATGAGTTCTCCGTTCTTATTATAGTTCAGCTTCTGTTCTGGTCGGCTCCTTCACTGCTCTTTAGCTACCGCTTCACTTGTCGAGCCAGAAAGAGAGGTCCCCCTCCTCTGAATTGGCTCGCTCATAGGAACTTGAATTTCTGACTTGAGTTGAGTGCCGGTCAGAGAGTATAGAAGGAGGCGGAAGTCTGGATGGGTAGTAGCGAGCACGTAGTCGACTTCAGAGTTCAGTAGTTCAAGACTCATCTTGCGTAGTCTACTGAAGAGGTGCTGCATAGGTGCTTTAAAGAGTTTCAATCCATCTCGAGAGCTTCGGTGCTTGCGCGCGCTCAACTGTTGCGTTGCAGGCCCGTTCGCTCCTTTCCTCTGCTCCGAGCACCTTTCCTTTCAAATTTCACCCGCTCCAAGCACCTAATTGATGAATCTACCCCGGCGAGCATAGATAGAAAGAAACCCGGGTCGCTCCAGCCTGATCCCACCTGTCCTGAGCCTGGGACTGCCAGAGTTGAGGGGGCGGGAGCTGCAATTACCACGTAGAGACAGAGCCAGAGTTCGTTAGCTTAGCTGCTTTCCTTTTCTTCTGAAGATCGGATTAATAAGCGGATTGCAAGCGCAATTGACTTTCTAGTTCGTCCCTTGCTTTCGATCTCCCCGTGCCTATTCACTGGGACTGTCAAAGCTAGATCAAGCTTCCCGAGACGGCTGCCCTATATTAGATTACAAGAATGGAACTGAGCCCAGCCTCACCGAGTCCGGTCTTTCCTAATCCGTTCCTGCGCCGCGTCACTGCTGTTCGCTCCTTACCGTTTTTCCGCACTTCGCTTCCGATGCCGAGCTCTCCGACTGCTCATTCTTTCATAGGTGGGCTCGTTCCACTATGATGTTTCTGCCGCGCATAGCTTGACGAAGCTGTTCACTGAGTCGGCTTTCCTTCCGTACCCGAGCCAGACCAGACTATCTGACCGTAGCATCTCCTCCTTCGCTCATGAACTCTCTCTCATTATGGCATTGCTAAAAGTCCCCCTCCTACTTCTTGCTCACCCGAGCTTCCGCTACGTCGTTTCCTTAGCCCCGTCACCGACGGGTCTTCCCTCTCTTGTTAACGGGGTTCTGTTAGGCTCTTCTTGAATAGTGGATTGGTCTCTCGTTCGCTCACCGGGGTAAGGTATGCGTCAGCTATAGTGAATGGAACGGATGCCATAGGACCGGAGTGCTTCGTCGAGTTGGCTTTCCTCTTTCTCGGTCGAGCACCAAGAGCTGAGGCAGTGACTGTGCCCAAGCACCAAGAACTGAAGACAGTAGCTCTGCCTCTCTCCCTTTTGTTGTACAGTATGAGCCGTCCTATGAAAGGTATAGGTCCCAGGTCCCAATCATAGCTCTGCCTCTCTCTCTGTACAGTATGAGCCGTCCAAGTTTCTTCGGAGCGAAGGACAAAGAATAAGTAAGTGAAACTTTCCATGTCATGGAAGCGTCCAGTCCCATTAGCTCAGCGATGGTATGATTAGCTCAGCGATGGTATGCCGAGAGGTCACGGAAGACAGGCTTCAGGCTCACTCCCTACCGCTACGTGGGAAATGCAGTCAACCGTTGAGCCTAGCCTATTACCCGGGGTGAGGTCTGGTTCCCGTACCATTGTACCATTGTACCATTTGACGTGGGACTCCCGAAGTGCTTGATGCGCACGCCTAGTTAGGGCTCGGCCCCGTACACTTCTCCTTCTCACTGCTCCGCCTCCACCTCCAAAGCTAGCCTTCGCCTCTTCTATCAATGGTTGACTTAAGTAAAGTAACAAGAAATAGATAAGAAATAGAACAATGCTTCAACTGAGAAGAGAGACAAGATCACTGAACTTCACAAATTAGTTTTTCTTATTATATCTCTCTTCCGTTCCGGACCTCACTTTGAGAAAGAGTGCTTTCCTCCCCATCGCACCCATCAATTCGTTCCCTCTACTCCTGGGAAAGGATCATCTCTCGCTGCCAGGGATGGAATGAAGCTCTCTACTCTGTCACCCCACCCCTCTCACCAAAGATAGTGGTTGTAGTTAGGAACTTAGAGACAGAGACCCGACCCGGCCATGGAATCATTCTATCTTTTCTATCTGTTGTCCAATTCAGAAGGAAATGAATGAACGAAGGAATTTCCATCTGCTGCTGTTCTAATGAATGTGAAGGAAATCTCAGTTGTCATGTGAAGGAAAGGAAGCTTTGCATCTCTCTTTCCATCAGTCTGAGGGGGGCAATCTCTCTTTCCATCAGTTGGTCTCAGTTGTTAATGAATGAGTTCTTAATGAAAAAGAAGGAAGCAGTCGCTAGATAGCAAGCAAGAAGAGGAATCGTTCGGCATAGATGGTCCACCTCTTCCTCCGCATCCAACGGTCTGGTCTATCAGAGCATGCAATGATTCTCGGTGGTTCTCTTGAAGCAAGTATGGAGTAGCAGTAGCAGTCGCTGTCCTAGCTCTCTGTCCCGACCGCTTACGCTGTCCATGCTGTCCGCGCTGTCCAAACTCTCTATGGCACTACGGACAGACCTCTCTTGTCTCTCTTCCAACCTCTAGCAAGCCTCTCTGATCGTGGTCGTACATCGTCCCCCGCTCATGCCTATCGCTTATTCGGGCTCCCTGCTAATCTTCCCCTCCATGAATCCTACAGTCTTGCGCTGACCTTCCTCTATGCCCCTTCTTATTGTTCTTTCTTGGGGGGAGAGTTCGGGTCTTTGTCTTGGCTCTCTCTCATTAGCTAGCCTCCTCTGGTTTCAGGAAGACCTTTCCTCTGCTCAGCCTACTGCTACGTGGGACGGCCTACGATTGGCACGTAGAAAGTTGAGAAGCTTCCACCATTGTCCTGCCCTATGACCCCGGGTGGACCACTACCGCTTCCCCGGCCCGACATCTACCCTTCGCTTCAACTACTATTGATGCCAGTGAAGGTTCTATGTCGCTCCCGTACTGAGTAGTCACTCTTTGCATTCACTTGAATGAATTCCAAAAGTGTTGACTCCGCGTCTATTTCACTCGGCTACACACCTTTCTCTAAGATCGTCTCTCTCATATAGAACAAGTAGTCGGCTCGGCGAGCGTAACTTCCTTCTCTATTCTCTTATCCCCCGATAGCTACGGACGAGTAAGAAAACTGACTCCAAAACCAACTTTTCTATTATAGAATGATTATGAAGATACAAAGCTTTGCCCTACGTATATTATTTCTTTCCTCTCCTCCTATCCCTTACCCGGTCAGCTAGCTCCTTGGATTCTGAGGCGGACTAGAATAGAATCTATCTTTCCAATGAGATGAGACCCTTGAACTCACTTATCTTTCCAATGAGACCCCTGTCGCTCGTTAAGTGTGAAGTTCTGACGCGTGTAGCAAAGCTTTATTTGGTTTAGTCCGCTCCGATGATTCTTGCACTTGAGCGGTGGGACCCATTTCAATCAGAGTGCAGTGGTCGACCACTCCACTTACTTGTCCGTCGGATCCACTTGTCAGATCTGCAAAGCAAGGAGAGCTTGTCTCGGTGCACGGGGCCGCCCTCACGAGCTGGTCGGCTGTCCCTCACTTGCTTGTTCTCACTGCTTGTCCCTTGCGAGCTCCTTTTCTTTTGTCCCTCACTTGCTCACTGATTGTCCCTTGAATTATTAATGTCAAATCTCGTTGATCTCATTTTTCTTGGTCGAAGTTTTACTAAGTTGAGTTCGGGTGCTCGATCCCATAGTTGCTCTCGCCGCTCCGCCTCACCGCTCAGTCTGTTAGGCCTTCTCATTTCAGTCGCTCCTCTACTCTTTCCCAAAGTCGGCATGGTCCGCTCTACACCTTGTGTTGTGTCCGCATGGAAAGAGGAGCTCTTCCGGTCGATAGTGAGGCCGCTCCTTTTCCTTCGTTGGCTCTTCTTCGCTGGCATAGGACTGAGAGGCAGAGTTCCTGTCCCAGGCAGAGGCAGCAAAAGGGAATGGTTGGGCTCGCCATCGGTAGTTCGGCCCAGCTAAGCGAAGCGAAGTAGCTACGATTGCCTCACGGAGCGACTACTATCTATAATAATGAAATAGTTAACCGCAGCAGATTACAGCGTGAATGGCCATCAGCAATATTTTATGGCATGCGCCATTCACTCTACCATTGCATTCGGCCCTTCTCAGTCGAGCTATCGTTAGATACTATCTCCCTAATAAGATAGGTCAATCCCAGCAGATAATTACCAGTATAATTGCGTGAATGGCCATTCAAAACGTAGATACGATTTTCTGCCCTCGACCCTTTTGGTCGAGCCTTCTGCTACACTGGTCTAATCAGTTATTCCTCCCCATTCCTGCTGCACTACCGTTCCCGCTCCTCGCCCCTTCACTATGAACCAGTGGGAAGCTTTAACAGGGAACCCCGGCCTCGGACTAGACGGAAGCTACTGTAGGCGTCTACTACTGAATCATGAAATTCATGGTTGCTGAATGAGACCTCGATTCAATGCTCAACGATCGACGGTCCCGCTTCCCTATGCCATTGGAATGAGCCTTGCCCTTATCTCATTCGACATGAAATTAGGCGTCTGACGACTGAGCACTCAATGCACGATCGCTTCCCAAATGGCTTCTGACGGTCTTAGATAGCCATGCTGATCCTTCTTGATACTCACTAGCGTTGGAGCGAACGATCTACTTAGCTTAGCGACCCAGGGACCCCGCCTCCCGTACTGTCTATCTCATCCGAATCTCCCCCAAGCTCTATCTCCATGGATTGAATCCACTTGTCTTGGCTTTCTCATCCCGCCTCAGAGAAGTCTCTCCAAACATCTTTCTATCACCTGCCTCGTTCGCGCACTGATTCTCGATCTATGCTTCACTGGCGACCTATCAGAGTCTAAAGGCTCGTACCCCACACCCCGCTCGCTCCCTCTCGCTGGCTCCATAGTTGCGGGTCAGGTAGGCGGATCTCGCTCATGGGCCGACCCTTAAGAAGTGGTGCGCTGTCTCGAATAGGTAGGCTGCTCTCTAGGTGCGCTGTCTCGAATAGATAGGCGGTGGGCTGTCTCGAGGAGGTGGGCGAATAGAGACTAAATCGAACCTGTCCCGTGCAACGAAGCTCATTCATTTCTCTTTTCACATGCATCCGCTCCTTTTATCTTGATTATGGTTCCCAGCAAATATTGTGAGTTGCGGACCTGTCCTTACTATAGGATTCATAGCTCTCTAGTCCTGGCCCATTTTCTTCCCACGGTCTGGAACTCGCTAAGCCTGTCCCGGACGAGCTATTCTGATTGGACGGGGGACTTCATTGCTCTAATATTTCCGCGTAACATCCTCACTCGCTAACAGCTCCGCTCCTCGCTACCTGTCCCATGACACTGATATTCATGCCTCGTCTGATCTCGCTGATCCAACTGTCTATACTATATATAATATAAGTAATGAATCGGCTAAAGAACCGGGATGTTGACTTCAACTCGACGTCTCTCCACGTCGCCTAGTTCATCCCTCCACTCACCAGCTTATGCCATTGACCTGGGTTGGGCAAGAGTCAGCCTTGTCCGATCACTGGACCAAAGCTTTGCCCGGAGATTCTAAGTTGTGCTTCCTCACCTGGCCTAAGAAGATCTCCTACCATCTCGCATAGCTTCACTTGTCTTTGCTCTGAGCTCCGCCTGACCTTCTTGAATCTCCTTCGCACCGAAACCGAATGAATAGGCTGAGCCAGCCCGGTCAGATGCCGAGGAGAAAGATTCATGCTTCTGCTCACTCGCGGAGTAGGACAGGTGGCAACCCGAGCTCTATTATGAATTGGGACTCCAAAGCTTGCCTTCGTAGAACTAGTCTTTCGTCTGCCTTGGCACTGCCTATCCTCTATCACGAGGACCAGGCTGATAGACGGGAAAAGAGACAGAGAAAACACTATTTCAAGCTATGCCTAAAAGAGAAAAGGCTGCAGTTCAGAGCGAGAAAGATAGAAGATCTTCTTTCGGCTGCTGCTGCTGTGAATGGCTAATTAAATTCACTTATCATCCCTATCTGAAGTCTCTTCTTCCTATCCCTAAACTGAGCTTGCAACGGGCTTTCCCTCTAGTTGACAGACTCTCTCTTCACTCTTTCCTAGAAGTTTCAGTCTCAGCCTACAAGGGGTGCCATTCATTTCTAATTAAAGATATTTCAACGGGTTATGAGCCTCACACTCCATCCCCTCGTTAATCCGGTCGGGGTGCTATACTTATTTGAGTTGATTGTGCCGAGAAAGTGAAACCGGCGAACTCCCTCTTTCTCAGTCGGCCCGTAGCAGCTCTGGGCATCTATTTAAGTCCGTATAAGCTTCAACCTTGGCAGCAACGCTTTTCTGCAGCTCTTTACCCGGTCTGGAAGGGTCTTTTCCCGTGCCTAACGCGTACTCAACATTTAAGCCTGATTTTCTCTCCCGCGAGAGAATAAGGATCAAATCAGTCTTTCTCTCCCTTACGACACTCCAAGAAAGTAGTCCCGGCGAACTCATCTAGGCAAGGACAGCTCAAGGTGGGGCAGCGGCTGCTTAAACTCGGAATGGGGCACCTGCTTTCAACCTTTTGATTTCACTCTACAGGGCACCAAAATAAGGCAACCAGCTTGAATATGTTTGAGGTGGCGGCACCGCTTTCATGAATCCCGATCGAGTAAAAAGAACCTTTGATGGGAGCTACGCCTAAAGGAGACCGTAGGATCATTCTTATATGCCTTTCACGACTATTGAAGCAACTAAAGCCCTACAGGCACAGACACATTCTCAGTTGAATGGTACAATAGTGATTTTGAAGCTTTTGCCCGACTGCAGATAATGGCCCTATTTGGTTGAGTTTTCTTGATTGATAGCTACTGGCCCCACGGGAGCGGGCTCGTACGGGATTTGAGTTATTAATTGTGTTGCTGGTGCCCGTGCCCTTACGAACTCAGGAATGTTTAGTCACTCGACTTCACACTAACCCAATTGATTCTCTTATTCAGCTTATGCTTTATTGGAGCTTTCTCGGCACAAGATTAATGTATATAATAAGTACGCGTGAATCACATAGGCTCCACCAACTACCGAGAAGCGAAGAAGCGGGATAGGCAACAGAAGATCTAGAGTCAGAGTCAGCCGCGTCATTCTCATTTGCTCCTTGCCTTGTCAGCAGCCATTCACTCTTTGGTTCGATTCAAAACTACTCGACGATCTACTCCTTAAGTGAAGTTGCTCCTTGGCTATTTGCCATTCACGACAACTGTATCTTCAGCAACGGAAGAAAGAGCGTAAGAAGCGACCGCATATGCTTGAGCTTTCCCGTACCTTGCTACAGAGGGGCCTCTCTCTTCTTTCTGTCGTTCCTTCCGCGAACAATACAATAAGGAAAGAGGGATTTTATGTAATTAATACTCGTACGGGACTCATAAGAATGAAACCTTTCAGCTGCTAATACGGCACTGCTAAGATATGAAACCCACGGATCAGTTGGGGTACGAGTCCCCAGCTTATGAATTGCCATTCAGCTTGATTCTTGTTATTCCCTTGCAATTAGTACGTGAGCTTTTCACTCGCCCTGGAGCAGATCGCCCTTGCCCGTGAGCTTTTACCTGGCAGATCAGTGGCAGTGCCTTGGCAGATCGGTTGTGAGGAGCTCTTTCGGTACCAGGATCGGTTGTCCAGAGTAAGATAATCTAATCTAATTGGTTCAGTGCTCGGATCACCGCTCCCTTTGGTTGCTTTTCCGGTCTTTCGGTAGCCGTTGTCCGGAATGCAGAGCCAGGAAGCCAGTTAGATTGCCCCGAAAGCGGTTCAATGCCCGGAAGCAGGTAGCTGGGAAAGCAGGTTAAATGCCCGGAAGCAGGTAGCCCGCGCGGAAAGGTGGCCAGGAAAGCTGGTTGGTTCAGTGCACGGATCGGTAGCTAGATCGGTCTGAAGGGTGCTCCGTTCTAAGCTCTTTCGGGCTTGTCAGGAAGACCCTAGGCGCACCCCGACCGGTTGGGAGGCATCCCGATCTGACAGTAAGTCAGAATCTGGGAAGGGGAGGATCCAACGGGGGGCAAAGCACGTCCTTCTGTATGTGCCAGGCGGGATCAAATGCATGAGTTGGTGGGGACAGGGTTGTTCACACACATTTCCCTCTTACCTCACAGCAAGGGAGAGCAAGCGAATAGAGAGCGAGAGAAGCTCGGGCTTTCTTGATTCAAGCATGAATGAGCGCGATCTCTGCAATCCATCAACTGACTGGTCTCGCACCGAAGAAAGGCTGTTTCAGGATTCTGTCCGCTACTACCACAACTGAATCTCTTGCTTCTCTTTCAGACCCTCTCCTCTCTGTCACTGTTCCGCTACGCACCTTCCTGAAGGACTCTACTAAATGATGGGTCTGCTTTGGTCTCGCGGACAAAGACTGAGAATATAGTCAGCGACACTTCCGCACACTTATAATCGCTATTAGTCTGACCTGGAATTCTCTTCTCTATTCATGACCTGGAATTCTCTTCTCTATTCATGACCTGGAATTCTCTTCTCTATTCATGACCTGGGCTTCTCTTCTCTTCTCTACTCTATTCTGCGCTCCCTTGACCACGGCGAGCTACTCTTCTTTCTTTGATGAATCCCCCCCGGTCCGGACTCGTCTTCCCAACCTTCCGGACCTTCCTCGCATGCATGCCATATCCAAACCTCCTCCACCATTAATGGAGCGGAGTGAGGCAATCTCTGCAATTTCGCTTAGCTGGGCAGGACGAAGAGCCAGACTTCTGAGCCGCCTATTAGAGTCGTCTTTCCTCCGTTCATCGCTCTGAGCACCATATCAAAGCACCGGCTTCCACCTGCAACCGCATCTGATCTTTGAGAGCACCGAACGAAACGAATGAACTCGCTCCGAAGATGATTGGGAAGGGCAAATGAGAGCGGCAGAGTAAGCGACAGCTACGCGCAATCTCTGCAAATCCGAAATCTTTGCAAACAATTTTGACTACTCCTGATTCGGATTCGGCTGACCTATGCTATGATTGATAGGGCGACGTGCTAGTTCTCAGGATAATTCGTGGGCGACAGAGGGCTTCGCAAAGTGTCTTCTGGAAGGCAACCATAGGGTTAGATCAGTATACGTTTTGAATAGCCATGAACTGGGGGGCCGAGTGAGAAAGTATAATTAGGGGTAGATTCATGAAGGAAGGTCTTCTCTGTCCCCAACTTGAATAGTGCCCGTCCCCAACTGTCCCCAACTGAGTTCTTCGTTGCCCGTCCGATGAGGCTGCACTTGTCCATTCGTCGCTTCCCAACGGAGGATTTGGATGACTCAGCCAGCCCGAGCTCTCTTCAGTTCTGAGCTCTCTTTAAGCTGTGGGCTCGTTCCACTCTGTTGCACGAGCTGGGCCATCGATCGAAGAATTCTTCCACGGGACGAGTGGGGAGGTCGCTCTGCTCCTTCTTTCTCGCACCGCTACGTGGGCCTTCCGTTCTCTCTCATTAGCAAATAAGATAAGCAGACGGCAAGAAGCTGGAAGTTCTAGTCTCAAAAGGTCTGACGAAGAGAAGCAGACGGCTACGTGAGAAGCTATAGTGAAAAGTCAAGCGGTGGGCGAATAGAGACCAAATCGAACCCGTGCATGGTGGATGAACTTTGATTCGCCAACAAGAGAAAACTCAACTTATTTTATTGATGGCGCATGCCCGCCTCTCCGCTTCTAAACCCACTCCGAACCTTTCCATTCTATTATAGAACCAAACCTGGAAGCACCCACCTAAGATGAGCAACCGTTAGGAATTGATTTTCCGGCTCACCCAAGACTGATATCCATTACCCGAATAGCAACCGTTAGGCACTTCTTCCGGCTCGCCCGACACCCGACTTAGTTAGGCGAATACCTTAGCTTGACTGCTTCTCTGCTAATGATCCCACGAGAGCTCCTTTCCGTCGCCCCTTCCCTTACGTTCAGCTCTTCGCCCCTTCCCTTCTGGCTTTAAAGCGGATTGTGTAAGGTAATCTCTAATAGGGATTGGATAAGGAAGAAGAGAAAGCGAAGAAGTACTGAAAGAAGTAGGTTTTCATATATGCACACTGGAGGAAAGTACAATTGCTACTAGACGAATGACCCTGGCACTTTCTGACTTGCTTTCAATACTAAGGCCTAAGGCTTTCTCACTGGCAAGCTAGGCTTCATCACTGGTACTCCATCTGGATGAGCTTAGGACTTCCAAAAGAGATCAATCAAACCTGCAGCAAATCTCCTATGTATAAATACGGAATAGCTATCCTTCATCCTAGGGCACTGACCTGCTGCTAAGAGATTCGGACTGTCTTCAAAAAAAGGAAGGTACGAGCGACAACACGTAGACGGGAAGACATTTACTAAATCAAATAGTAGATTGCTCGACCTTAACTTCACTTACCTACTAAAGAAAGTAGGTAAGGGAGAGGGGCGAGTGAATAGTTTTCTTATTCTTATAATATTAGCAATTATAATATTAGCAATGCTTAGAGTAGAACTCTTATTAGATTATCTTAGTTAAGTTGCTGCTTCTTATGGAATACGTATAAGTTGTCGGCTATATATATAATTAATAATTGGCTTTCATAATATATAATTATATCCGACGCCATGAACTTCATCCTAGTTATACTCAAGTTAGGTATGCATCGGATAGAACTAAACTACTTAAATATAAGTAGGAGTCAGTTCATTCACTGGTACTCCATTTGAAAAATTTCTTTATTTAAGAATGAATAGTCTCCTTCTTCTATGATGATTAAGATACTTGTCATCAGATATGGAAGCCAGGATCCTCTACTCTTTTCCCGGAAGTCAGTCTCCTTTCCATTTAATATCTGCTAGCCTTGCTTATATTATAATATTCAAAGAATAAGATGAGCTTCTCCCAGAGTAGAACTGAGCATAAGTCGGAGATCTGAGGCTCTTTGCTAGAGACTCTTTCATCCCTCACTTCTCCCCCCTTTCAGACTGATTCCTTGACACGCGGGGCACCTGCTAATTCTCTTGCTGCGCTTACGCTTATTCCGACTACAGATTCATTGTGGATGCGAAAAGAATCAAGTCCGAGGTAAGCGGTGCCAAGCGGGTCGGACCAGGAGAGCGGGCTCCATCGGAATGAATGTGTCGCTGTCTACGCTCGCTCGAGCGCTCAGAGAGAGAGAGAAGAAAGGCCCGAGTGAGAACGACGGGTACGGATCATCGTTCGGATCGAGTAAGGACTGAGGTGGCCGACGTGCATTGAATGAATGACTGGTGCGATGATGCGGACAATTGAGAGCTTCATTCGAATGTTGGTGCGAGGGGAAAATAGAAGCACGCAGTGAGTGCGGTTCGAAGGTCAAGCACAGAATGAATGTGCTTTTCGCCGGGCGCCGGATCAAAGCATTCGATTCGTGTGCGCCTCTTCTCTTTCCCTAGTGAGCCCGGTGGTAAGGGGAGCGCGCAGCAGTGTCTTGGCTATCCACTCTCTTATCAGAATGGACGAAAGCAGCGCCTCGATCTTCGATCTTCTGTGTAGCGTAATGCAGCATTGACTCAAAGCACCCCCCGAGAGAGCTTAGCAGCAAGTTCCCGCCTAGCCGGTCTCTTTCATTCACTGGTTCCACTTCGCGGACAACTTTCTTCATCTTCCAGTCTTGCGAAAAAAGCACAGAATGTGCACTTAGGTCTAAAGCTCAGCCCAATAGAGCATTGCCTAGAGTGGACAGTGGTGCCGCTAAGCCGCTCTAGCCTGATCTGGAATGAAAGCGTAAACGCACAACATCAGCACGGTATAGCGCAATAAGTGCTTTGATTCTCCTCTCACTTTGTGCCACACTACTCTCGCAATTCACTCTTTCGATGGACTCTTATCGAAGGTCGCAACCATTGCAATATGCGTCACTGACCGGCTCAATCCATTTGCCTTACTAACCCTATCGTTAATTGTTGGTCGAGTTCAAACCTATCACCAATTGTGGCTAGAGTTCAAAGCCATATGCGTACACTTTCCGTACTTTGAGGGTCAGTGCATGACACGGATGAGGCTCTAGATCTAGCCCAATCGGTTATGGTCGAGTTCGATAAGACAGTAGATCGGCAAGGGGTCCCATGGCTGGGTTGGGGTAGTGGTTGAGTGGTCGAGGGTATCAAAGATAGGCTCGACCAACGGGAGAGGGTATGTAATAGCTCGCTTTACCGTAATTTAGGGCATCTGACGATGGCTCGGTTTGAAAGTCAGGGCTGGGCCAATAAAAAAAGTAGTCTTTTCCCTTTCATAGTTTTCAATAGCCATGAACTGGGGTAATTTACGACTAAATATTCAGTTCGCCATTCACGCTGTAAAATACCTAATGAGGGAAAGTCCTCGCACTTGGGCCCTTATCGAGCAGCCTGGCTTAGCCTTTTCGCCAGCCAACCAAAGAGTCTTTCGCGTCCGGATCGCTCTCCTGCGGGGCCCTGGGCGCTTTTGTGCTCCAACGTAAAAGGGCCTTAGAGAAGGGAACCAGAGCACAACCAGGCGAGAGAGACTTCAAAAAGCAACGAAAGTGCGATTACGTGCGAGAGAGGGCTCATGCTTCGGTATAACTAGTAAGCTAAATAACGATTAGTGAGGGCTCAGGTTCGATCGTCGAAGATATTAGCAAGCCCCATCTCCAAGGTGGCACTCGGGCCCAATTAGCCACACTCTCAAATTGGGGTTGGTAGGAGGCTTCCAACCACTGCTGTGGTGAATGGCATTGGGGAAGCAGCAGTCGTGTACTGAAAGTAGATTTGGTACGCCCCTCACCCGTACCCTATCGGTCGAGCGCCTAGCCCCTCGGCCCTCGTACCTCTCCCTTATGTTATGGTCGATCGAGACCCTTCCATATTAGACTGCTCCGTGGGCGGTCATGAAAGACCATATTACACTCTTGGGATTATAGGCAGCTCGCGCTTCTGCAGCACCGATGACAGATTCCAAGAGCTACAAAGATCGATTAGGCACTATACCATAGTACGCGGGAAATCAGCATTCAGTTCATTCAATGAGATGTTGATAGGCCTTTGCTGCAAATTCCTAAGGGTTCGGATGGGATGATTGGAGCGGACAATAAACTAACATAAAGTAGTGATGTTGAATCTGAATGTTCTTCGGGAAGTTCATTCCACGAGTTCGCAGTCCTTTGAGTCAGACCCCTTCAGAGTTCAAAAGATCGGACGTCTACATTGCATTGTATTGTCGCTCTTTCTCTTTCGATAAAGGGACCGGGTTGCTAGCTACTGACTAATGCCTTCTACTCTCCTTGAGAGCTGCCAGAGTAGTTCAACCGGGCGTGATTCAGAGTTCAAAAGATCGGACTAGAGCAGTTGCTTGCCTGCTTTTCGTTGTAGTTGTTGAGCGCGTAGCCCTCCTCGGCCACGTCGCTATTGCTCCTACCGGACTTTCCGGAGAATCATAGGGGTTCTTCGAAATGAGTTATAAGCAGAGGCCGACTTCGGATATCTTTATTTGCTAAGCCACTCTATGGATAAGAGGGAAGGACTGAGAATTGCTTTACCGATTCCACTATCTGTCTAACTGAGTTCATGGAAAGAGTGAATGGGTCTCTCGCTTCGCTTCTTCGCCTAGAAGTTCCACTTTGTGAGTCTCTTTGCCTTTCTAGCGCTTTCCGTGTTCCTCGACTCGAGTGTGAATGGATTTCCGCAGGGTCTCTCTCTCGTATCGCTTCTTTACCTGTTCTATCAGCGCGTATTAAGTTTGAAAAGTATGCGTTCTGGACAACTGTCCATTCACTAAAGCGATTCCATTCCCTTTTCAGTTGCAGCAAATCCTCTCGGGCACTTGCTCTGGCTGGTTGTGGTTGCGGTCGTTCTTGCCTCATTTATCGCTTGGTAGGCGGGTGGCTTGGAACGAAGGCGGATTCTATTCACGACTGCTGGCTTTATTTAGGACTTTGCCCGTCCCGCGGATTCCGCTTAGAGTGAATTGCACTTCCTCTCGAAGACCCGGCCAGAAGTGAACTTGGCCACATTATGAACTTGGCCTATAGTTAGAGTTCCGTATATGAATAGAGAAGGCAAAGACATAAGGCCTTGAACTACTCCTTCACTTCTGAGTTAGCAGTCGCTTCTCGCTGCTTTGGCATTGTCAACTTCATTCATATACTTTTAGATGATGATGATCGCATTGCTTTAGATGATGATGATCGCATTCTTCATGGTGAAAGTTCTTAGTGAGGAACGAGCGACAGCGACGTAGAGGGAATGGCTATTCATGGAAAGAGTTCTAGGGACGAGCAGAGCGACGTGAGTGGAATGGAAAGAGTTCTAGGCATGGAAGGAGAGTTCATTCCAAGCACACAAGAAGAGGAAGCCGGGCATTCATAGAAAAAGAATGAATGGTTAGAGTTTAAAGTACGCGTTATTTACTTATTATATGTCATTCCAAGAAGGTAGGCACTATAGTAATTAATAAGCAGGTACCCTTTATATCTAGCAGGTCCCCGTGCCCTTCCGAGGCGTATACTTTACTTCTTTATTCATAAGCTTTTCTTTCCTTTCCTTTCTCCGGTAGAGGGCCGAGGGCAGGGCCAATAAAAAAAGTAGTCTTTTCCCTAATAAAGATGATGTTTGTTTTGAATTCAATACCATTTTAGCAGTAATCTGCTCTGATTCGTCGAGTAGTTTTGAATCACGAACTATATATATAATAGTCTAGTCCTAAATTGCCCCAAAGCAAATACCATTTATACGACTATATGCCATTCACGACAGCGAGTGAGAATGGTATTTCGCGCTCGACTGACTAAGGAGAGGAGCGAGGAAGACCAAATTCGTAATGGAATAGAGATGATGCGGAGAGGGGAGTTATAGTCAAGCTATCGTGAACAAGCACTTCTCATAAGGCTGGCTCTAAAGTGTGACGAGTAGAGTAGCGGACGCTGTCTTCTCCTAGTCAAGGAAGGTCGCTTAAGAGATCTCGGATCCCAGTCAGAGAGTGGTGAGGCAGAGGAAGGTTAAGAGTCAGAGAGAAGATTAGGAGTAAGGTGCCTGAGCCGGGTTCGGTTGAGGGGAGACGCTCCCTCGGTGAGGATGGGCCAAGATTCGGTGAGGGAGTGCAAGGTGCTCACGACAGTAAGCCGATGGTACCATTGCTTGACACGTGAGCCGACTATTTCTTGATTGACGCGATTAGGCGATTAGCTCTGACCCGTGACGCGGAAGAGTTGAGGCCCGAGGTCACGACGGGGGAATGCACGCGGGAAGCTTCGGGAAGCCCACGTAGCGGTTGCGAGGAGTCAGGATAGGGGGGCAAGGATCTTCGCGCTCAACGTGGAATGCACCGAATAGACCGATAGCGGCAGAGCAAAGCATTTTAACCAGCATAGGCCTAGGGCGAAGAAATGAGGAGGAGCCGACGCGGTGACCATTGGACCATTTTCTTGAGCGAGAATTGACCCTAATAGCAGACTCCTGGTTCGCGATAACTGAACTCCAGCGTAGTTCATATTCTAAGTTCAAGTCGCCTGGTCAACTTTGCTGTAAAAAAGTAGATGCGAGGAGAGAGTGAGCTTCAACCTCTATAGCTCTAGTGCCTTCCATGAGCGATCGTGCACCTGTTAGAGCGGAGCCGTTCACTATCGACCGGAATGAGAGGAAGGGTAGAAGAGGCAGATTCATGCGCGGTCTCTGCGCTCACGACCGAAGCTTTGATGGGGCAATATACGAAGATGGCTGAGTAACTCAACTCTACAGACCACCTAGGGCGGAGCAGGAGTCGTAGTCGCTCCTTCCTTCAGAAGCCGGAGTCCAGTTTCGTCGACCGGGAATGCTTTCAAGGCGAGTGCGAGAGGGAGATGCTTTTCGGGCACTGCCATGCTTGGAGTGAGAGACTTCCGGAATGAAGGAGCCAAGAAGAGCGGCTTAGAGAAGAAGATCATAAGATCATATCTTTATAAGATAAGAGAGAGAAGTAGGAGGGGAGTGGAGCGCTCATAAGGAGTAGACTAGGTCTAGCAAGGGGAAGAGACAGACGAGACGGGTAAAGAGCTTTTGAAACGCAAGCAGCCTAAAAAAAAACAAAAACAATCTCCTTATCGACTCTAAAGGGAAAAGATTCTTTTCCCTCTCCCAGCTAGCACCAAGTCGTGAATGTATCCATTCACTCTTTCCACCCAATCCCCATCAGCAGTATTTTATGGCTATGGGCCATGAACTCTCCGGTCGAGCTATTACATACCCTCAAACTCAGGATAAACTGCTGCAGTGAATGCTATTAGAGTAGGTCTTTCGTAGTTTCATATTACAAACCATCCATTCATCTCTATCTGCTGCCGGAAAGGGGCTATGGCGGAGGAGAGAGGAACTTGACTCCGTGACATAAAGAACTATGCTCTTTCCTTATATGGAAATGGAGCTAACGACCTATGGGAAGCGATTGAGCGCTCATAGGGGGCTTTCTTCTTCATATAAGCTCTCTTTTCCGTAGGCTTAGCATCATAGTTTCATGCCTAAGCCCCTAAGACTGCCCGAAAGCTTACTTATAAGTAAGTATGACGGCGAAGGCTCATTCAAGGAGGTGCAAGTAGTAAGGTGCTTGCGCGGCTGGCGCATAGCATTGAAGGACAAATGGGGTTAGGGGTACGGAGTCAGCCATTTAAGTACTTCATGGCGAATAGGAGATCGAGCCCTGATCATTGGAATTCTTTCTTCATAGTACTCCAGGCTCATTAGCGCTTGAACTCTCTCCTCTTCTCTTTTCATCATTCACTCCGAAGGTCCTCTGACTTCTCTAATCAACCAGAAGGGCCGACTATAAGGAGGGCTAAAGAAGTCTCCTAAGTGACAGTTAACCCTTCACTCCAATTAAGAGATAGGATTTGACTCTCTACTTCTACCCTTGCTCCTGAGCTGAGTGATGATTAGGTACCAAAGAAAAACCGTCTTATCCTTCCTAGGTGGCTAGGCTCTCAGAGCTCTTGAAAATCAAAGGAAAAAGGAGCGACCCCTGTCTGTGGGAATCCCTTGTGAGTGGCACCAGCTCATAATAGCTTTATGCTATCTTCTAAATGCACTTAGTGGGGAGGAGAACTGAGCTGGATTCATTCGGAGCTTACTCAATAGATTCAAAATCAAGTAGAAAGAAGTGGAAGTGGCAAAGCTTCAAACAAAGAGGATAGTTCCACTTTACTTAAAAAAGAAGAAAGAGAGGGGCTATCAAAGAGCTGGGCTTCCTACGGTGCGGTATGAACTCTGTCCTCTTATTTAAGACTGGAATCAGGCCGGTTTAGCCCTTAGGAGTAGAGCCCCCATCCGAGAAAGCATTTCGCATAGCACCTGTCTCCTTTCACCCTCCCTACCTATACTCCCTTGGTTGAGTTGTTCTATAATCTCTTTCTTTGAAGACTGTCAAGCGTATGAATCAATTTCATCTTCCCCATCCGCTAGCATAGCAAGGAGTATGCATTTACACTGTTCTAGATAGAACTCGGGATCATAAACTCAGTGCCTATATGGAGCAAGGCCGAAAGAACCTTTCAGGAGCTGAAACGGAGGAAATTATAGGATCATAAGGATTTGATCAGGAGCTGAAACGGAAGATATTATAGGATCATAATTGAGGCCTACTCAGGCTCTGGAATGTAAGGTACGGAGCGGGCAGTATGAGAGGGCAGTTCGGGGTGTGAGGGACTCTCTCTCCCTATCGCTACTGTGAGTTGGTCTACTAGGCTATCAAAGTTAGGAGGCGTCCTCTCGTTCTGTGGGACTAGCGAAGACTGATGCCTATGCCTACGATGCGGAGACCGTAGACTGATGCCTAGAGAACTATTCTTCCTCCGAGTCCTACTTCTTTTCTTCCCGACCGCTGAATTCCAATCTTTGGGCTTCCGTGCGTGGCACTTCACAATAGCAGTAGGCGAATGAGCCTGAGTTTCCCTCTACTTGCCGGCTCGCTTCACTCTTTGTTGCGTTCGCTTTCACTCGCTGTCCTGTCTGCTCCCGGGACTACTAGATCCTCTTATCTGTCCTAGCCCGAAGACAGAGCTTCCCGGAATCTCTTGCCCGAGGACAGAGCTCTGATGGCATAGTCTTCCAAAGTCTCCCTTGGGTGCAAAGCAAGGTTGGATTACTAGGTTGGCATAGTCTTCCAAAGTCTCCCTTGGGTGCAAAGCAAGGTTGGATTAGCGAACGTCTTGTCTTTCTCAGCGGATCTGGGCAAGGGTTGGATTCATTCGCGAGTGCTTACGCTATAGAGGATGCTAGTTCGCTCAGTAGTCTTCCTCAGCCGATCCGGGCGTCCAGAGCCTGTCTTCCTCACGTCCTTGAACTCGTCTTGAACTCTTTCCGGTCCTTGAACTCCTTTCTCTTCTCATATGATCTCATTTTAACGGAGCCGACCCGAACTCGAATGAGCTGAGCCGAGTCTCCGCGCAGAACCAAGGGCATACGATGGAGTACCGCTATTTGTGCCTTGCTCACAGTCTGCTGGGGAAGCCAGGGCCTTGCTCACTCTATTGCCGTGCTAATCCCCGTCGTGACCTCGGGCCTTTCCCTCTTCGTTCGAGACATCTGCCAAGCCTACCATCAAAGAGATGAGGCTTCTTCCACTCACTCTCCTTAACTCTCTTATGAACTCCAGATCACTCTATTATAAAGAGATTCTCCGCTGCACTTGTCTTATCGAGCTGATCTTCCCACCCCTTCGGAGGCTTCAGTAGGTACACCATTAAAGACCAGCGATAGCGACGTGGTTCAGGAGCGAATGACGTCGTTGACACATAAAGAAAAGTGGTTCCTAACAATACAAAGACAAAAACTCTCTCGCGCGTAACTAACTTATTAGAGCTATCTTACGAGACCGGAAAAGGGAGAGCTATTACATACTATCGTACTAATAAAGAAATAAAGATGGTCGATCCCAGTATGGCTATTCAGACGTCGTTTCACTCGTCCCAGTCGTTCATTCAAAACTATCTAACCTCACTTCTCTAACTCTCGACTTTCACTCTCGTGAATGAAAATCAGTCGTTCACACTCTCGGATTGAACCCCGAAGACGTAGCTCGTACCGCTATATGAACCATTATAGTGAACCATAATATATATATATTATTTATATATGGCGAAACTACGAAAGATCTACACGTGGGCTTGATCGGGGAATGCATGGCAGATCCTGAGGTAAGTGTTTGTTTACAGCAACTATATTAGAGATTAGAGTAGAGTGAATGTATATGGCCCAATATATTTATATTTGGATTTGGTTCACTCTACGGGGTAGAAGGAGAGGGACTGAGGGTTTTCAGGGCAATTCGCTCAGCTTGGAAAAAGCCTCGAAGCGACTCTCACATCACACAACACCAAAATCATGTCTAACATGGCCCGTCGGATAGTATGGCCTTTGGGGTCCTTTCATTCACTATGAAAAAACTACGAAAGATCTACACGGCTCTGCTCCTTTGAATTGGAATTCCGGAAGTGCCGCGTCAACCCCGTCTCAACGTCGCGATGCTCGTACCTCGTAAGCTCAGCTGCGGGGAGAGTAGTTGGAGATCAAGATTAGCTCAGGGCAGAGGAGAGAAGTGAGTTTGATGTAAGCCAGAGGAAGCAGCGGTCAACTTCCCCATCATCAAGACCTTCCAGCCAGTCAAGTCAGTGAGTTGCTTGAAGCAGTAAGCCTTTAAGGAGTAGGCCAGTAGTCAATACAGTCAGAATAGTCAAGATAGATAGTGGATTTAAGGCCTGCTCTTGAGTGGGTTGCGGTTGCAAGCGGTAGGGCAGTTCTCAAGCCTGCCGGCAGGGGAAGCTAGTTGAGAGAGTGGAGCAAGCGCTTGCCTCTCCAGGACCCTATAAGGGAATCCAGCTTAGCCAGTTCTTGATAGAGTGATTATATACGAGAAGTAAGTTAGATAAAGGCCAGGCAGTCATCAAGCAAGTCAGTCAGGTGAGCCTTCCTCATCCGCAAGCCAGTGCAGCAGGCAATGGAAAGGCTAGTCTATTCTGTCAGGAGGGTACTCGGGTGTATGACTCTATTCTTAAGATCTGTGCCCTTAGCCTTATGGTCAGTCTAGTACATCTGCGTGGTCTTCTCGAAAGACATGGATCTCTGCTACAGAAGTGCTGCATGGCTCGGTCGACCCGAGGCTAATGCGCATCTTTATTCATTCTATATAACCGAGAGGGATGCAATAACAAGAAATAGTCTACCAGAAGTGCTTCCGGGAAATGATCATCGAGCTATTGGCGTAGTCAACATAGAGATGGTAGCTAGTAGGGGTGGAATCCGTGGCAGTGCTGGTTTTCCTAGCCTCTTTGACCCGGCGTGAGGCCGAATTCGCAGAAGGCTTGCACGCTTCCAGCGAATGAGCAAGTGCCCCAAGAAAGAAAGTCAAGAATAGAGAGACTATAGTCATTGCATTGCTGGATTAGGATACTAGTGAGAGTTTCGCTAGATAAGAGGGGTTATCTCACTTTTGCATAAGGCTGACGCTGACTTCTGACTCATGAAGAGACCTCAGTCAGACCTGTCAGATTGAGTCTCACCCCCGACTTGCTAACCTCCGTATGGTATGTCGGGCTCTTGCGTACTCAGGGAATGTGCGATCCTCTATTAATTAAGTACTGAATTAAGTCTCTTTACATGGGGAGCCCATCGCACTCTTCATCTCTTTCTTTCGGGTCTATTTGTTCTGCATGGGGGGGACGGGGGCGACCTCGGGAGATAGTCACACTTTATTTCTCAATGAGCTTTTATAAGTTTAGATTTCGTTCTCCAAGCCCCAATATAAAATACTAATGCCCAGCTGCAAGCTTCGTATTAAGCCGTACAAACATGGGAAACTCTACTTTCAGGCCAATGGGATCCTGGTAATCTCTGGCGATATAAGCACGACTCCTACACCGCTTCCCTCTTTATTCATAGTGCCATCAAAATAGATCGTCCAGTCATCAGACATAGGCGCTTTTAATTGAATCGGGAAAAGGGCTCCGGGTGCGAAGTCGGGTTCTTGGCCTGCCTCTTTTTATTGACTTATGGCTAACATAAGTTCTGATTCTCTATCCTATCTTCCCACGTCGCTCTGCTCGCCCCTTCCCTTACGTCTTTCTTTTCAGCTCTTCGCCCCTTTGGACGCAGAGCCTGTAGTGGGTTTTCTTCTCAGATCGGGATAGAACCCTGCTCGATTTTCATAGTGCCTTTCCTAGCCACGGAAGCTGGGTGACCTAATGAGTTCTTTTTCTATTTTGTAGACTACCTCTAGCCAAGAGTAGGTCGAAAACGTAAAAGATGTAAATGGGAGGGTTCTTGCAACGTTAATGGACGCACGCGTAGGTTCTCTTAGTCGTTGTGGCCGACTAACTGGAAGGTGAAACATGAGCCAGAAAATCTCTACTACCATCTAGAGCTAAATTGTCCATAAAGTAAGCGCTAAAATTGTCTTCCCTATAGATATGATCTTGGTTGGCCTTTCAAACACATCCAAGGACTATTAGAGACGGGGAAGGAAAAGCAGAACCTTAGTCTTTGTCCCTTTCCCCCATTATCAAACAAAAACCGGAGATCCATCAACTGGAGCCCTATCATTTCTGGCTGGGCCGTCGTAATCAAATTCTCCAGCCGTCTCAGCAGCACCTTTACGATCATACTGACTCCAACTATCATTCCCAACCGTAGGCTCCCACCGAGCTTGGTTCGAAGCATCTTCGTTTAGCAACTCCTCCCTTCTCAAGCGCTCTTCCTCTCTTCTCACTTGCTGGATGAGTTGTTCTTGTTCCTTCTCAAGATCCAGGATCCGTTCTATGACTGGCTCTGTTGGCATACCCCTCTCTTCACGCTAGCAAACTTGGCGTTCGAACTCAGCAAACTCACCCTCGATTTGATCAAGTCTCTTCTGCAATAGTTCTATCCCTGAGGAGTGATAATAGTAGCGGTCTTCATGTTTCACGGCTGGAACAGCGGCATTCACCGTAGCAGTTTCGTTCAACGAAGGAGCAGCAGTGGTTGTAGCAGTGGTATTGTCAGCATTTGGAGACCCTTCTTTCCACTTCCTTTCTTTGGCAAATGCCAAGGCTTCTTGCCATCTTCGATCAAAGTCTGGATCCTCTGGTAACTCTGGTTCGTCCGACCGTACTTCAACAGGAAGATCAGGTTGAGCGGGCTCTTGATCATCGTAAAGAGATCTATCAATTGAGTGGCTATCTGTATTGGCTTCGCCACCTGCCCGGACGATCGAATCGAACTTCCGTAAGTTCTCCGGCAGCAGGATCCCATAATATCTGCCTATCGTATTGACTTTTCTTAGTCCAGGGACACCTTTCTTGATGAGATAATTGATCTCTATGTGTCCTAGTTGATTCGTCTGGTTTAGGAAGACCCAGCTGTGTAGCCTCGGCTTGTTCCTGTGCTAGTGCTTTAAGGGCCAGTTCTAATTGTTCTTTCAATTGTTCTCGGATTCTTTGTAGTGGAGTGGCTTTGCTGTTAAAGTCTGCTATTAGTGCGCTCACTTCCCTCCTTTTCTTAGCGATTAGTCGATCACTGACGTAACTGTCCGTTAGTCTATCTATCTGTTTGTCCAAGAAGTCTATTTTCTCTTTATAAAGGACTCTGAGCCTTTCGATTCTGCCTTCGTTCTCGTGAATGAGCCTTTCTATTTCCCGTTTGGCTGTAGCTCGGGCAAGGGATATCTATTCTTAGAGGAAGCGATCAGATGAATCAGATCTTGGGTTGGCCTTTGAGTTGCCTGACACTCCTTCCTTTGAAAGGAGCTTCTCGCTGTTAAACTCATCTCTTTTTCCGACTTTACCGATTAGATCAGTTTAGACCTGACCTTGGGATTGGCTAGTGCCCTTTAAGGCTGACCCTTTCCCTTTCTCTTCCCCCCGATCCCACTCATTGTCTTCACCCGAGCGTTGATCTTCGAATTGCGTACAAAAGGAAGTTGCTGTCGGATTTCCCGATCTTGGTATGACAAGACCTGGACTTAGCCGTGACACTCATCTATTCAACCCGACTTGACCTCCTCGAATGTGGTCCCAAGAGCTCGTAGTCATAGTCAAAGCTCGGGTTGAGGCTTCTTCACCCGGCCGGGCTTCAAAGTCAGAGTCGGAACTATTGAATTGAACCTCTTCCACTTGGGAAAGCTGCAGTCCTTCCTTACCTTTCATGGGATGAGACTGCCCCACTCTCTTTCTTGCTGTCTGGCTTTGTTGGTTGTGTTAGTTAGAGCCCTAGAGCCAATCATTTGATGATTGTATGGACTCATGTATATCATATTCTTGTATATTAATAAAGGCATTTGTTTGGTTATTATACTTATTTATATTAGTGCCAAATAGACTAAGTATAATAGCGTCCTTGAGTAGAAAGGTTCATACCTATATCAATCGATTAGTTGAATCGATAGTGAGATGATATAGGGAACACTACTCTAAATCATTCCTAGTCGAGTATTAGCATTCAGGGACAATGTTAATACAATAAGACTAGCATGTAGGTCAGCTCGATGACTTGATCTCACAAGTCATGGATATAGAGATATCAAGCTGACACATGGGTATGCATTAGAGAATGTATACTGAATGACCCGCCATGAGAAAGTATCATGGATCGTTATATGAGTGTCATATACTTTCTCATGTGGCTATTAGTATGACTATTAGTCCTTTGACCTGAAGTCACCATGGATCCCTACATAAGGAGTTATGTACTTTAGTTTCGTCAAACGTCACCCGTAACAGGATGGACTATAAAGGCGATTACTGGGTATGTAACAAATTATGCAGAGGGATGTGAGTGATGTAGATGGGATCTATCCCTCCCATATGACGGGAGCGACATCAATATTCTTGATAGAGTTAGACCACGAAGTGCATGGCCATGCCCAAATGAGTCAACATGAGATGTTGAGCTCATTTGATCGAGTGAGTCTACTTGGAGTTCAAGATTTAGATTGATTAGAGGATGACACGGTCTATGCCTCATATTGATCAATCTAGATGTCTAGGATAGAAGGACACTTGTCATTATTTTGTGAGGAGTCACAATTAGTAGTCACAAGGTGATGTTGGATCTCAACATTTCTTGTAACTTGGGTAGCAATGATGTATTGCTAGATGCCGCTCATTGCTTATGTTTCTAAAAGAGTTTAGAAACATTGCCAACGTTACAAAAACCTATTGGGTCACACACAAAGAACATGTGGATGGAGATTAGGTTCATATGATGAACCAATAGGATTAGGTTCATATGATGAACCAAAGATTGGATTCGAATTAGACTTATTGAGTTAGACTCAATTAGATTCAATTGTTGAATGAGTCTAATTTACATTTGATTCATTGAGTCAATTTATATTAATGAATTGAGATTCATTAAATTAAAATTGACTTGAATCAAAGCTTGGATTTAACTCAACAAGGAAGAGATTGGGTCAAGTTTGACTTGACCAAATTGGAAGTTAAACATCAAGTTTGACTTGATGCATTGCCACATCATGTAGGTTGACTCATCCTACATGGCATGACACATAGTTGCCACATCACCTCCACCTCATGAGGTGTGCCACCTCATTGGAGGTTACACTCTCCTTTCTTTAATGTGGACGGCCACATTAATGAGAGGAGTTATGTGGCCGGCCACACTTAATGGTGTGGAGTTTTTTCATTTGTGTGTATTGATGTGGTTTTATTGTATCATCTTCCTTCTTGCTTGCTCTCTCCATGGCTGATGGTTGCCGTGCACTTCATTGGGAGGAGAGGTGTGAGTTAAGTCCAAGACAATAAGAGAGTGTGAAGGTCACAAAGGAGAAGACTACTAGAGGAGTGGTGAGATTCTTCTTGTTTTCTCTTCTTTTCTCTTCTTTCCAATCCCATCCGAGAGCATCTAGAGAGTGCTAGCACACTTGTGGTGCTCTCTCTTCCATCCTTGAGAGTTAGAGAACCCTCCTTGTTCTACCTTGAGAGTAAGAGAGTGTGAAGGTCTACATTGACACTCTCGAGATCCAACGCTTCCTTGGACGAGCGGGACTAAACGAAGGGCACGCTTCAAGGGTAAACACTTTTTCTCGTAGATCTAAGTAGTAGATCGGTTTTTGAACTTGTACAAGAAATAGTTTTTCGAATTTTGTATACGAATCTTTGCACGGATCTACGGCTTTGGGTCCTTCGGGGTTTCCGCGACGCGGAAAAGCGGTTTTCGCGGCCCGAAGAACCCAACAGTGGTATCAGAGCCACGTGCAAAGACTTGTACGAGTTCGTAAGGTTTTTCAAACTCGTACAAGAAAAGGTTTTTTCGGAAAGTTTTGTTTACGAATCTTTGCACGGATCTACGGCTTTGGGTGACTCGGGGTTTCCGCGATGCGAAAAAGCGGTTTTCGCGGCCCGACGAACCCAACAGAACCAAGAGGATTAGATTCATTTTATGAAAATATACCTTCTGTAATTTTCTGTAAAATTGAGTTTTTAGAGTTTTTATAAGTAATTTTTCCGTTGTAGGCTTCGGCTACCGGAAAGTTTTCTTGTAAACGGCTTCGTTTTGCCCCAAATTCGTTTGGGACAGCGGGGTCGGGTGCCATTAGATCGCAAAGGAGCAACTCACGATGGTTAGATCATGGGTAGGGGTACTGCCCCTAACCCCGCAAGGGGATTTGCTTCGCGATTGCACCCGAAATCGCTAAAAACGAACCCGCCGGGAAGATTTTTCCGAAACGGCAATGTCTCGGCCCAAATCGTTTTGGGACAGAGGGTTTTAGGCGCTGTTGGATCGCAAAGGAACCCTCGCGATGGTTAGATCGCGGGTAGGGGCGCTGCCCCTGGGCCCCGCAAGGGGATCCGTTCCGCGATTGCGCCCGAAACCGCTAAACGGGACCGCCGGGAAATTTTACTCGTAAAAATTTTAAAATTATAGAAAATTATGAAAAAAAATATATAATTTTGAATTATATAGTAAATTTGTGATAGTCATGGCCCAAAGACCCAATTTGATTGGACAATGTGTTGTAATTCATAATACGGCCTGCGTGCCGTTATGTGATGTGCGTGCTTGTAATTTTATTTTATTTTCGCGACCTGCGAGTCGTGCCTCTCTCTTATATTCTGGTTGTAAATTAGATTTAGACTCGAATGTAACTCGAGTTTCAAATTGTAATGTACAAATTGGAGCGGTGGAGGGTCCACACGAGACGGAGTTCCGAGGCGGGCACGAGCAACACAAGATGGTCAAAGGGAGGAGCTTGAAGAAGCTGTTGACCCTAGGTTGACCATTCGATCTTCTCATTGGCTTGAGAAGATCGTAGTAGGGCCATGACTAAATCACAAATAGATTAATTAATTAATTGTTATGTATTTGATGCATGTTTAATAATTAATTAATTAATTAGTGCCTTAACGATTAGATTAGATCTAAGTCGTGCACATGATGCACCCTTGCGATTAGATTAGATCTAAGTCGTGCACAAGATGCATCCTTCTCGATTAGATTAGATCTAGATCGAACCAACTCTAAAATGCCTAACCGTGCTATGATACCTATCACTACCTCGATCACATGTATTGTTGAATCTGCCAAAGCAGAGCAATACATATTATCTTGGTAGGGTACGGAGGGACAATCTTGGTCCCGCCTATCAACGCATGGGTGAATACAATTAGATTGAGTATTCATAGTTACTCGGTTGGATCGAGTTAACTATAGGCATTCTTCCAATAGTTGGAAAGATAGGTCAAAAATCACATCTATATTAACTCTCGGGCGTATTAGCCAAAGCTAACTCGAGTTTTAATATAAATGAGGATTTTATTCTATAAACAAGAGTTGCATAGAGATGTAATTGGTAATCGTTACCTACCGATCATACTAAGCCATGGGCGTATTAGCCAAAGCTAACTCAAGGGTTAGTATGATGTGGATATTGTCCCACAAGAATTATAGTATTCAGTGAGAGCATCATTTAATTAAAGGCCTAATTAAATGTTTTAAAGAATATGATATTTATTTCTGCAAATTTTCTGTTGTAGATAACCATGACGTCGAACACGAATTCCTTCTCACTGCGATCTGTCCTTGAGAAGGACAAGCTCAACGGAGCGAATTTCCTGGACTGGTACAGGAACTTGAGAATAGTTCTCACCCAGGAGCGTAAGCTGTACGTTCTGGAGCAGCCCATTCCGGAGGCTCCTCCTGCCAATGCCCCGCGAGCTGACAAAGATGCTTACAAGAAGCATCAAGATGACGCATTAGATGTGTCCTGTCTAATGCTCGCGACCATGAACTCAGAGCTTCAGAAGCAACATGAGTTGATGGGCGCTTTTGATATGGTTGAGCATCTTCGCCAACTATATCAGTGTTGGTTGCTACTCGGAAAACCTAGAGGTTCCACTGTACAAAAATTTTGTACAAAGGTCTGAACCTTTTCCTAGCTACCATGTGTTCTTTTAAATTAAATTTTGGATCGCCTGCGGAACTTAACACGTTTGATCCAAAACTTAATCTATTCGTTCTTTTAGGTTTTGACTTGGGTCTCCTGCGGAACTTAACACGTTCGACCCAAATCGCCTTAAGTTATTAATTCCATTAAATATTAATTTCCATAATCGGTTCCCAGTACTGACGTGGCGAGGCACATGGCCTTCTTGGATATGGGAGCAACCACCACCGACTAGACAAAACCTTTTATAGAAAGCTAATATTTAATTTCCTAAAATAACTTTAGGTTAACCGAAAAGAACAATCAAATCACAAGGAAAAGAAAAAACAAAAGAACACAACATCGAAAAACATATTCGAAATTCTAGAATCGTAAGCCTCTTGTATTTGGTATTATTTCCATAAATAACTAGTATGATGTAGAAAGAAAAATTACTAGTTATACCTTGTAGAAAAACCTCTTGATCTTCTACCGTATTCCTCTTCTAACCTCGGACATTGTGTGGGCAACGATCTACCGAGATGAGAAACCACCAACCACCTTCTTCTTCTCCTAACTAGGTTCGGCCAACAAAAAGAAGCTTCACCAAGGACGAAGAACAAAACACCAACCAAGCTCCAAGGGATACAAGCTTTCTCTCCTTCTTCTTCTTCTTCTCCAAGTAGTATCCGGCCACCACAAGAACTCCAAGCAAGAGATAAGTTTCGGCCACCACAAAAGAGGAAGAAAGGAAGAGGATGGCCGGCCACAATAATATTCTTCAAGGATGAATAATTTCGGCCACCACCAATGCTCCAAGGGATGCTAGAGATGAGACTTGCTTTCTCTCCTTCTTCTCCTTCCTTGATCCGGCCACAAACAAAAGCTCCACCATGAAGATAGGTTTCGGCCAACAAGAGGAGAAGAGAGAAAGGGAAGGGCCGGCCACCACACCAAGGAAAAGAGGGAGAAAAATAATAGAGGTTGTTCACCATGAAGGCACCCCTACCCCTTCTTTTATATTCCTTGGCTTTGGCAAATAAGGAAATTTATTTATAATAAAATTTCCTTAACTTTCCTTGACAACAATTAATTAATAAAAAAATTAAATAAATTTTCCTAATTAATTGTATGTGGCCGGCCACCTCATCTAGAGCAAATAGGATAATTTTAATCAACAATTAAAACTTCCTTTTTTGTCTTTGGAAATTTTAAAAAATAAAATTTCCTTTTAAAATCCCTTCATGGTTGATAAAAAGAAATTTCTATAATTTTAATTTTCAACATGTGAATAATTCTTCATAGAGAAAAAATAAAATATCTTTCCAATCTACAAATAAGGAAAGAGATCTAATCTCTTTCTTTTAATCTTTTTGTAGATCTTTTAAAGAGAGATATTTTAATTTTAATTCTCTGTAATAAATTATATCTTCCACATAATAAAAATTAAAATTAAAATTCTTTTTAATTTAATGGGGCCGGCCACCTAAGCTTGGGTTCAAGCTAGGGCCGGCCACCCATGAACCAAGGCTTGGCCGGCCCTAGCTTGAACCACAAGCTAGCTTGGCCGGCCCCTTTCTCATGGGTATGAAGGTGGGTATATGTGGGTATAGTACTCTATAAATAAGAGGCTATGATAGGGACCGAGAGGAGGAATTGGTTTTGGTCTCCCGATAAAATTAAGCATCCCGTGTTCGCCCCGAACACACAACTTAATTTTATCAATAATAATTCATTCACTAGAGAACTATTATTGAACTACCACACCAATCCCAAATTACATTTTTGGGCTCCTTCTTATTATGAGTGTGTTAGTCTCCCTGTGTTTAAGATAACAAATGTCCACTAATTAAGTAAGTTACTGACAACTCACTTAATTAATATCTAGCTCCAAGAGTAGTACCACTCAACTTCATTGTCATGTCGGACTAAGTCCACCTGCAGGGTTTAACATGACAATCCTTATGAGCTCCTCTTGGGGACATTCTCAACCTAGATCACTAGGACACAGTTTCCTTCTATAATCAACAACACACACTATAAGTGATATCATTTCCCAACTTATCGAGCTTATTGATTCATCGAACTAAATCTCACCCATTGATAAATTAAAGAAATAAATATCAAATATATGTGCTTGTTATTATATTAGGATTAAGAGCACACACTTCCATAATAACTGAGGTCTTTGTTTCTTTATAAAGTCAGTGTAAAAGAAACGACCTCTAATGGTCCTACTCAATACACTCTAAGTGTACTAGTGTAATTATATAGTTAAGATAAACTAATACCTAATTACACTAGGACCTTCCAATGGTTTGTTCCTTTCCATTATAGTCGTGAGCTTCTGTTTATAATTTATAAGGTACCGATAACATGATCCTCTGTGTGTGACACCACACACCATGTTATCTACAATATAAATTAATTGAACAACTACATTTATCATAAATGTAGACATTTGACCAATGTGATTCTTATTTCTAGATAAATGTTTATACCAAAAGCTAGGCTTTTAGTATACACTCTAACAATCTCCCACTTATACTAAAAGACTAAGCTGTCATATCGGCTGCCATACATCTGATTCCCAACCCTTCATCATGTCCATCAAAAGCTCTCGCCTTAAGGACCTTAGTGGAAAAAAAAACTATAGGTCATCATCTGATGCATTCTAGGCAGCAACAACTTCTCCTCGTTTATACGATTTCTCGTATTGGGTGGTACTTGCACTCTATTGTGTTTACTTGCCTTATAGACTTATGGTTTCTTCGAGTTTGCTACTGCACCAACATTATTACAATAAATTGTAATAATATTTGGACAAACCAGAAATCATATCTAAGTCTATCTTGAGGTTATTAAGTCTTTTAGCTTTTATGGCTACCTCAGAGGCTTGCCATATACTAAGCTTCTATGATAGAGTCCAGAAAAACACCTATGCTTATCACTCTTCCATAGTTATGACTTTACCTCCTAAAGTAAACACAAAACCCCGAGGTTGACTTATTATTGTCCCTATCTGATTGGAAGTCAAAATCCATACAACCCACAAGGACTAAATTAACTGCCTTGTAAGCTAGCATATAATCTTTAGTGCCTCTAAGGTACTACAATATATGCTTTACTGCAGTCCACTGTCCTTATCCAGGGTTACTTTGATATCTGCTAACTATGCCCTTGGCAAAACAGATTTCTGATCTCGTGCATAGCATACATTAGGCTTCCAACAGTCTTAGAATAAAGAACTGCCTTTATTTCCTTTATCTCCTTTGATGTCTACAGAGACATATCTTTAGATAAAGTTACTCCATCCTAAAAGGTAAGAAACCTTTCTTGGAGTTTTGTATGCTTAAAACGAGCAAGGATTTTCCGATGTATGAAGCTTGGGATAAGTAAAATATTCTTTTCTTGCGATCCCTTATTACTTTGATCTCAAGAATATATACATTCTCCCAAGTTCTTTATATCGAATTGTTTGGACAACCATACCCTTACTTCTGACAACATTTTGATATTGTTTCCAACTACCAAAAATGTTATCTAAGTATAGTACAAGAAATACCACCACGTTTCCATCACATCTTTTGTATACACAAGACTTATCCGGTTACTAAATCCATACATCTGGATTACCAGATGTTCCAAGACCTTGAAGCTTTGCCTCAGTCCATAGACTAATTGAGCTTACACACAAGATGCTCTTAGCCCTTTGCAATGAACCCTTCCGGTTGCTTTATATGGATGTTTTCTTCAAGACTTCCATCAAGGAATGCTGTCTTGACATCCACTTGCCAAATAGATAAAAGAATCCGGATAGACTTAAGCATGGCTACCAGTGAAAAAGTTTCCTTTTTCATCTAGCCTTGCTTTGAAAGTTTCTACCTTCCTGTCTATCCCTCTTTTCCTAATATAGACCTTTTTACACCCAAAGGCTTTTATGCCATTTGGTGGTTCTATAAGCTTCCAGATTTTATTAGAATACATATATTCTAATTCTGTTATTCATTACTCTTTGCCAAGATATTGCATCTTTATCTTGGAGTGTTTCGTCATATGTCCGGAGATCAAGTTCATGTCCTCCAGGGATCAAGTCCAAAAACTCTCCCAAAACATAAATCTTTTTAGGTTGCCTAACAACCCTCCCACTACGATGAGGCACTTTCTACAATTGTGTATCATTTGTGATAGGTGTTGCAGTTTCCTTGTGGTATCTCATCTTGTACAGTTGGTACTAGATTAGACATGTCTTTTATTATTTTCTTAAGAACAAATTTACTTATGAGCACATGGTTCATTATATAGTCCTTTTAAAATCAGTCATTGATGCTAACAATGACCTTCTGATTTTTAAGACTACTTTTGTTTATCTAGGATAACTTACAAACAAGTGAACTCCTATCCAACTTATTATTATCTCTCTTTAACATATGTGCTGGATTACCCGAATCCGAATATGCTTCAAAATAGGCTTACGCCTATTCAGCAATTCTATATGAGTAGAGAGTTCTAACTTGGAAGGTACTATGTTCACTTTCGTTTTCAGAGTTTTATCCTTAAAACAAATTTGGTAATTTTCTAAATAACTCATCATCTATCTAATTATTCCATAAGAGTCCTTTACCTTCTTTCTACTACACCATTCTGTTGGGGTGTACCAGATGTAGTTAGTTGGGATTGAAATCGAACTACTGATAAGTGACTCCTAAAATCTCTCAAGAGGTGCTTGCCACTACGATCTTCCATAGTGACTTTTTACTTTAATATTTCTCCGCATCAACCTTGTACTCTTTGAACTAATCAAAGTACTTAGTCTTGCGGTACATTAAGTAAATTTATTTGTATCTTGAATAGTTGTCTATAAAATAGACAAAATATTCAATACTACCTCTTGTCTGGATAGTTATAGTATCACACAAATCAGAATGAACCGATTTCAACATATCTTTGACTCCATACCCCTTGGACTTAAAAGCTTCTTGGTTATTTTCCTTCCAAGTAAGACTCGCAGGTTGGAAATATTTCCACTACCAATGAACCCAAAAGTTCATTAGCTACCAGTGAATCCTACTCAAGTATAACCTAGCTTTTAGATGCCAAAGATATAATTGGTTCATTTCCGAAGGTTGCTTTCTCTTAAAATTAGAAGATGTGTTACTAATTTCCATTTATTGCATCGTGGGAGTTATTGGATTATAAATTGTCAACCATCATACCAGAATAGATAACTTTCCTATTTTTCTTGATAAAAACTTTGTTATCAAAATAGACACAATATCTATAATAGTTTAGAAACTGAAATCAGGTTCTTTCTAAACTTGGTACGTAAAGACAATTACTTAAAATCCATATTTTATTCTTATCAAAGGATAAACATCTCCCACTGCAATAGCTACCACTTTTACAGTAGTGCCCATGTGGACGGTGATTTACCTTTCATTTAGTTGTCGGGTTTCCTGGAACCCTGCAATGAATTGCAGACATGATTAATGACATCTTGTATCTACACTCCAGGTTCTGGTAGATAACACCACTAGACATGTTTCAACTAATGAATTAAATACACCTAAATTGTTCTTAGTTCTAAGAAGACAGTCTACCTTAATGTCCAAATCCTATTTCCAATCAATTATAATTGGGACCACTAAGTCTATCCTAAAGTATATCAGCTAGGGATTGACCATCATCCTAAGAATCACAAAAATATTTGGTTAAGACCAACTCCTTAAAAATCCCCATGAATTTTGTATGCCACGTTAGTGTGGACGTATACAAGAGGAAATTTTATCATTTAATTTTATTATCTCGTCAACCTTACTTTATGACGAATAAAATTAATAGTTGGTCTATCTTTAATCAAATATTTGGTCAAGACTTCTAAATTTAAAATAATATTGATTCCTCTAACAATACTATTTAAATTTACCAACACATCAAAACACCGTGAATTTTGCATGCCACGTTAGTGTGGACGTATACAAAATCAACATTTGTAAGAGGAGGGTTTTACCCATTAACTATCTTGTCAACGTAACTTTATGACAAATAAAATTATCTCAAACACCGTTAATTTTGTATGCCACGTTAGTGTGGACGTATACAAAATCAATCATTTGTAAGAGGGTTTTAACCCTTTAATTTTATTATCTTGTCAACCTAGTTTTATGACAAATTAATAGTTGGTTTCATTTGGTCACACAAATAATAACAGTGACTCCGATGGGGAGGATACTATTAGATGTGTCTAAGTGTATACCATTACTTGACACTAAGTCCATTAATAAGATTATGCCCTTCCGTTGGGGAATCACACGCTCTTAATTAACTTCCTATAGTCATCCAAAATGGAAGTACATTCTAGTGATCCACAAACAAGCTCATCCGTTATGGAAGAAGGCACTCAGAGCGCGCAGCTTGTTTGCATCACTTACAAACCGATAATGGAGACCATGGGACTTACTTAAAATCCCTCTCCCACTTAGTTATTTATTAATGAGAATTTTAACTATGCTAGCCTACTAAACTTGTAAACTAACATGCACACTGCACAATATAAAAGCAATAAATAGAAAATCTAATTTTCAACTATTATGGCTTTTATCTCTAGTTATCCTCCGTGTGTTGTCATCCCAAGCTCTGCCATATTTGGCCACCGCTACCGGGTCTAAGTTGCTCCATCTTGCGCCTCTGGTCCTTAGAAGGTTCCACGCTTTGCAAGATTCGATCCGCGACATAAATAGAATTTTAAAATTTTGATCCTATATTCCATAAAAGGAATGTACATGTATCTAGATCAAAAATAAAATCCTAATAAAACTAAATACAGCTCCTGCTGTATTTTATAATACAATCATGCACACACATTTAAATGCCCTTGACATGTCCAAGGGTCCAATCACACACATAAAACTATAAGCCATAATAGTTGGATCCTGCATCCACAAAGTTAGCACATCCTACTATTATCCTGCCTAAATTATGTATGACATGTGCATAATTAAACTAATACCAAATACACAGAGGCAAAACCCTAGCTCTGATACCAATTGTTGGTTGCTACTCGGAAAACCTAGAGGTTCCACTGTACAAAAATTTTGTACAAAGGTCTGAACCTTTTCCTAGCTACCATGTGTTCTTTTAAATTAAATTTTGGATCGCCTGCGGAACTTAACACGTTTGATCCAAAACTTAATCTATTCGTTCTTTTAGGTTTTGACTTGGGTTTCCTGCGGAACTTAACACGTTCGACCCAAATCGCCTTAAGTTATTAATTCCATTAAATATTAATTTCCATAATCGGTTCCCAGTACTGACGTGGCGAGGCACATGGCCTTCTTGGATATGGGAGCAACCACCACCGACTAGACAAAACCTTTTATAGAAAGCTAATATTTAATTTCCTAAAATAACTTTAGGTTAACCAAAAAGAACAATCAAATCACAAGGAAAAGAAAAAACAAAAGAACAGAACATCGAAAAACATATTCGAAATTCTAGAATCGTAAGCCTCTTGTATTTGGTATTATTTCCATAAATAACTAGTATGATGCGGAAAGAAAAATTACTAGTTATACCTTGTAGAAAAACCTCTTGATCTTCTACCGTATTCCTCTTCTAACCTCGGACGTTGTGTGGGCAACGATCTACCGAGATGATAAACCACCAACCACCTTCTTCTTCTCCTAGCTAGGTTCGGCCAACAAAAAGAAGCTTCACCAAGGACGAAGAACAAAACACCAACCAAGCTCCAAGGGATACAAGCTTTCTCTCCTTCTTCTTCTTCTTCTCCAAGTAGTATCCGGCCACCACAAGAACTCCAAGCAAGAGATAAGTTTCGGCCACCACAAAAGAGGAAGAAAGGAAGAGGATGGCCGGCCACAATAATATTCTTCAAGGATGAATAATTTCGGCCACCACCAATGCTCCAAGGGATGCTAGAGATGAGACTTGCTTTCTCTCCTTCTTCTCCTTCCTTGATCCGGCCACAAACAAAAGCTCCACCATGAAGATAGGTTTCGGCCAACAAGAGGAGAAGAGAGAAAGGGAAGGGCCGGCCACCACACCAAGGAAAAGAGGGAGAAAAATAATAGAGGTTGTTCACCATGAAGGCACCCCTACCCCTTCTTTTATATTCCTTGGCTTTGGCAAATAAGGAAATTTATTTATAATAAAATTTCCTTAACTTTCCTTGACAACAATTAATTAAGAAAAAATTAAATAAATTTTCCTAATTAATTGTATGTGGCCGGCCACCTCATCTAGAGCAAATAGGATAATTTTAATCAACAATTAAAACTTCCTTTTTTGTCTTTGGAAATTTTAAAAAATAAAATTTCCTTTTAAAATCCCTTCATGGTTGATAAAAAGAAATTTCTATAATTTTAATTTTCAACATGTGAATAATTTTTCAGAGAGAAAAAATAAAATATCTTTCCAATCTACAAATAAGGAAAGAGATCTAATCTCTTTCTTTTAATCTTTTTGTAGATTTTTTTAAAGAGAGATATTTTAATTTTAATTCTCTGTAATAAATTATATCTTCCACATAATAAAAATTAAAATTAAAATTCTTTTTAATTTAATGGGGGCCGGCCACCCATGAACCAAGGCTTGGCCGGCCCTAGCTTGAACCACAAGCTAGCTTGGCCGGCCCCTTTTTCATGGGTATGAAGGTGGGTATAGGTGGGTATAGTACTCTATAAATAAGAGGCTACGATAGGGACCGAGAGGAGGAATTGGTTTTGGTCTCCCGATAAAATTAAGCATCCCGTGTTCGCCCCGAACACACAACTTAATTTTATCAATAATAATTCATTCCACTAGAGAACTATTATTGAACTACCGCACCAATCCCAAATTACATTTTTGGGCTCCTTCTTATTATGAGTGTGTTAGTCTCCCTGTGTTTAAGATAACAAATGTCCACTAATTAAGTAAGTTACTGACAACTCACTTAATTAATATCTAGCTCCAAGAGTAGTACCACTCAACTTCATCGTCATGTCGGACTAAGTCCACCTGCAGGGTTTAACATGACAATCCTTATGAGCTCCTCTTGGGGACATTCTCAACCTAGATCACTAGGACACAGTTTCCTTCTATAATCAACAACACACACTATAAGTGATATCATTTCCCAACTTATCGAGCTTATTGATTCATCGAACTAAATCTCACCCATTGATAAATTAAAGAAATAAATATCAAATATATGTGCTTGTTATTATATTAGGATTAAGAGCACACACTTCCATAATAACTGAGGTCTTTGTTTCTTTATAAAGTCAGTATAAAAGAAACGACCTCTAATGGTCCTACTCAATACACTCTAAGTGTACTAGTGTAATTATATAGTTAAGATAAACTAATACCTAATTACACTACGACCTTCCAATGGTTTGTTCCTTTCCATTATGGTCGTGAGCTTCTGTTTATAATTTATAAGGTACCGATAACATGATCCTCTGTGTGTGACACCACACACCTGTTGGAGTGTATACTGAAAGCCTAAGCTTTGTAAACATTCATTATGAATAAAGAATCACATTTGGTCAAATTTTCTACATTTAGTTGTAGTTGTTCAATTAATTTATATTGTAGATAATATAGTATGTGGTGTCACATACAGAAGATGATATTATCAGTACCTTATAAATTATAAACAGTAGCTCACGACCAAAATGGAAAGGAACAAACCATTAGAAGGTCGTAGTGTAATTAGGTATCAGTTTATCTTGACTGTATAATTACACTAGTACACTCAGAGTGTATTGAGTAGGACCATTTGAGGTCGTTTCTTTTATACTGACTTTATAAAGAAACAAAGACCTCGGTTATTATGGAAGTGTGTGCTCTTAATCCTAATATAATAACAAGCACATATATTTGATATTTATTTCTTTAATTTATCAATGGGTGAGATTTAGTTCGATGAATCAATAAACCCGATAAGTTGGAAAATGGTATCACTTATAGTGTGTGTTGTTGATTATAGAAGGAAACTGTGTCCTAGAGATACTAGGTTGATAATATCCTCAAGAGGAGCTCATAATGATTGTCATGTTAAACCCTGCAGGTGGACTTAGTCCGACATGATAAAAAGGTTGAGTGGTACTACTCTTGGACTTAGATATTAATTAAATGAGTTGTCAGTAACTCACTTAATTAGTGGACATTCGATATCTTAAAGGGAGACTAACACACTCATAATAAGGAGCCCAAAATGTAATTTGGGATTGGTAGTTCAATGATAGTTCTCTAGTGGAATGAATTATCATTGATAAAATTAAGTTGTGTGTTCGGGGGATGCTTAATTTTATCGGAGACCAAACAATTCCTCCTCTCGTCCCTATCGTAGCCTCTTTTAGGAGTTACCCACCTATACCCACCTTCTAAACCCACCAATGGCGGGCCAAGCTAGCTTGGGAACAAGCTAGGGCCTGCCTAGGTATGTGTGGTGGCCCTAGCTTGAACCCAAGCTAGTAGGGCCGCCAAATTAAATTAAAAAGAAATTTAATTTTAATTTTTATTATTATGTGAAAGATATAATTTAAAGAGAATTAAAATTAAAATATCTCTCTTGTAAAAGATCTACAAAGATTAAAGAAAGAGATTAGATCTCTTTCCTTATTTGTAGATTGGAGAGATGTTTTATTTTCTCTTTAAAATTATTCACATGTTGATAAAATTAAAATTATAGAAATTCCTTTTATCAACCATGAAGAGATTTTAAAGAGAAATTTTATTTTTTTAAAATTTCCGAAACAAATTAGGAAGTTTTAATTGTTGATTAAAACTTGTCCAATTTTTTCCTCCAATGATGTGGCCGACCATTGGTTTTAATTTGGGAAATTTTATTTTATTTTTCTCAATAAAATCATGTCAGGAAATTAAGGAAATTTTATGGTAATTAAATTTCCTAATTTACTAAAGCGAATAAAAGAAGGGGTAGGGTGCCTTCATGAGACACAACATCTATTGTTTCTCTCCTCTTTTGTTCCTTGGTGTGGCCAACCTCTCCCTCTCTTCCTCTTGTGGTGGCGAACCCTACTCTTCCATTGGAGCTCTTGTGGTGGCGGATACTACTGGAGAAGAAGAAGAAGAAGGAGAAAGCTAGCATCTCTTGGAGCTTGGTTAGTATTTTGATTTTCTTCCTTGGTGAAGCTTCCTCTTTGTTGGCCGAACCTAGCTAGGAGGAGAAGAAGGTGATTGGTGGTTTCTCATCTCGGAAGATCGTTGCCCACACAACGTCCGAGGTTAGAAGAGGAATACGGTAGAAGATCAAGAAGTTTTTCTACAAGGTATAACTAGTAATTTTTATTTCCGCATCATGCTAGTTATTTATGGAAATAATACCAAATACAAGAGGCTTACGTTCTAGTATTTCGAATATGTTTTTTGATGTTGTGTTCTTTTGTTTTCTTTCTTTTCCTTGTGATTTGATTGTTCTCTTTGGTTAACCTAAAGTTATTTTAGGAAATTAAATATTAGCTTTCTATTAAAGGTTTTGTCTAGTCGGTGGTGGTTGCTCCCATATCCAAGAAGGCCATGTGCCTCGCCACGTCGAACCTTTTGGAAATTAATATTTAATGGAATTAATAACTTAAGGAGACTTGGGTCGAACGTGTTAAGTTCCGCAAGAGATCCAAGTCAAAACCTAAAAGAACAAATAGATTAAGTTTTGGATCAAACGTGTTAAGTTCCGCAGGCGATCCAAAATTTAATTTAAAAGAATACATGGTAGCTAGGAAAAGGTTCAGAACTTTGTACAAAATTTTTGTACAGTGGAACCTCTAGGTTTTCCAAGTAGCAACCAACAATTGGTATCAGAGCTAGGGTTTTGCCTCTGTGTATTTGGTATTTAGTTTAATTATGCACATGTCATACATAATTTAGGCAGGTTAATAGTAGGATGTGCTAACTTTGTGGATGCAGGATCCAACTATTATGACTTTTAGTTATTATGTGTGTGATTGGACCCTTGGACATGTAAGGGGATTTATCTGTGTGTGCATGATTGTATTAAAATACGGCAGGAGCTGTATTTAGTTTTATTAGGATTTTATTTTTGATCTAGATACATGTACATTCCTTTTATGGAATACAGGATCAAAAATGTAAAATTCTATTTATGTCGCGGATCGAATCTTGCAAAGCGTGGAACTTTCAAAGGACCAGAGGCACAGCGGAACTAGGAGCAAGATAGATGCGACAGCTAGACCCGGTGGCGGTGGCCAAATATGGCAGCAGCTTGGGATGACAACACACGGAAGACAATAAGAGATAAAAGTCATAATAGTTGAAAATTAAATTTTCTATTTATTGCTTTTATATTATGCTGTGTGTGCATGTTAGTTTACAAGTGTTAGTAGGCTAGCATAGTTAAAATTCCTCATTTATAAATAACTAAGTGGGAGAGGGATTTTTAAATAAATCCCATGGTCTCCATTACTGGTTTGTAAGTGATGCAAACAAGCTTGCGCGTTGGCTCTGAGTGCCTTCCTCCATAACGGATGAGCTTGTTTGCGGATCACTAGAACAGACTTCCATTTTTGGATGACTATAGGAAGTTAATTAAGAGCGTGTGATCTTCCCCAACGGAAGGGGCATAATCTTATTAATGGACTTAGTGTCAAGTAATGGTATACACTTAGACACATCTAATAGTATCCTCCCCATCGGAGTCACTGCTATTATTTGTGTGACCAAAAGATACCAACTATTAATTTTATTTGTCAAAAGTTAGGTTGACAAGATAATAAAATTAATGGGTTAAAACCCCTCCTTTTACAAATGTTGAATTTGTATACGTTCACACTAACGTGGCATACAAAATTCACGGTGTTATGAGGTGTTGGTTAATTTAAAATAGAATTGTTTGAGGAATCAATATTATTCTAAATTTAGAGTTCGACCAAAAGTTATTTGTGATTCTTAGGATGTCTTTCAACCCACTGTCCTTCAACAGAATAGACTTATTGGACCAAACTACATAGATTGGAAAAGAAACCGGACATTGTTCTTCTTCTGAAAGCTATAAATTTGTCTTGTTGAAGGTCTGATGCACCTCTTGGTGAATCTAACCAAGAGGAGATTGAATATCATAGGAAATGGGTAAGCGGATGAGATGGCGCGGTGTTACATTTTGGCTTCAATGTCAAATGTATTGCAACATCGGCATCAAGATTTACCAACGACCTATGATATTATGAACAATCTCAAGGAACTCTTTGGTCATCGGGATAGGGCTTCTAGGCAAGAAGCCATGAGAAAGATATTGCGACCACCATGCAAGAGGGTACTCTGTGAGGGATCATATCCTAAAGATGATGGCTTATCCGAACGAGATCTGATCCTTGGAGGAGAAATTGATGGGAAACCCGGATCGATATGATCCTCCAACGCTACCTAGAAGTTTTGAGCGGTTCTCTGAACTATAATATGAATAAGAGGGCTTATTCATTAGCGGAACTACTGAGAACTCAAGCTGCTGAAGGATTATTTCGTCACAATGCTCATATTCACTATGTTGAAAATGGTTCTACTTCTAAACCGAAAGGAAAGAAGAAGAAGAAACAAGTCGGTTCAAGAAAGAAAGTGAATAAATCTCAGTACGGGATTTAAAGTGGAGTGAAGAAGCCAAGGGAAAGTGCTTGCAAGCCGGCAGGACATTGGAAGGCGGACTGTCCTCGTAGGAACCAAAACAAAGGTATATCTCATACTCTAGTTGTTGAAACATGTTTAGCGGTGTTATCTACCAGCACCTGGTGTGTAGATACGGGAGCCACTGATCATGTCTGCAATTCCTTGCAGGGGTTCCAGGAAACCCGACGACTATCTGAAGGAGAAATTACCGTCTACATGGGCAATGCTACTAAGGTGGCAGCTGTTGCAGTGGGAGATGTCTACTTATCTTTTAGTAGAAATAGAAATTTGATTTTAAGAAATTGTCTTTATGTACCCAGTTTTAGAAAGAATTTAATTTCAGTTTCTAAACTGTTTTTAGATGGATATTCAGTTTCTTTCAGTAACGATGTAGTTATTAAAAGAAATAAAGTGATTATCTGTTCTGGTGCATTAATTGGCAATTTGTATACTTTAAATCCAATTTCTTCCACAAAGCAAAACATGGAAATTTATAACTCATCTTCTAACTCTAATAAGAGAAAAGAACCTTCGGAAATGAACCAAGCATATCTTTGGCATCTAAGGCTTGGTCATATTAACTTAAGTAGGATTCAGAGGCTTATAGCCGATGGACTTTTGAGTTCATTTGAGTTGGAAAATTTTCCAACTTGTGAATCCTACTTGGAAGGTAAAATGACCAAGAGACCATTCAAGGCCAAGGGGTATAGAGCCAAAGAAGTGTTAGAATTGGTTCACTCTGATTTGTGTGGTCCTATGTCTGTCCAGGCAAGAGGAGGTTTTGAATATTTTGTCTCTTTCATAGACGATTATTCAAGGATATGGATACATTTACCTAATGCGCCGCAAGTCCGAGTGCTTTGATAAGTTCAAAGAATACAAGGCTGATGTGGAGAAACGACTAGGTAAAAGTATCAAGACACTACGGTCAGATCGTGGTGACGAATACCTCTTAGGAGAGTTTAGGAATTACTTATCAGAGGCCGGGATTCAATCCCAATTGTCTGCACCTGGAACACCCCAACAGAATGGTGTAGCAGAACGAAGGAATAGGACTCTTATGGAGATGGTTAGATCAATGATGAGTTATTGAGATTACCAAATTCGTTTTGGGGATATGCTCGGAAACATGTTCCGAACTTAGTACCTTCTAAATCAGTTTCTACTACTCCCATAGAATTGTGGAATGGGCGAAGCCCGATCTAAGACATATTCGGTTGGGGTAGTCGGCACATGTCAAACCGGATCTTGATAAGTTAGAATCCGTCTGAAGTTCGCGTGTTTGTAGGATATCCCAAAGGAACGAAGGTGGTTTATTTTATAGTCCTAAAGACCGAAGGTCATTGTTAGCACCAATGCCCGTTTTAGAAGAAGACTATATAATGGATCACAAGCCCGATGCAAAGTTGTTTTAGAAGAACTTAGAGAGGACACGTCTACCTTACAAGTACAAGATGAAATACCACAAGAGCGCAACACGTGTCACATGATACACAACCAGGCAGTGCCTCGTCGTAGTGGGAGGTTGTAAGGCAACTGAAAGATTCATGTTTTTGGGAGAGTCTTGGATTTGATCCGGTAAACATGAACCGATCCCGGACATATGATTAAGCACTCCAAGATATCTGATGCGATCTTGGCAAAAGCGATGAATTCTGAAATAGAGTCTATGTACTCTAATAAGGTCTGGGAGCTTGTAGAACCACCTGATGGTGTAAAAGCCGTTGGATGTAAGTGGATCTACAAAAGGAAAAGAGGGACAGACGGGAAGGTAGAAACCTTCAAAGCTAGGCTTGTTGCGAAATGGTACACTCAGAAAGAGGGAATCGATTATGAGGAAACCTTTTCACTGGTAGCCATGCTTAAGTCTATCCGGATACTCTTATCCATTGCTGCTTATATGGATTATGAGATTTGGCAAATGGATGTCAAGACAGCTTTCCTTAATGGAAGTCTTGAAGAGAACATCCATATGAAGCAACCAGAAGGGTTCATTGAAAAAGGCAAAGAGCATCTAGTGTGCAAGCTCAATCGGTCCATTTATGGATTGAAGCAAGCTTCAAGGTCTTGGAACATCCGGTTTAATGAAGTAATCCAATCATATGGATTTATTCAAAGTCCGGATGCGTCTTGTGTATATAAGAAGTGTAACGGAAACGTGGTGGTATTTCTTGTACTATACGTAGATGATATTTTGTTAATTGGCAACAATGTCAAGGTATTATCAGACGTAAGGGTATGGTTGTCCAAATAATTTGATATGAAGGACTTAGGAGAGTGTGCACACATTCTTGGGATCAAAGTGATAAGGGATCGCAAGAAAAGAATGTTGTGTCTGTCCCAAGCTTCATATATAGATACAATCCTTGCTCGTTTTAGCATGCAAGATTCCAAGAAAGGTTTCTTACCTTTTAGACATGGAGTAGCTCTGTCTAAAGAGATGTCTCCAAAGACGTCAAAAGAGATAGAAGACATGAAAGCAGTTCCTTATGCTTCGGCTGTAGGAAGCCTAATGTATGCAATGCTATGTACGAGACCTGATATCTGTGGGCATGGTCAGCAGATATCAGAGTAACCCTGGACAAGGACATTGGACTGCGGTAAAGCATATATTAAAGTACCTGAGAAGGACTAGAGATTATATGCTAGTTTACCAAGCAGACGATCTGCTCCCTATGGGTTACACGGATTCAGATTTCCAATCAGATAGGGATAACAGTAAGTCTACATTAGGCTATGTGTTTACTTTAGGAGGTGGAGCCATTTCATGGAGGAGTGTTAAGCAGAAATGCGTTTCGGACTCAACCATGGAAGCTGAGTATGTAGCAGCCTCTGAGGCAGCTAAAGAAGCAGTATGGCTCAGGAACTTTCTAATGGACTTAGATGTGATTCCTGGTTTGCCCAAAATCATCACAATTTATTGTGATAATAGCGGTGCAGTTGCAAACTCGAAGGAACCACGAGCTCATAAGGCAAGTAAACATATAGAGCGCAAGTACCACCTGATACGAGATATAGTGAAGCGAGGAGAAGTTGTCATCGCCAAGATTGCATCAGCAGATAACCTGGCAGATCCTTTCACTAAGGCCCTTCCGGCGAAAGCTTTCGATCGGCATGTGGAGGGAATGGGAATCAGATGTATGGTAGAAGATATGACAGCTTAGTCATTAGTATAAGTGGGAGATTGTTGGAGTGTATACTGAAAGCCTAAGCTTTGTAAACATTCATTATGAATAAAGAATCACATTTGGTCAAATTTTCTACATTTAGTTGTAGTTGTTCAATTAATTTATATTGTAGATAATATAGTATGTGGTGTCACATACAGAAGATGATATTATCAGTACCTTATAAATTATAAACAGTAGCTCACGACCAAAATGGAAAGGAACAAACCATTAGAAGGTCGTAGTGTAATTAGGTATCAGTTTATCTTGACTGTATAATTACACTAGTACACTCAGAGTGTATTGAGTAGGACCATTTGAGGTCGTTTCTTTTATACTGACTTTATAAAGAAACAAAGACCTCGGTTATTATGGAAGTGTGTGCTCTTAATCCTAATATAATAACAAGCACATATATTTGATATTTATTTATTTAATTTATCAATGGGTGAGATTTAGTTCGATGAATCAATAAACCCGATAAGTTGGGAAATGGTATCACTTATAATGTGTGTTGTTGATTATAGAAGGAAACTGTGTCCTAGAGATACTAGGTTGATAATGTCCTCAAGAGGAACTCATAAAGATTGTCATGTTAAACCCTGCAGGTGGACTTAGTCCGACATGATAAAAAGGTTGAGTGGTACTACTCTTGGACTTAGATATTAATTAAATGAGTTGTCAGTAACTCACTTAATTAGTGGACATTTGATATCTTAAACACAGGGAGACTAACACACTCATAATAATAAGGAGCCCAAAAATGTAATTTGGGATTGGTGCGGTAGTTCAATGATAGTTCTCTAGTGGAATGAATTATCATTGATAAAATTAAGTTGTGTGTTCGGGGCGAACACGGGATGCTTAATTTTATCGGGAGACCAAAACCAATTCCTCCTCTCGGTCCCTATCGTAGCCTCTTATTTATAGAGTTCTATACCCACCTATACCCACCTTCTAAACCCACCCAATAGGGGCCGGCCAAGCTAGCTTGGGAACAAGCTAGGGCCGGCCTAGGTATAAAATTGGGTGGCCGGCCCTAGCTTGAACCCAAGCTAGTAGGGCCGGCCAAATTAAATTAAAAAGAAATTTAATTTTAATTTTTATTATTATGTGAAAGATATAATTTAAAGAGAATTAAAATTAAAATATCTCTCTTGTAAAAGATCTACAAAAGATTAAAGAAAGAGATTAGATCTCTTTCCTTATTTGTAGATTGGAGAGATGTTTTATTTTCTCTTTAAAAATTATTCACATGTTGATAAAATTAAAATTATAGAAATTTCCTTTTATCAACCATGAAGAGATTTTAAAGAGAAATTTTATTTTTTAAAATTTCCGGAAACAAATTAGGAAGTTTTAATTGTTGATTAAAACTTGTCCAATTTGTTCTCCAATGATGTGGCCGGCCATTGGTTTTAATTTGGGAAATTTTATTTTATTTTTCTCAATAAAATCATGTCAAGGAAATTGTGGAAATTTTATGGTAATTAAATTTCCTAATTTGCCTAGGCCAAGGAATATAAAAGAGGGGGTAGGGGTGCCTTCATGAGACACAACATCTATTGTTTCTCTCCCTCTTTTGTTCCTTGGTGTGGCCGGCCAACCTCTCCCTCTCTTCCTCTTGTGGTGGCCGAACCCTACTCTTCCATTGGAGCTCTTGTGGTGGCCGGATACTACTCGGAGAAGAAGAAGAAGAAGGAGAGAAAGCTAGCATCTCTTGGAGCTTGGTTAGTATTTTGATTTTCTTCCTTGGTGAAGCTTCCTCTTTGTTGGCCGAACCTAGCTAGGAGGAGAAGAAGGTGATTGGTGGTTTCTCATCTCAGAAGATCGTTGCCCACACAACGTCCGAGGTTAGAAGAGGAATACGGTAGAAGATCAAGAGGTTTTTCTACAAGGTATAACTAGTAATTTTTATTTCCGCATCATGCTAGTTATTTATGGAAATAATACCAAATACAAGAGGCTTACGTTCTAGTATTTCGAATATGTTTTTCGATGTTGTGTTCTTTTGTTTTCTTTCTTTTCCTTGTGATTTGATTGTTCTCTTTGGTTAACCTAAAGTTATTTTAGGAAATTAAATATTAGCTTTCTATTAAAGGTTTTGTCTAGTCGGTGGTGGTTGCTCCCATATCCAAGAAGGTCATGTGCCTCGCCACGTCAGTACTGGGAACCTTTTATGGAAATTAATATTTAATGGAATTAATAACTTAAGGAGACTTGGGTCGAACGTGTTAAGTTCCGCAGGAGATCCAAGTCAAAACCTAAAAGAACAAATAGATTAAGTTTTGGATCAAACGTGTTAAGTTCCGCAGGCGATCCAAAATTTAATTTAAAAGAACACATGGTAGCTAGGAAAAGGTTCAGACCTTTGTACAAAATTTTTGTACAGTGGAACCTCTAGGTTTTCCAAGTAGCAACCAACAATGTTATCTACAATATAAATTAATTGAACAACTACATTTATCATAAATGTAGACATTTGACCAATGTGATTCTTATTTCTAGATAAATGTTTATACCAAAAGCTAGGCTTTTAGTATACACTCTAACAATCAGGGACAAGCGAGGCATGAGAGATTTGAGATCTCGAAGGCACTGTTTCTGTGCAAGATGTCAGACGGGGCTCCTGTAGGTCCTTATGTACTCAAGATGATTGGGTACATAGAGAACCTACAAAGACTGGGGTTCCCACTTGGCCAAGAGCTGGCCACTGACTTGATCTTGCAGTCCTTGCCAGATAGCTATAGTCAATTCGTTCTCAACTATAACATGAACGAGATTGACAAGCCACTGCCCGAGTTACTTAGTATGTTACGAACTGCTGAGATTAACCTTAAGAAGGTTAAGCCCATTCTGATGGTCCAGAAGCACAAGGGCAAGGGCAAGCCCAAAGGTAAGGGAAAGTCCCAAACCAAGGGCAAAGGCAAGGCACTGAAGCCTAAAGGAGGGGTCGCCAAGGATGCTACCTGCTTCCACTGCGCTGGAAGAGGAACTGCAAGGTATACTTGGAAGATCTTAAGAAGAAGCGAAGTGAGACTTCCACTTCAGGTATATATGTTATAGAAGTCAATCTATCTATTTCTACATCATGGGTATTAGATACTGGATGTGCTTCTCACATTTGTACTGATGTGCAGGCGCTGAGAAATAGCAGAGCATTGGCAAAGGGCGAGGTGGACCTACGAGTAGGCAATGGAGCACGGGTTGCTGCTGTTGCTGTAGGAACTTATCATCTATCTCTGCCCTCTGGGCTTGTACTAAATTTAGATGATTGTTGTTATGTGCCTGCTCTTACTAAGAACATAGTTTCAGTTTCTTGTTTAGACAAGAAAGGATATTCTTTTATAATAAAAGACAAATGTTGTTCTGTTTATTTAAAAGATATGTTCTATTGTAGTGCACCACTAATAAACGGACTCTATATTCTAGACCTTGAGAGCCCTATCTATAACATTAGTACCAAGAGGTTCAAGTCAAATGACATGAACCAAACCTACCTCTGGCACTGTCGCTTAGGTTATATAAATGACAAGCGCTTATCCCAGCTCCATAAGGATGGTTTGCTGGACTCATTTGATTTTGAATCATATGAGATATGCGAGTCATGCCTACGAGGCAAGATGACCAAGACGCCCTTTAGTGGGCATAGCGAGAGAGCAACTGATTTATTAGGACTCATACATAGTGATGTATGTGGCCCTTTCAATGTTGCTGCTAGAGGCGGTTATAGGTACTTCATTACATTTACTGATGATTTCAGTAGATACGGTTATGTGTACTTGATGACACATAAGTCTGAATCCTTTGAAAAGTTCAAAGAATTCAAAAATGAAGTACAGAACCAGCTTGGCAAGAGTATTAAGGTACTTCGATCAGATAGAGGTGGTGAATACTTAAGTCATGAGTTTCGTGACTACTTAGCTGAGTGTGGGATTTTATCTCAACTCACTCCTCCTGGAACACCACAGTGGAATGGTGTATCCGAAAGGAGGAATTGTACCTTATTAGATATGGTACGATCTATGATGAGTCACACAGATCTTCCGACATATCTATGGGGATATGCTCTAGACACGGCAGCCTTCATACTCAACCGAGTTCCATCAAAGGCCGTGATAAAGACACCATATAGGATATGGACTGGGAGAGATGCCCAGGTGTCTTTCATGAGGATTTGGGGTTGTGAGGCTTACGTTAGACGTCAAGTCTCAGACAAATTAGGACCCAAATCCGACAAGTGCTTTTTCATTGGATATCCCAAGGAAACTAAGGGATATTACTTCTACATTCCCAGTCAGCACAAGGTAGTTGTGGCAAAGACTGGGGTCTTTCTAGAAAGGGACTTTGTTTCTAGAAAGACTAGTGGGAGCGCATTCGATCTTGAAGAAGTTCAAGATGCGAACAATAGCACTGATGCCTCGATGGAAATTGAACTGGAACCACAAAGTGTTGTGGATGATGTTGTTCCACAAGGAGTTGAGGAACAACAACCAGTTCAAGTAGACATACCTCTTCGCAGGTCTGATAGGGTACGTCGTCAGCCTGAGAGATACTCATTTCTCTTGTCTGACCATGATGACGTTATGCTCATAGAGGATGAGCCTACCACCTATCGAAGCTGTGATGACCGAGAAATGGCTAGAGGCCATGAGATCCGAGATGGAATCCATGTACACCAACCAAGTATGGACATTGGTTGATCCACCTGAAGGGGTAAAACCCATTGGGTGTAAGTGGGTCTTTAAGAGAAAGACTGACATGGATGGACTTATCTATAAGGGTCGCTTGGTAGCTAAAGGTTTCAAGCAGATTCATGGTATTGATTCTGATGAAACCTTTTCTCCAGTAGCGATGTTTAAGTCCATTCGGATCATGCTTGCTATTGCAGCCTACCATGACTATGAGATATGTCAGATGGATGTCAAAACCGCGTTTCTGAATGGAAACCTACTCGAGGATGTGTATATGACACAACCTGAGGGTTTTGTAGATCCACAGCATACTAGCAGAGTATGCATGCTGCATAGGTCCATTTATGGACTAAAGCAACCTTCTCGGAGCTGAAATCTTCGATTCGATGATGCAATCAAACAGTTTGGTTTCATCAAAAATGAAGATGAACCTTGTGTCTACAAGAAGGTTGTAGGGGGCATAGTTGTCTTCCTCATATTGTATTTGGATGACATACTGCTCATTGGGAAGGACATCCCTATGCTTCAGTCTGTCAAGATCTGGCTAGGGAGTTGCTTCTTAATGAAGGACATAGGTGAGGCATCTCGCATTCTAGGGATACAGATCTATAGAGATAGATCTAAGAGATTGCTTGGCCTAAGTCAGAGTACATATATTGACAAGGAACTCCTTCGGTTTGCCATGCAGAACTCCAAGAAGGGATTTCTGCCTATGTCACATGGTGTGAGTCTTTCGAAGACTCAAGGTCCCTCTTCTAGAGAGGAGAGAGACCGCATGGATCAGATCCCTTATGCCTTAGCCATAGGATCGATCATGTACGTCATGCTATGTACTCGACCTGATGTCTCGTATGCTTTGAGCATGACGAGCAGATACCAGTCAGATCCAGGTGAAAGTCACTGGATAGCGGTCAAGAATATTCTTAAGTACTTAAGAAGGACTAAAGAATATTTCTTGATATATGGAGGCAATGATGAGCTAGCTGTAAAGGGTTACAGTGATGCTAGCTTCCAGACCGACCAGGATGATTATCGATCGCAGTCAGGGTTCGTGTTTTGCATAAATGGTGGTGCTGTGAGCTGGAAGAGTTCGAAGCAGGACACAGTAGCTGATTCTACGACAGAGGCCGAGTACATTGCTGCATCAGAGGCAGCAAAGGAGGCAGTTTTGATCCGCAAGTTCATCACTGAACTTAGGGTGGTTCCTATTATCGCTGACCCTATTGAGCTCTATTGTGACAACAATGGAGCTATAGCACAGGCTAAGGAACCTTGCTCATACTAGCGGACCAAACACATACTATGACGCTTCCATCTCATTCGAGAGATTATCGAGAGAGGAGATGTGAAGATTTGCAGAGTACCTACAGAGGCTAACATCGCAGATCCCTTGACCAAGGCTTTGGCACAGAGGAAGCATGATGGTCACACTATGTCTTTAGGCCTTAGAGCCTATACTGATTGGTACTAGTGCTAGTGAGAGATTGTCAGTTAGAGCCCTAGAGCCAATCATTTGATGATTGTATGGACTCATGTATATCATATTCTTGTATATTAATAAAGGCATTTGTTTGGTTATTATACTTATTTATATTAGTGCCAAATAGACTAAGTATAATAGCGTCCTTGAGTAGAAAGGTTCATACCTATATCAATCGATTAGTTGAATCGATAGTGAGATGATATAGGGAACACTACTCTAAATCATTCCTAGTCGAGTATTAGCATTCAGGGACAATGTTAATACAATAAGACTAGCATGTAGGTCAGCTCGATGACTTGATCTCACAAGTCATGGATATAGAGATATCAAGTTGACACATGGGTATGCATTAGAGAATGTATACTGAATGACCCGCCATGAGAAAGTATCATGGATCGTTATATGAGTGTCATATACTTTCTCATGTGGCTATTAGTATGACTATTAGTCCTTAGACCTGAAGTCACCATGGATCCCTACATAAGGAGTTATGTACTTTAGTTTCGTCAAACGTCACCCGTAACAGGATGGACTATAAAGGCGATTACTGGGTATGTAACAAATTATGCAGAGGGATGTGAGTGATGTAGATGAGATCTATCCCTCCCATATGACGGGAGCGACATCAATATTCTTGATAGAGTTAGACCACGAAGTGCATGGCCATGCCCAAATGAGTCAACATGAGATGTTGAGCTCATTTGATCGAGTGAGTCTACTTGGAGTTCAAGATTTAGATTGATTAGAGGATGACACGGTCTATGCCTCATATTGATCAATCTAGATGTCTAGGATAGAAGGACACTTGTCATTATTTTGTGAGGAGTCACAATTAGTAGTCACAAGGTGATGTTGGATCTCAACATTTCTTGTAACTTGGGTAGCAATGATGTATTGCTAGATGCCGCTCATTGCTTATGTTTCTAAAAGAGTTTAGAAACATTGCCAACATTACAAAAACCTATTGGGTCACACACAAAGAACATGTGGATGGAGATTAGGTTCATATGATGAACCAATAGGATTAGGTTCATATGATGAACCAAAGATTGGATTCGAATTAGACTTATTGAGTTAGACTCAATTATATTCAATTGTTGAATGAGTCTAATTTACATTTGATTCATTGAGTCAATTTATATTAATGAATTGAGATTCATTAAATTAAAATTGACTTGAATCAAAGCTTGGATTTAACTCAACAAGGAAGAGATTGGGTCAAGTTTGACTTGACCAAATTGGAAGTTGAAACATCAAGTTTGACTTGATGCATTGCCACATCATGTAGGTTGACTCATCCTACATGGCATGACACATAGTTGCCACATCACCTCCACCTCATGAGGTGTGCCACCTCATTGGAGGTTACACTCTCCTTTCTTTAATGTGGTCGGCCACATTAATGAGAGGAGTTATGTGGCCGGCCACACTTAATGGTGTGGAGTTTTTTCATTTGTGTGTATTGATGTGGTTTTATTGTATCATCTTCCTTCTTGCTTGCTCTCTCCATGGCTGATGGTTGCCGTGCACTTCATTGGGAGGAGAGGTGTGAGTTAAGTCCAAGACAATAAGAGAGTGTGAAGGTCACAAAGGAGAAGACTACTAGAGGAGTGGTGAGATTCTTCTTGTTTTCTCTTCTTTTCTCTTCTTTCCAATCCCATCCGAGAGCATCTAGAGAGTGCTAGCACACTTGTGGTGCTCTCTCTTCCATCCTTGAGAGTTAGAGAACCCTCCTTGTTCGTGTGGATACCGAGAGAGGAGTGTCTACATTGACACTCTCGAGATCCAACGCTTCCTTGGACGAGCGGGACTAAACGAAGGGCACGCTTCAAGGGTAAACACTTTTTCTCATAGATCTAAGTAGTAGATCAGTTTTTGAACTCGTACAAGAAATAGTTTTTCGAATTTTGTATACGAATCTTTGCACGGATCTACGGCTTTGGGTCCTTCGGGGTTTCCGCGACGCGGAAAAGCGGTTTTCGCGGCCCGAAGAACCCAACAAGTTGCTTTCTTCTAGCTAGAAAGAGTGCTGGAAGAGCCCTCCCCGTCTTAAGTTTCATGTGTGTGTGCACGAGCCAATTCAAGCTATAGTCCGCTCTCGCTTCTGTACTTTTTTTCGTATCTCTCTCTCGATATCCTTCTTTCATCCTTGCCATCTTCCCAACGAAATTGATTGGTACACCATCCATCCTGTGCTTGGTTCATGGGAACTGAAAGTTTGACAATCAATGGGATATCTCATTTGATCTCAGCAAGCCGCTTCGCGCTCAAAGCGAAAGCCAGTCCAGTCTATGATCAGGCAATGGGGAGCTTCCCCTCTAGTAAGATTCTATCTCTGACTTGGGTTCCAAACCTGGTCTCTCGTGCCTAAGAATGCCTAACCCCCAAAAGCCTGCTTCTCTGTGATCGAAGACCAATTCTGCCTGCTACAGATGCTTGATATGCGCTAGCCTATGTAGCATATGAGACGGATTGCTCCTTTATTCTAGCCTCTCATCTCCTTTAGTCGAGCTGCTTCGCACCTCTTTACTAGCAGGGAAGGAGCTACCCGAGCTCTAGCGGGACTTGGTTAGGTTTGGACTCTTCCGCCTGCTCGCCTGAAGCCTTTCCGCCTAGCAATCTTTCCGCTAATGCCAGCTCCGCCCGAACTATAGAAAATAGGTCCACATCGGTCTATCAGACTTTTCCTCTATTGAAGCTTTCTTCCTTAGCAACTATAGAATAGATACGAGTTAAGATAAGGTTTTACACCCAGCAGGCCGATTAGACATTCTGACCTCTTGTTCGGAGATGCTAACTTCTATCCATACTGAAGCTGCTATAACACTATAACAAAGGGCCTTCCCCGTTCAGGCGAAGACTAAGTCTAAGTAGCGATCTCTGCGTGATAGCATAGCTCAGTAGCTTCTGGGGTTATACCCTATAGAAATGAAAAGGCCCTTTCGGACGGCTTTGTAGCTGCTGTAGTAGATACGGGGTTTCCACAGTAGGTTATAAGGGCAGGTTTGAGGACTGGCTTGAGTCTCGAGACTGAAGCTGTCTTCAATAGAGCAGCTGGTATACCGATTTTGCCAACAAGAGGAAAGGCTTTTAGTTAGCTGCTTCAGTCTGGATCGATGTTAGCCTGTTCTGGAAAGATCAAAGTTTTGTTTTCCCAAAGAGGGAAGGGACTGAGTTCCTGTCCTGCAATCACTAGCTATAAAACCAAAGCAGGAATACCAACTAGTAGTCTCGCAGTCTTCGACGTAACCTTTCACCAAGGGAAGAGTCTTCTCTGCCTAGGAGGAATATCGCCTAAGAGGAATATTTGATCCCTGGAAGCTTCCCTTATTAGAGGGGTCTTCTTCAAGGAAGAACCGTAGCTACATGATGCGCCTACCCCCTCCCCTGCCTTTGCTGTTAAGCTGGCCCAATGCCTCTACTTAGAGCTACTTAGCTAAGAGAGAGTCTTCGACGCGGCGTAACGAGTGGTACTTTAAAGAAAATCAAAGAAAAGATTAAATAAATAAGAAAACAGTGGGGTAATCGGGGGAGACCCTATTATGATATGAGTCTTACGCGGGTGAAGCTTGGGCCCTGCCAAATACTGAAAAAACTCTCCTTTTCGTTAGCTCACTCAATAGCTCATCGGACTGCAAGACTGTCTTTCCGTTTCCGGTTTGCTTTCTTTTTTTGTGATTGCCTTCACTAAAGAATTCGAATTTTGAGCCCAAGTCTCCTATTGGGAATCACCAGAAGGCCTTACAGGCTTTTCCGGGACAGAGTTTGTTTGCTCTTCCTTTCTTTCTCGACTGAGCCAATCAAGTGACTAAAGTGTCAACGACTCTAATGACTATTAAAGCGAGCTCCGCTATTGAAGAGAAGAGAGGGGAAATGGCCTCATTCTATGATAATAGGAATGGTGAGATTGGTGACTAACCCCTGCTCTGACTAAAGCTCTATAGATCTCGCCGAAGCGCGAAATCAATCCTTTGATTGGTCTTTGGCTTCATCCCACGTCTTTCTGATAACTAGAAATATCAGCAACGCCTGGAAGAACAGCAAGAGCTGGAAGAAAGTCTTTGGAAGCAGGCAGGCAAACGAGAAGGCAAAGGAGGTCCGACTGTCCAATTCACTGTCTTCTAACAGCTCTTTCGCAGCTCCCCTTCGAGGGAATGCAGTGAAAGCTCTTTTGGAGCTTTCAGAAGAACACACCTATTTTCGCCTCAGAAGAAGGGAAGCACTAGCTATAAAGTGCATCAAATCCAAGAGCAATCCCTACGCCTTAGTAATGATTGACTGAGAGTCACTAAGAAACCTACTCACTCGAAAGTAGCCTTGTCAACTGACTATTAAACCCTCCATTCACAAGCAGTTCTCAAAAACTTCTGCCTTTCCTACTCCCATCCAGTAGAGCAATTGCATGTAAAGTCCAACATAAAGGATTGGGCGTCCAAGCTTGACTAAGAAGGGGGAAAGGTTGAGCTAAGCGAGGTAGACTTTACAGACTCTGGATGATCCTATGCTTAATACAAAATCCAATTAAAGTGAGATGCCGAAGGCAAAGTACTTTAAGAAGGGAAGAGCTTGGCCTAGAATGAGCAAGGGGTAGAGATGATGGTATGAATCATCACTTTGGGTCTGAAAAGTGCTTTATCTATTCTAGATCTTTGTGATTCGCAGAAAACCAGTTTTTGAAAGATCTAGCCTAGCAGTTAGGACCAATCTTAGAGCAATTGACTCTACCCTTACTTATCTCGCTGTAAGAGCTCACCCTTACTTAGAGAGAGTAAAAGCTGCAATCCAAGCTCTTTTTGAATCGGATATTGGATAGGCGCTAGTGGGAAGAACCCATAGGCTAGTGCGGCTCGACGGGAGCGGAGTGTGTTACACAACTGACGGGACAAACTTCGAGCGAGCGGTTGCTTCTCTAGCTGGTTAGGCGGACCATGATGAAAGGACAGGGGGTCGTGGAAGTCTTTCTACTAATAGTTAGGGGTGGGAAGCTGACGGATTCTGCTACTTCTTCCGAAAGAACTTCTTCTTCTAAGAGCGGATATTTCAAAGAGAGCACCAGATCTTGCATGAATGTGCACATCCGATTTGTTCACATGAAGAATATGACCCTTTGCCATAGACCAATTGCCAGAGATTGGCTAGCATGAGGATAGATAGGCTAAAGAGAGGTTAGCCCTAGCTAGTGTTAGAGAGCTTGCTGGATGAGAGCAGACTAGACTGAGTTCAACTTCTATACTCCAGTTTACAGAGGGCTAATGGCTGGCTTGTTGGTTTAGTATAAAACTATAAAGATATTTGATAAGCTATTTTATGCCTTAGCCCCTCTCTGTACTATCGTCAATAGGAGGGAAAGACGATTCTTCTTGGCTATGAAAAAGTACTCGACAAAATACTACTGATGGAAAGGGCCCTGAAGGTCGATCCCATCCTCCTAAATCAGAGGTGCAGGTGCGGAGCGGTCAAGTAGATCAGCCGAGCCCAGTCAGAGAAGATCTTTCTCCGTTTTGAATGCAAGAAGTTATTCTTATGGTTCGGAATCACTGATCAATCAGACTCTAATTGGCTTAGTGCTACGGAGGGAATGTGGAGGCAGGTGCCGTGAGGGGAGATCAGATCGACAGAAAGAAGGAAGAGGGTCACCATCTCAGTGAAAGGTGCTCAGTGTGAGGGTTGCGCCAAGCAATGGAAATAGATGGCTATAGGTCAGAGCCAATCCATTGATCTGAAGCACTCAACGAAAGCATCTCGCAAGTCTTCGTTCAATGATTGATCAAGCAAGTAAGAGATCGGGTCTCCGCATGAAACTCTAGTGGGGCAGATGGCGAGTCAGCTAAGGATTGCATGAGAGACGGGGCCTGTGCCTATAACCTGGAGAGGTGCCCGCCTATTCATCTTCCTTTCCTCCCGAAGATTAGATCTCGCATGCCTCCCAACCTAAGCCATAAGCACAGCACTAAACTCAAGTGAAGTTAGCGAGCGACTGAAGAGGACCAATCTTTGGAAGCCTGATCAGACCTAGCTTTGACAGGCTCCGGACCGGCACTCAACTCAAGTTTAGAGAGAAGGGACGAGCGAAGCGACGTGTGACAATACCTAAAAACCCATCAGCAGTATTTTGGACGCAAAAAATTATAATAATAGTTTTGCGACGTGTGACTAAAGGGACGAATGGCTTCTAAGAGCGCAGCTACTTCAAAGTGCAAACGTTAGATCTCTGCAATCCTGAAAGGTGCATAGATGAGGGCTTCACTGATCGACCAGACAGTCGGGAGCTGGAGCGGGAGATTAAATTGGCAGAAGCAAGAGATCCCCACGTAGCGGAATTAATGGTTCTGCCAACTTTGTACACATGTGTCTAAGCATACCTGTCTTTTTCTGCCACTTGAACACAGGTTCCTAAGAAAAGTGTTCTTAACTGCCACTTGAACTCATGTCTCACCGCCGAGAGTTCTTAATAAACTGGGCTAATTGGCTCTGACACGTCGAACGCATACCGCTCCGTGGGGCAACCTTCACTCCCTATGAGAAGAGGGGCTCAGCCCAACAACTGGGCCCACTACGGTAGCTAGACCTGAACAGAAAGAAGTAAGGACGACACGCACGTATGCTAGACAGAGGTGCCTAGTAGGATGATGGGAGCCCTACCATAAGTCGAGACGGGCAGAGTCGCAGAGTAAGCTTTGCTACAGCGAAGCGCAGCAGAGTAAGCGCAGCGGCAGAGTGGAGCGACAGTGACATCTCTGCGCAATAGTTGAGCGCGCGCAAGCACGCGAAATCAAAGCAGTCCGGGCGATCTCTACAATCAAAGAAAAACCGATCTTTTGCAATCCATAAAGCCTTCTTGAGTAGGCTCACCCTTACTATAGACAGAGTGGGCTTGACGAGATCGAGATCTATCTATTGAAATTCACTCTTCAGTCGACGGAGCTCACTCTGACCCGCGCCGGCTTCTATGAATGATGAGTGCTCTGCGCCAGCCTCTCACTCCTCTAATTACAAGAAGGGCGGATTTCTGTCCCATCTCTATAAGATGATCCGTCCGCGTCGACTGAGCATTCGGTCAAGAACCGCTTATTCATGCTGGTAAGCTCATCCGGCTACTCTTCTTTCCTTGGTGGATAAGCTCATCCGGCTACTCATCTATCCTTGGCACTCATGATCCGGCTAGGCGACAAGATAGGAGGCTATTCTAGGCCTCCGTACCTCTCCCTTAAGAGAATTGAACCCTTTACGATGGAGCTCGCTATCGCTTCTTTCTCTCGACTCGCTCCCGCCTCAGAGAATAGGGCCCGCCTCTGCTCGATCTTCTCTTTCATCCCAGGCAGGAGTTTTGCTTGGTAGGAAGCGCATCCCATCCTGAAGCATTCCCATGCTCAAGTTCCACACTTCTCGGCTTTGCTCGCTAGCTGCATTCCCACTGACCTTGCACGGGTCACTCTTCTTGCACACGGGCCAATTAACTCTTTCTATTCTTGCACGGGTTCTATCTTCTCTTCGTGCCCGGGTTTGATTCCTCAACCTGCATCAATAGGAAAGAGTTAATGATGGCTGTTGATTGCAAAGGAGGGGGAATCAAAGCAAAGCGCTAGGCTAGGATCAACTCTATATAATGAAAGTAATCGGCGTCGGCTCTCGCTCCTATCCTATTCACTATTCTTCACTACTCAAGATCTTATAAGAGAATTCCGCTACTGCTATCTAGCTTCCCTGTCCGGAGCCTGTCAACAAAGCTAGGTCTGACGCGTGCCACTTGTCTATCGGCTGAGATTAGGGCTCATAGGGATGGCTGGTATGTCTGGGACTCTGACTTGGATTCAGCTCAGCCAGGGACTGACTATTGGAATGGAGAACTCAGAACCATTCTACATTCTATTATAAGGATCATTGGCACGGCACGGAGCCTCACTCACCGGAATTGACTCAGTTTCTCTACCCGGGTCGAGGATCAATCAGAGAAGAGATTTCAAGGGCTAGACACTCATAAAGAAATTGTACGCGATAGGATGAGCCTCAATCTCATTTATCTTCTTTCGTAGCCTGCTCGGATCAAAGAAAGGATGAGTGGGCGCTCATTGCTTTCTGGTTGCAACAGAAGCGACTTCAAAGCAACACATACTAGACACTATCTATACAACACATACTAGACACTATCTATAATAATATAACACCGCTCCATGGGAGTATGACCGACCTTCATTCAATTCGCAAAGCTCGGAGATGGAGATTCAGAGTTCTTTGTGCTTCCTCTACCGCGTAGTGGGCTGGCCCGCACCTATCGAACCTGAGACTAGAGTGAGCGTGAACCGACCTGAACCACCTTTGACTCTGCCGCTCAACAAAGCCCTCCGTCGCTTGACTCTGCCATAGCTCTCATTCATTTGCCCGCATCTGAGTTCGCTAACAGCTCTTCTCTTCCTTTCCTGAAAAGTGCCCAGCTCTGATCTGCCTTGGGAGGCCTCGTCTTGTCTCTCGCTCCCATACGGGCTTGACTCTGCGTTGTTCTCACTCGCCCCTTTTCTCTCATCGGATCGGGAATAGCCGGGTCCTTGAAGTGAGGTCGGGAGTTGATCTGCTCTCTCTCACGTACATGGCTCTCGCATTCGAAAGCCGACTAGTACTTTTGAAAATAGCAATGATAGGTCGAATCCATTCAATTGTCTAGAGGACTGATGCCCCACCCCGAGTGAACTCCTTCCAGAAGCTACCTCACTCGCATTCCAGGAACCATCCATCTTCATATGCTCTCTCAACCGATCCACTTGGGCATGAAGGCCAGTCAGAACTCTACGCCGCTCCCGTAGCTAAGTTTCACCTTTTCAAGCCTCCACCAACAGCACAACGGAATATCCCAGCGATCGACCTCCCCATCTGCGCAAGTTCAATCCCAACTCTACGCCTCCCAATCGTAAAGCTTCCTGTGAAAGTAAGCAAGACCTGGATCAGAAGACCTTATCAGATAAATGCCTGATCCGCCGAACCTCGGTCACAAAATCAAAGAAGAAGGGATCACTGAACCGAAGTAGTAGCTTTTCTCTGAATACAAAGTTCACCCCGCGCCCTATCCGGAGAAGGCCGGCCTCTCGAGTCTGATCTCCACCCTCTTTCTTCCTGACTCGCCTGTCTCTTCTTGCTTTTCGGGTCTTGCTTTCCGGGGAACTTTGCTCTCACTTCGCACCTTTTCTCTCCTTCACTAGCAGTTCAAGGTCATAGGCGTGCGGCGTAAGAGTCTTTTATCTATGATCCCCGGCCGCCTTCTATATGTCTTACCCGGCCGATCAATCCATTGACTAGAACTCCCCCGATTCCCATCCCTACTTCTGAGCCTATCTATGATTGCTTCCCGGACCGGATAAGAGTGTATTTCTGATTGCTTCCTGGGGAAAAGTTTCGATTGGCTATGGAATGAACTCAGAAGTCGACCCCCCCGTGCTTGAGTTTAGTGCTCTTGTCGTGCGAGCGAAACTCAGACTTCTGCTTAGATAGGAGTAGGAGTCTAGATCGGATCCTTTGATTGTCTTTCTGGAACGACTATTATAGCCCAAGCCCCCAAACCCCTCGTGCCGTGCAGGTCCTCAGCCTGGGTGTGGGTACGGGGATCGATCACTGCCGTGCTTCGTCGACTGACTGGCAGTCAATGAGAGATATTCGTCCCACGTCCACTCTGATCTCTTACCCCTCTCCGCTTCCACGTGAGCTTTAGTGGGTGGGGAGAGGTCTTCTCTCGGGAGCTCATATGAACAACACACTTCACACTCGAGCTCCTTCTCCGCCGCACTTCCTAGAGAGCAGGGATTCCTATGCCACCGGGACACTGCCTCTCCTTCTTCTCCGCCCTTTCTCTTCAAACGAGCGAGGTCTCCCTCTGCACTACTTGTCTAGGATAGGACTGCTTGCTCCCTCTGCACTACTTGTCCCTACCTCTGCCTAGGACTGCTTGCTCCACTACTTGTCCCTACCGGAGCCTGGGACTGTTTGGCTCTTCTTGTCGTCTCCACTACTGTAGCCGATTCAAGGGAAGCGAGCTCATAGTGTTAGGTTCTTCGGACCGCGAAAACCGCTTTTCGCGTCGCGGAAACCCCGAATCACCTAAAGCCGTAGATCCGTGCAAGGAAAAACCGAACAAAAATTACGAGTACGAGTTACAAAACTTTAGATCTACTCCTAGATCTATGTGTTAAGAAGTATACCTTGAAGCGTGCCCTTTCGCGTTCCCGCTCGTCCAACGGTACGCCGGATCTCGAGAGTATCAACGTAGACACTCCTTTAATGATATCCACACGAATAAGGAGTGTCTCTCACACTCAAAGGATGGAGAAGAGAGCCCCAAGTGTGCTACCACTTTCTAGAGCTCTCGGGTGGGATTGGAAAGGAAGGAAAAAGAAAAATAAGAAGACTCTCACATACTCAACTAGTAGTATCCTCTTCTTGTGTCCTTCACACTCTCTTATCTTTTCTTGGATGAAACTCAACACCTTCTCCTCACCATGAAAGTCACGGAAACAGCAAGAGGGAGAGGAGGAAGAAGCAAACATGAAGAAGAATGAAGTGAATGCACCATCATACCACACAACCAAAAACCTCCACAATAATGTGTGGCCGGCCACATCTTGTAACCTCCCCATTAATGTGGCCAGCCACATTAAAGCCAAGGGGAGGGTGTAACCCCCATGAGGTGGCATGTCTCATGAGGTGGAGGTGATGTGGCAAGGATGAGTCATCCTTATGATGTGGCAATACATCAAGTCAAACTTGATGTTTCAACTTCTACTTGGTCAAGTCAAACTTGACCAATTGTCTTCCTTGTTGAGTTAAATCCAACCTTTGACTCAAGTCAATTTTAATTTAATGAATCTCAATTCATTAATATAAATTGACTCAATGAATCAAATCTAAATTAGACTCATTCAACAATTGAATCTAATTGAGTCTAACTCAATAAGTCTAATTTGAATCCAATTGGTTCATCATATGAACCTAATCCAATTGGTTCATCCTATGAACCTAATCTCCATCCACTTGTTCTTTGTGTGTGACCCAATTGTTGGGGTGTATACTGAAAGCCTAAGCTTTGTAAACATTCATTATGAATAAAGAATCACATTTGGTCAAATTGTCTACATTTAGTTGTAGTTGTTCAATTAATTTATATTGTAGATAACATAGTATGTGGTGTCACATACAGAAGATAATGTTATCAGTACCTTATAAATTATAAACAGTAGCTCACGACCAAAATGGAAAGGAACAAACCATTAAGGTCGTAGTGTAATTAGGTATTAGTTTATCTTGACTATATAATTACACTAGTACACTCAGAGTGTATTGAGTAGGACCATTTGAGGTCGTTTCTTTTATACTGACTTTATAAAGTAACAAAGACCTCAGTTATTATGGAAGTGTGTGCTCGTAATCCTAATATAATAACAAGCACATATATTTGATATTTATTTCTTTAATTTATCAATGGGTGAGATTTAGTTCGATGAATCAATAAACCCGATAAGTTGGGAAATAGTATCACTTATAGTGTGTGTTGTTGATTATAGAAGGAAACTGTGTCCTAGAGATACTAGGTTGATAATGTCCTCAAGAGGAGCTCATAAGGATTGTCATGTTAAACCCTACAGGTGGACTTAGTCCGACATGATGATAAGGTTGAGTGGTACTACTCTTGGACTTAGATATTAATTAAATGAGTTGTCAGTAACTCACTTAATTAGTGGACATTCGATATCTTAAACACAGGGAGACTAACACACTCATAATAAGAAGGAGCCCAAAAATGTAATTTGGGATTGGTGCGGTAGTTCAATAATAGTTCTCTAGTGGAATGAATTATTATTGATAAAATTAAGTTGTGTGTTCGGGGCGAACACGGGATGCTTAATTTTATCGGGAGACCAAAACCAATTCCTCCTCTTGGTCCCTATCGTAGCCTCTTATTTATAGAGTTCTATACCCACCTATACCCACCTTCTATACCCACCCAATGGGGCCGACCAAGCTAGGGCCGGCCTAGGTATAAGATTGGGTGGCCGACCCTAGCTTGAACCCAAGCTAGTGGGGGCCGGCCAAATTAAATTAAAAAGGGATTTTAATTTTAATTTTTATTATGTGGGAGATATAATTTATTAAAGAGAATTAAAATTAAAATATCTCTCTTGTAAAAGATCTACAAAAGATTAAAGAAAGAGATTAGATCTCTTTCCTTATTTGTAGATTGGTGAGATATTTTATTTTCTCTTTAAAAATTATTCACATGTTGTAAAATTAAAATTATAGAAATTTTCTTTTTATCAACCATGAAGAGATTTGAAGAGAAATTTTATTTTTTAAAATTTCTGAAAACAAATTAGGAAGTTTTAATTGTTGATTGAAACTTGTCCAATTTTGTTTTCATTGATGTGGCCGGCCACTTGAATTTAATTGGAAAAATTTTATTTTATTTTTCTCAATTAAATCATGTCAAGGAAATTAAGGAAATTTTATTGCAATTAAATTTCCTAATTTGCCTAGGCCAAGGAATATAAAAGAAGGGGTGAGGGTGCCTTCAAGAGACACAACATCTATTATTTCTCTCCCTCTTTTGTTCCTTGGTGTGGCCGGCCATCCTCTCCCTCTCTTCCTCTTGTGGTGGCCGAACCTCTCTCTCCCCCTTGGAGCTCTTGTGGTGGCCGGATACTACTTGGAGAAGAAGAAGAAGAAGAAGGAGAGAAAGCTAGCATCTCTTGGAGCTTGGTTAGTATTTTGGTTTTTCTCCTTGGTGAAGTTTTCCTTTGTGGCCGAACCTTGCTTGGAGGAGAAGAAGGTGGTTGGTGGTTTCTCATCTCGGTAGATCGTTGCCCACACAACGTCCGAGGTTAGAAGAGGAATACGGTAGAAGATCAAGAGGTCTTTCTAGAAGGTATAACTAGTAGTTTTTCTTTTTCCGCATCATACTAGTTATTTATGGAAATAATACCAAATACAAGAGGCTTACGTTCTAGTATTTCGAATATGTTTTTCGATGTAGTGTTCTTTTGTTTTATTTATCCTTGTGATTTGATTGTTATTTTCTGTTAACCTAAAGTTATTTTAGGAAATTAAATATTAGCTTTCTATAAAAGGTTTTGTCTAGTCGGTGGTGGTTGCTCCCATATCCAAGAAGGCCATGTGCCTCGCCACGTCAGTACTGGGAACCGATTATGGAAATTAATATTTAATGGAATTAATAATTTAAGGCGATTTGGGTTGAACGTGTTAAGTTCCGCAGGAGACCCAAGTCAAAACCTAAAAGAACGAATAGATTAAGTTTTGGATCAAACGTGTTAAGTTCCGCAGGCGATCCAAAATTTAATTTAAAAGAACACATGGTAGCTAGGAAAATATTCAGACCTTTATACAAAATTTTTGTATAGTGGAACCTCTAGGCTTTCCGAGTAGCAACCAACAATTAGAGCCGTTAATTTGGGTTGGGTCCGTCGGGTTGGCCCGCCCCGCCAAACAATTTAAGCGGGTTGGGTTGAAATTTTATCAACCCAAGTCCGCCGTGGGCCGACCCGCCTAGGCCCGCGACCCACGCGGGTCGGCCCGCTCGGGCTTGGGTTGGCCCGCGGGTTGAAAAACACATGTAAGCTAAGTTTTAGGCCAATTTATTATCTTTCTTTGTTATAATTTTAAAATAAAAATAGTACTTTTCATCCAACATAAGTACACGTTTGTGTTTATTTATATTTAAAATACATGTTTATGTATACATTTAATTGTAGAAAACTTTTTCGAAGTAAAATGTTGAAGATATGAAATATTTTTTAATTTTTTTAAAAAAATTTGATAGGCCCGCGGGTTGGCCCGTCAAACCTGCAACCCGCCTTAGAATGGATTGGGTTGGAAATTTCCCAACCCGCCAAGTTGGCGGGTTGGCCCGCCCCGCCCCGCCAAATGGTTAACCCGCCACGGGCCGACCCGCCCCGCCACGAGTTGGCCCGTTTGACAGCTCTACCAACAATTGGTATCAGAGCTAGGGTTTTACCTCTGTGTATTTGGTATTTAGTTTAATTATGCACATGTCATACATAATTTAGGCAGGTTAATAGTAGGGTGTGCTAACTTTGTGGATGCAGGATCCAACTATTATGGCTTTTAGTTATTATGTGTGTGATTGGACCCTTGGACATGTCAAGGGCATTTATCTGTGTGTGCATGATTGTATTAAAATACAGCAGGAGCTGTATTTAGTTTTATTAGGATTTTATTTTCGATCTAGATACATGTACATTCCTTTTATGGAATATAGGATCAAAAATGTAAAATTCTATTTATGTCGCGGATCGAATCTTGCATAGCGTGGAACCTTCTAAGGACCAGAGGCGCAGCGGAACTAGGAGCAAGATGGATGCGACAACTAGACCCGATGGTGGTGGCCAAATATGGCAGCAACTTGGGATGACAACACAAGGAGGACAATTAGAGATAAAAGTCATAATAGTTGAAAATTAAATTTTCTATTTATTGCTTTTATATAATGCTGTGTGTGCATGTTAGTTTACAAGTTTTAGTAGGCTAGCATAGTTAAAATTCCTCATTTATAAATAACTAAGTGGGAGAGGGATTTTTAAATAAATCTCATGGTCTCCATTACTGGTTTGTAAGTGATGCAAACAAGCTTGCGCGTTGGCTCTGAGTGCCTTCCTCCATAACGGATGAGCTTGTTTGCGGATCACTAGAACAGACTTCCATTTTTGGATGACTATAGGAAGTTAATTAAGAGCGTGTGATCTTCCCCAACGGAAGGGGCATAATCTTATTAATGGACTTAGTGTCAAGTAATGGTATACACTTAGACAGATCTAATAGTATCCTCCCCAACGGAGTCACTGCTATTATTTGTGTGACCAAATGATACCAACTATTAATTTTATTTGTCAAAAAGTTAGGTTGACAAGATAATAAAATTAATGGGTTAAAACCCTCCTTTTACAAATGTTGAATTTGTATACGTCCACACTAACGTGACATACAAAATTCACCGTGTTTTGAGGTGTTGGTTAATTTAAAATAGTATTGTTTGAGGAATCAATATTATTCTAAATTTAGAGTTCTGACCAAAAGTTATTTGTGATTCTTAGGATGTCTTTCAACCCACTGTCCATCATACTTCAACAGAATAGACTTACTGGACCAAACTACATAGATTGGAAAAGAAACCTGGACATTGTTCTTACTGCTGAAAGCTATAAATTTGTACTGACTGAGTAGTGCCCTGATGCACCTACTGGTGAATCTACCCAAGAGGAGATTGAATATCATAGGAAATGGGTAAAAGCAGATGAGATGGCGCGATGTTACATTTTGGCTTCAATGTCAAATGTATTGCAACATCAGCATCAAGATTTACCAACAGCTTATGATATTATGAACAATCTCAAGGAACTCTTTGGTCATCAGGATAGGGCTTCTAGGCAAGAACACATGAGAAAGATAATGACAGCCACCATGCAAGAGGGTACTCCTATAAGGGATCATATCCTAAAGATGATGGCTTATCTGAACGAGATACAAGATCCTTGGAGGAGAAATTGATGGGAAAACCCAGATCGATATGATCCTCTAAACGCTACCTAGAAGTTTTGAGCAGTTTCACCTGAACTATAATATGAATAAGAGGGCTTATTCATTAGCGGAACTACTGACAGAACTTCAAGCAGCAGAAGGATTATTTCGTCACAATGCTCAAATTCACTATGCTGAAAATGGTTCTACTTCTAAACCGAAAGGAAAGAAGAAGAAGAAACAAGCTGGTTCAGCAAAGAAAGTGAATAAATCTCAGAGTACGGGATTTAAAGCTGGAATGAAGAAGCCGAAGGGCAAGTGCTTCATCTGTAAGCAGGCAGGACATTGGAAGGCGGACTGTCCTCGTAGGAACCAAAACAAAGGTATATCTCATACTTTAGTTGTTGAAACATGTTTAGCGGTGTTATCTACCAGCACCTGGTGTGTAGATACGGGAGCCACTGATCATGTCTGCAATTCCTTGCAGGGGTTCCAGGAAACCCGACGACTATCTGAAGGAGAAATTACCGTCTACATGGGCAATGATACTAAGGTGGCAGCTGTTGCAGTGGGAGACATCTACTTATCTTTTAGTAGAAATAGAAATTTGATTTTAAGAAATTGTCTTTATGTACCCAGTTTTAGAAAGAATTTAATTTCAGTTTCTAAACTGTTTTTAGATGGATATTCAGTTTCTTTCAGTAACGATGTAGTTATTAAAAGAAATAAAGTGATTATCTGTTCTGGTGCATTAATTGGCAATTTGTATACTTTAAATCCAATTTCTTCCACAAAGCAAAACATGGAAATTTATAACTCATCTTCTAACTCTAATAAGAGAAAAGAACCTTCGGAAATGAACCAAGCATATTTTTGGCATCTAAGACTTGGTCATATTAACTTAAGTAGGATTCAGAGGCTTATAGCCGATGGACTTTTGAGTTCATTTGAGTTGGAAAATTTTCCAACTTGTGAATCTTGCTTGGAAGGTAAAATGACCAAGAGGTCGTTCAAGGCCATGGGGTATAGAGCCAAAGAAGTGTTAGAATTGGTTCACTCTGATTTGTGTGGTCCTATGTCTGTCCAGGCAAGAGGAGGTTTTGAATATTTTGTCTCTTTCATAGACGATTATTCAAGATATGGATACATTTACCTAATGCGCCGCAAGTCCGAGTGCTTTGATAAGTTCAAAGAATACAAGGCTGATGTGGAGAAACGACTAGGTAAAAGTATCAAGACACTACGGTCAGATCGTGGTGGCGAATACCTCTTAGGAGAGTTTATGAATTACTTATCAGAGGCAGGGATTCAATCTCAATTGTCTGCACTTGGAACACCCCAACAGAATGGTGTAGCAGAACGAAGGAATAGGACTCTTATGGAGATGGTTAGATCGATGATGAGTTATTCAGAATTACCAAATTCGTTTTGGGGATATGCTATGGAAATAGCAGTATACGTTTTGAACTTAGTACCTTCTAAATCAGTTTCTTCTACTCCCAAAGAATTATGGAATGGGCGAAAACCCAGTCTAAGACATATTCGGATTTGGGGTAGTCCAGCACATGTGCTGAAACCAGATGCTGATAAGTTAGAATCCCGTACAGAAGTTCGCGTGTTTGTAGGATATCCTAAAGGAACGAAAGGTGGTTTATTTTATAGTCCTAAAGACCAGAAGGTCATTGTTAGCACTAATGCCCAGTTTTTAGAAGAAGACTATATAATGGATCACAAGCCCAGTAGCAAAGTTGTTTTAGAAGAACTTAGAGAGGACACGTCTATTTCAGTACCAACAGTACAAGATGAAGTACCACAAGAGACTGCAACACGTGTCACACATGATACACAACCACAGACAGTGCCTCGTCGTAGTGGGAGGGTTGTAAGGCAACATGAAAGATTCATGTTTTTGGGAGAGTCTTCGGATTTGATCCTGGGTAAACATGAACCTGATCCCCGGACATATGACGAAGCACTCCAAGATATAGATGCAGCATCTTGGCAAAAGGCGATGAATTCTGAAATAGAGTTTATATACTCTAATAAGGTCTGGGAGCTTGTAGAACCACCTGATGGTGTAAAAGCCGTTGGATGTAAGTGGATCTACAAAAGGAAAAGAGGGATGGTGGAAGGTAGAAACTTTCAAAGCTAGGCTTGTTGCGAATACTCGTAAAGAGGGAATCGATTATGAGGAAACCTTTTCACCGTAGTTATGCTTAAGTCTATCCGATACTCTTATCCATTCTCATATGGATTATGAGATTTGGCAAATGGATGTCAAGACTTTCCTTAATGGAAGTCTTGAAGAAAACATCCATATGAAGCAACCGTAAGGGTTCATTGAAAAGGCAAAGAGCATCTAGTGTGTAAGCTCAATCGGTCCATTTATGGATCAAGCAAGCTTCAAGATCTTGGAACATCCGGTTTAATGAAGTAATCCATATGGATTTATTCAAAGTCCGGATGAGTCTTGTGTATATAAGAAGTGTAACGGAAACGTGGTGGTATTTCTTGTACTATACGTAGATGATATTTTGTTAATTGGCAACAATGTCAAGGTATTGTCAGACGTAAGGGTATGGTTGTCCAAACAATTTGATATGAAGGACTTAGGAGATTGTGCACACATTCTTGGGATCAAAGTTATAAGGGATCGTAAGAAAGGAATGTTGTGTCTATCCCAAGCTTCATATATAGATACAATCCTTGCTCGTTTTAGCATGCAGGATTCCAAGAAAGGTTTCTTACCTTTTAGACATGGAGTAGCTCTATCTAAAGAGATGTCTCCAAAGTCGTCGAAAGAGATAGAGGACATGAAAGCAGTTCCTTATGCTTCGGCTGTAGGAAGCCTAATGTATGTAATGTTATGTACGAGACCTGATATCTGTTTTACCGTGGGCATGGTCAGCAGATATCAGAGTAACCCTGGACAAGGACATTGGACTGCGGTAAAGCATATATTAAAGTACCTGAGAAGGACTAGAGATTATATGCTAGTTTACCAAGCAGACGATCTGCTCCCTATGGGTTACACGGATTCAGATTTCCAATCAGATAGGGATAACAGTAAGTCTACATCAGGCTATGTGTTTACTTTAGGAGGTGGAGCCATTTCATGGAGGAGTGTTAAGAAGAAATGCGTTTCGGACTCAACCATGGAAGCTGACTATGTAGCAGCCTCTGAGGCAGCTAAAGAAGCAGTATGGCTCAGGAACTTTCTAATGGACTTAGATGTGATTCCTGGTTTGCCCAAAATCATCACAATTTATTGTGATAATAGTGGTGCAGTTGCAAACTCAAAGGAACCACGAGCTCATAAGGCAAGTAAACATATAGAGCGCAAGTACCACCTGATACGAGATATTGTGAAGCGAGGAGAAGTTGTCATCGCCAAGATTGCATCAGCGGATAACCTGGCAGATCCTTTCACTAAGGCCCTTCTGGCGAAAGCTTTCGATCGGCATGTGGAGGGAATGGGAATCAGATGTATGGTAGAAGATATGGCAGCTTAGTCATTAGTATAAGTGGGAGATTGTTGGAGTGTATACTGAAAGCCTAAGCTTTGTAAACATTCATTATGAATAAAGAATCACATTTGGTCAAATTGTCTACATTTAGTTGTAGTTGTTCAATTAATTTATACTGTAGATAACATAGTATGTGGTGCCACATGCAGAAGATGATGTTATCAGTACCTTATAAATTATAAACAGTAGCTCACGACCAAAATGGAAAGGAACAAACCATTAAGGTCGTAGTGTAATTAGGTATTAGTTTATCTTGACTATATAATTACACTAGTACACTCAGAGTGTATTGAGTAGGACCATTTGAGGTCGTTTCTTTTATACTGACTTTATAAAGGAACAAAGATCTCAGTTATTATGGAAGTGTGTGCTCTTAATCCTAATATAATAACAAGCACATATATTTGATATTTATTTCTTTAATTTATCAATGGGTGAGATTTAGTTCGATGAATCAATAAACCCGATAAGTTGGGAAATAGTATCACTTATAGTGTGTGTTGTTGATTATAGAAGGAAACTGTGTCCTAGAGATACTAGGTTGATAATGTCCTCAAGAGGAGCTCATAAGGATTGTCATGTTAAACCCTGCAGGTAGACTTAGTCCGACATGATGATAAGGTTGAGTGGTACTACTCTTGGACTTAGATATTAATTAAATGAGTTGTCAGTAACTCACTTAATTAGTGGACATTCGATATCTTAAACACAGGGAGACTAACATGCTCATAATAAGAAGGAGCCCAAAAATGTAATTTGGGATTGGTGCGGTAGTTCAATGATAGCTCTCTAGTGGAATGAATTATCATTGATAAAAATAAGTTGTGTGTTCGGGGCGAACACGGGATGCTTAATTTTATCGGGAGACCAAAACCAATTCCTCCTCTCGGTCCCTATCGTAGCCTCTTATTTATAGAGTTCTATACCCACCTATACCCACCTTCTATACTCACCCAATGGGGCCGACCATTCTAGCTTGGGAACAAGCTAGGGCCGACCTAGGTATAAGATTGGGTGGTCGACCCTAGCTTGAACCCAAGCTAGTAGGGCCGGCCAAAATAAATTAAAAAGGGATTTTAATTTTAATTTTTATTATGTGGGAGATATAATTTATTAAAGAGAATTAAAATTAAAATATCTCTCTTGTAAAAGATCTACAAAAGATTAAAGAAAGAGATTAGATCTCTTTCCTTATTTGTAGATTGGTGAGATATTTTATTTTCTCTTTAAAAATTATTCACATGTTGTAAAATTAAAATTATAGAAATTTCCTTTTTATCAACCATGAAGAGATTTGAAGAGAAATTTTATTTTTTAAAATTTTCGGAAACAAATTAGGAAGTTTTAATTGTTGATTGAAACTTGTTCAATTTTGTTTTCATTGATGTGGCCGGCCACTTGAATTTAATTGGAGAAATTTTATTTTATTTTTCTCAATTAAATCATGTCAAGGAAATTAAGGAAATTTTATTGCAATTAAATTTCCTAATTTGCCTAGGCCAAGGAATATAAAAGAAGGGGTGAGGGTGCCTTCAAGAGACACAACATCTATTATTTCTCTCCCTCTTTTGTTCCTTGGTGTGGCCGGCCATCCTCTCCCTCTCTTCCTCTTGTGGTGGCCGAACCTCTCTCTCCCCCTTGGAGCTCTTGTGGTGGCCGGATACTACTTGGAGAAGAAGAAGAAGAAGAAGAAGGAGAGAAAGCTAGCATCTCTTGGAGCTTGGTTAGTATTTTGGTTTTTCTCCTTGGTGAAGTTTTCCTTTGTGGCCGAACCTTGCTTGGAGGAGAAGAAGGTGGTTGGTGGTTTCTCATCTCGGTAGATCGTTGCCCACACAACGTCCGAGGTTAGAAGAGGAATACGGTAGAAGATCAAGAGGTCTTTCTAGAAGGTATAACTAGTAGTTTTTCTTTTTCCGCATCATACTAGTTATTTATGGAAATAATACCAAATATAAGAGGCTTACGTTCTAGTATTTCGAATATGTTTTTCGATGCAGTGTTCTTTTGTTTTATTTATCCTTGTGATTTGATTGTTATTTTCGGTTAACCTAAAGTTATTTTAGGAAATTAAATATTAGCTTTCTATAAAAGGTTTTGTCTAGTCGGTGGTGGTTGCTCCCATATCCAAGAAGGCCATGTGCCTCGCCACGTCAGTACTGGGAACCGATTATGGAAATTAATATTTAATGGAATTAATAACTTAAGGCGATTTGGGTTGAACGTGTTAAGTTCCGCAGGAGACCCAAGTCAAAACCTAAAAGAACGAATAGATTAAGTTTTGGATCAAACGTGTTAAGTTCCGCAGGCGATCCAAAATTTAATTTAAAAGAACACATGGTAGCTAGGAAAAGGTTCAGACCTTTGTACAAAATTTTTGTACAGTGGAACCTCTAGGCTTTCCGAGTAGCAACCAACACCAATAGGTGTTTGTAATATTGGCAATGTTTCTAAACTCCTTTAGAAACATAAGCAATGAGCGACATCAAGCAATACATCATTGCTACCCAAGTTACAAGAATGTTGAGATCCAACATCACCTTGTGACTATTAATTGTGACTCCTCACAATATATGACAAGTGTCCTTCTATCCTAGACATCTAGATTGATCAATATGAGGCATAGACCGTGTCATCCTCTGACCAATCTAAATCTTGAACTTCAAGTAGACTCACTCAATCAAATGAGCTCAATATCTCATATTGACTCATTTGGGTATGGCCATACACTTCGTGATCTTACTCTATCAAGAATATCGATTTCACTCCCGTCATATAGGAGGGATAGATCCCATCTACATCACTCACATCCCTCTGCATAATTCGTTACATACCCAGTAATCGCCTTTATAGTCCACCCAGTTACGGGTGACGTTTGACAAAACCAAAGTACATAACTTCTTATGTAGGGATCCATGGTGACTTCAGGTCTAAGGACTAATAGTCATACTAATAGCCACATGAGAAAGTATATGACACTCATATAACGATCCATGATACTTTCTCATGGCGGGTCATTCAGTATATATTCTCCAATGCATACCCATGTGTCAACTTGATATCTCCATATCCATGACTTGTGAGATCAAGTAATCGAGCTGACCTACATGCTAATATTATTGCATTAACATTGTCCCTGAATGTTAATACTCAACTAGGAATGATTTAGAGTAGTGTTCCCTATATCATCTCACTATCGATTCAACTAATCGATTGATATAGGTATGCACCTTCTACTCAAGGACACTATTATACTTAGTCTATTTGGCACTAATACAAATAAGTATAATAACCAAACAAATGTCTTTATTGATATACAAGAATATGATACAATGAGTCCATACAATCATCAAATGATTAGCTCTAGGGCTCTAACTAACACATAGCCCTTTACTCGCTCCAACTTACTACATTCTGAGACAGCTGTAATTAAAAGTAGCTATGCTGACGAAGAAGAAAAGTCAAGAAGAGAGCCCAGGCCTTGAAAGCAATTGCAATGAGAACCGAGGCCTTGAAAGCAATAGCAATGATAGCATAGCAATGAGAGTTCAGGCCTTGAAAGCATAGGAATCAGTCGCTCCGCACCAGCTTCTTCTCTCAGTGAGTTCCGGTGCGCAATCACTCTTCATCACATTAGTAGGCAATCGGAATCAGAATCAACTCCCTTTTTTTCGCAATCCACTCTTCTGCAATCCACTTCAACTTATTTGGATTCTCTCAGTGAGCGTGTTCTTCTTTTCTTTCTCTAAAAGTTCTTCTTTCTTTTCTTATAGTACGCAAAGGGAATCAACTCCCTTTTTTTCGCAATCCACTCTTCTGCAATCCACTTCTTCTTTCTTTTCTTCTAAGAAGTGGTGGGCGATAGCTTTTCTTCGTAGCTTACTCCACATAGTCAAAGAAAGAGTCTTCGGCTAAGCGGTCCGGACAAAGATCTTAATTCAAATTCAGGTCGGGAAAGCAAGAAATAGGAAATGAGGGCCGGTCTCCACTCCACTCCACTCCCGTACAGGAACGAAGACGAACTCATCTCTTATTCAATATGAATAGCCACATTTAAAAGATGTCGGATAAGATTTCTCATTCCGCACGCCTCTCGGAGTCGCTCTTAATGCCGCTCGTCCGTTCCTTTAGTCACACGTCGCTCCGCTCGTCCGTTCCTTTAGTCACACGTCGCTCCGCTCGTCCGTTCCTTTAGTCACACGTCACTACCGCTCGTCCCTCTAAGCCATCATCTCCGCACCCGCCTAAGCTATCATCTCCGCACCCGCCTCTGCTTTGGCTCTCTGGCTTTCTTCTAGTCTTCGCACCGCTACGTGGGTTCAGTTTCAGTCTCCCTCGCTTTCGTCCTGAGTCTCGACGTCGTCTTTTGCTTCAGATGGATTGCTTCAATCACGGTAAATGGATGGGTCGAGTAAGCGCTTGCGTAAAGTTGCTTCACTTCAGATGGATTGCAGAGATCGCGCTCAACTTTGTTTGCTTTGCTTTCTCTTTCCTCCCCATCGCACCCGTCCTATGCACCCTAGTCAAAGAACTCATGCTCATTCGTGCTCATTCGCCAGCGTCTCCCTTTCCACCTAGGAGTGGGGAGAATGAAACCGTAGACTGGTCCTCTGCAGATGAGTCCTGTCCTCACGTTGCGTTGGCGTCGCTGTCGGGTTTCTTCAATTGCTTCGATCGTTTGTTTTTTGTAGAGGATTGAATTTCATTCTTTTCTTTCACTCAGCCTTCTCTGCCCTTGCGAACTGCATTCGCTCCTTGCTTCCGACCACACCCAACTCAAAGTTCTTGTGCTTGCCTCGCAACTCAAGATTCGGATGAGTCAGCCGTCTGCCTTCGGATAGGCTGGTAGGCTTCTCTCCTCTGCTCCTATCCTTCCCTTACTCTACTTGTCCCTTCCTTACGAGCTGGTCGGCTCTCCCGAATCGGGGGTACACTTGTCCGGCATAGTTTCTTTTCTAAACCGACGAGTCTGACCTTCCCCTTCTTCGTTCACCTCATCTGAGCCCATTTAGAGAACTGAGCCTCCTATGCTGATTCGGTATGTTGATTCGGATGAGTCTGACTTGAATGGAAATAATGGTCCCGAACTATGCTATGATATTCTAGATATAGAACCGACCTCCACTCGGAGCTAGCCTTCGAGAATTGGCATTGGCATCACTTTAAGCGGTGGGCTCGTTCCACTATGTTTCACGAGCTCCTTCTCGCCGAGCCAGACTAGCCTGATGCCCTATCTGATCTGCGTCACTGGTTCGCTCCTCTCGGACTCCGTTTTTGCATCAAAGAGCCTGGGACTCCTCTTTCTGGAACGTAGCCTGGTCTGCGTCTTTGAACGAGCTCTCGCCACACCCTTCTTGCTTCTCTGCCTGGGATTGGGATCAAAGCCTTTAAGAATATAGTCCACTCCGTGCCTCTACTCGCGGATTTCAGTCGCCCCTCAGTCGCTCTTCAGAGTTGAGTGCCGGTCGTGACTATGACTCGTCTGTCTTCCCTGTCCTCGGCCTGTCAAAGCTTCGTGGTCTATGCTCCCCTCTTCAACCTTCTTCTTTAGCCTTCGTCACCTCCTTTTACGTCTTTACGTCGCTGTTGCTCGTTCCTACGTCACCGACTGCGGCTTTCCTGAAGTCGCACCTTCACTTTCTGATTCATTGGTTGATCTAAACTTCACAATTCAACTGATTCAAGGGGCAAAGTTGAGCTATGCGAAATCTTTGCAAATAGAGCTCTTTGAACTGATCCTCTCGTAGGGAAGTGGGTCTGACCAGCCTCTATCGACTGAGTTCTATTCCGGAGAAGACGAACACGAGAAGGAGAGGACAGGTCGATCAGTCAATTAGATCCGTAGCCGGTCCACCCATCCTCTTATTCATCTCCAAAGCTTGACCCGACCTCCAGACTTGAATTGGAATGAGCCGCTCCTCTTCAGTCGCTAACTAAACTGATCTGGAACGGGACGAGTGGGGAGGTCTTCCTTACTATTGCTGGCCAATCTTTGTACTTTGGAGTTCTCTGCCGCTCCTATCCTTCGCTGACCTGGGCATGAGTTTCGCATTGAATCTTTGCCCGGGCACCTCGCTTCCCAACTCGAAGATGATTCGGATGACTCAGCCCAGAGCCCGATTAACTTGTTGGTAGCCTTCCTTCGGTCTCCCTCGCATCCCAACTCCTGATTCGGATGAGTCTGCAGCTACCGTCTGAAAGGCAGGGAAGGGGCAGAGTCGCAGAGTAAGCAAGCGAAGCGCAGCGTGATCTCTGCAGTCCTTACACAGCGCGATCTCTGCAATCATACACCGATGGAACTCAATCTTCTTTGTTTGCTTCAACTCTCATGGGCCTCTTGTTCACCGAACTTAGCTTCATCACCGACAGAGCCCGTTTATCCGCACTCGCACCATTTGAAACCGTGCCAATCAATGGCACTTCTATTATAATAGGCTTTCGCTTGGCTGACCTGGGATGACTCTCTGATCCGCCTACCAAAGAAGATTTTGAGTGCTTTGGAGATCGAAATTCTTGCAAAAAGTCACTATCTCTAGAGCGGCATTGGTTTTCCATATATATAGGACTGACGACTACTTGAATGCTCCCTTAACAGTCTTCGCGTCCGAGAACTGGGCGTAGCAACCTAGTTGGTCTGTCCCACCACTTCTAACTGACTAGTTACGGGGCGGAAGGCCCACTTCTTCATAAGTGCTCCCATGGCCTCACTCTTGTAGTCACTGTTGCTACTGTCGCTCGCTCCTGATCCCGCGTCTGACCGCGCATTCTGATCCCCGTCACCGTTCTTGCGCTTCGTATTAGTTCGCACGCCCACTCACCGAGTAGTCTTACCTATTAGAGGAAGGTCTCCCCTCGCTGTCTTCCATTGCTTGGCTTCCCGAGCACCATATCTTCGCACCTCCTATCCCGAGTCCGGAGCCTGGGATCGCCTAGCTTCACTTGTCGCTCCGCACCTGCCCTTTCTCTCGCTCTATTCCCAACTCCAACTCCTGATTCGGATGAGTCTGCCATCGGCTCATTCAAATGGCTCCCTTTGCTTGCTCTCGAACTTAGCCTTCGCCACCTCGCTCTCTTATTCATTGGCTTGTCGGACGACCCATCCAAACCGAGTCTGGTCTTTTTCCTATCCTCACAGGGGTCAATGGTTCTCGCAGCTCAGACTCACCTATAGTACCGCACCAGTGTCGATCAGTGATTCTTGGTCGATCAGGGATTCTTTCCTTTGATCGCCTCTTTTGCGACGTAACGTAACCTTAGCCTCTTAGTGGATTGCAAAGATCGCGCTGTCGCTTGACTTTGCCCTTTTACGTCGCTCTGCTCGTACCTCATAGAACATTACTTTTCATTGAAATTTTCTTGCTCGTTGAAGAAGCCCCTGGTTGGTAGAATAACTACTGGGACGGAGCCTGGCACTATTCTTTCTCCGCTGATGATCCATAAAGGGTGAAGGAAGCTCTCTGCCGTCTCCCTGATCTCTGACTTGAGTTCTGCGGTCCGTCGTGAGCAGTTTAGTTTTCGTCTTCTCTTTCTGTCTTTTCCGACTTATCCCGCGCTTCACTAAACATGGTTCGTCTACGTGGGCATTCAATTCGAGTTTGGAAGCCAGGAAGCTCACTCCCCATCGCACCCGTCCTCTGCCTTCTCTGCCGCTATCCACTTGTCTGGTTGATCTCTGCCTGGGGGTCTACAGTAGCTGAAGAATGGGAGCGCAACTCATAGTCCCACGGTGCTAGGTCCTTTAGAGTGAGAGTTGAGTTCCGTTAGAGCTGGGCCAATCAGGCCAACGCAACTTCTATTATAATAGATAGAACTCAGGTCGGCTCCTGGAACTCCGCGGTTGGCGGGCTCGCGCTCTTTCTTTTTCTTTTCTAGAAACCCGACGAAGATCATATTGACTGAACGACTCATCTGAGCTCCTTCCTGCCCGCCCTAATTGTCTTCGCAGTTGCTTTCTAGAGAAAGATCTATGATTGATGATTGCTTCGCTCTTCTATGATTGTGATTCCCCTCCTTCGACTGATTACGCACTGATGAAGGTAGTGAAGTCAGCCTTCCTGATGAGGATCGACAAATAGGGGGACGGCGTGAAGAGCTCTCGCTGACTCACCACCTCCGTGATCTCGATCTGACAGGGACGGAGCCTTGGCCTTGGACTATTGGAACTCCGCCGGGGATGGGACTGAAGTTTGGTCCTCCGCCTGCCCTTTCCTTCCAACTGAGCCTTCTCACCGATCGGCTTTCCTCGTTAACCTATTGAACTACTTCCTTCGATTGATTATGAGTTCGCTGACCTTCCTTCTTTTCTTTGATTCAACCGCTCCGTGGGCCCACCATATGGGAAGAGCAGCTATTGGCCCACTACACCATCCATATGGGAAGAGCAGCTATTGATTGGCCCTCGCCCACCTATAGTGGGAGGCCTAATGAACTTGAGTTCAGGTCTCGCACCGAAGAAAGGCAGTTTCAGGATTCGAACCTTTGCACTGCACCAGAAAGACCTCGCCCGGAGTACTAGTGTTTGCTTCAATTGCAGAGATCGCGCTTCGAGGGACTTCGCTGACCAGAGTGTCTCCACCATTACGGCTCCGTGGGATTTGAACACGTGACTGCGTTCGCTCCGAGTCTGGTCTTTCCTGACTTTCTATGAATGGTCACTTTCGAGCCAGACTAGCCTGATTGGACGGGACCGACGGACGAGTCTTTTCTCTGCTCCACTAGTCTTTCCCCTACCTATGCTATGGTAGCCCAACCTACGAATCCCATTTGAACTACGCCTCCCCTCACTCTGATAATTGGCACTCCTTAGACCCGAACCGCTGGCACAGAATTCTATATGAGCCTGATCTACGTCCCTTTGCTTTGCATTCCAGTCGGGACCAGAGGGACCTCTGCCTTGAGAACTGTAGCTCTGCATCTTCAATCTCCTTTCTATCCTTACCATACGAGGGTAGGATCTTCAATCTCCGACATCTCCGACATCGTAGACTGCTCGGTCAGTGCCATCGTAGACATCTCCGACATCTACTAAACTAAAGCATTGCATTCTCACTCTTGAGGTAGGCATGAAAAGAATAGTAAGCTTCGGCCCTGATTCGGTCGGTGCATTCCACTCTTGAGTTCGGTTGGTGCGCTCTCCGAAGAGAATAGAATAGAATAGAATAGATCACACACAGTCGCTCTGATCAGGCAAAACGAGCCCTCCGACGCGTCGTTATCACTCGCCCCTATCATCTGAGTGGATTGCAATTCAGTAGCTGCGCTCAAGCCCGGCTAGGTGGATCTCGCTCATCGCTTGCTGGCTCTATAGTTGCACTCACACTCACACCATTCTATTCTATAGTTGCACTCACACCATAGTGAGAGCCTTCCCGACCGCTCCTCTGAATTGGCTCGCAACTGATCCTCGTATTAGACGAGTCTTTCCTCACTCCGAGACAGGCCCACTTCGCACCTGCACCTCGCTCTCTGCACCTCTCATTTGCCCTTCCTTCTTTTTATATAATTAATCTGAGACCCGACCGGAACAATTGTCCTAGTACACCTGGAGATAGCTGCCTCCTGGGATGGGGTTCAGGATCGATCACTGCCCTCAGCCCTATGCCGCACCTATGCCTTTGAGTCGCCTATGCAGATCTAGCCGGAGTTAGCCCGGAACACTTTCTGAGTTCAGTTCTCTCAGGTTCATGCTTGCTTTCCCACAACCAGTAGAATGCAAGAGAAGATGCTTGAGCTAGTTCCATTCTTGGCACACCGGAGATAGCGCTCGATCACTTCCTTTTCTAGGACCAGGGTGAGCTTTCTCTATTAGGTGCCAGTCTCACTACGCGGTCACTTGCATTCCATTTTAGGCCTCGTTTCCGGGCCCAATCAAGAAAGAGTTCTCTGGCTCCCGGTCCTCGCTTCTCTTCTTGAATAGTAGACTGACTCTCATTCGCTTTGCATCTGTGGTCTTCCCAACCTCCGCCTGCCCTATCAGAGGGAACCGAACGTCGACGTTCTATGAAAAGACACCGAACGTCGACGTTCTATGAATATGAATGACTAAGCAAAGCCCGGAGATGGAGATAAAGAGTTTCCTCTACCGCAGAGTGGGGTTACTGATGGATCACCCCGCTTTTCTAGTTCCCCAGGTCTTTCTTGGCATGGCTGGTTGACCCGCTCAATCTTCTTAGCGAGCCATGCCTCTACCATGGATAGGTAGCCTTGTCAGCCAGTAGGATAGGCATCCCTCAGCAGACAGGTAAGTAGTAGGTTGGTTGCTGGATTATCTGCAATGGAGCAAGTAGTCTCCCTAGGGCTTCTTAGATCCTTGACTAGCAGGGTAGGCATGGGCATGGACCTGGGGTAAGAAGAAGAAGCATCATCCTCTCCTACAGCAAGGGAAGCATGGGTCGGGTCTCCGCCTCACTCTTTTCTGAGCAAGCAAGGCCTCCGTTCTCAGTAAGCAAGTAAGCATGGGTTCAGGAAGCAAGAGAAGCAGGCATCCGATCCGTAAGCAAGTTACCACCGGGCTCTGCAGTCATCGATAGGACCTGGAAGGAAGCACCTGCCCTCTCTGCAAGCAAGTTAATCAGGCGAAGCAGCCGAGCGAGACGCAAGAAGCAAGTTAATCAGGCGACCTCTCTGCTCCCAGGCTCTCCTCACTATGAAGAATCAGTATAAAAGCTATAATTCGACCAGACCACTCACTCTGTTGGAAGTAAGCCATGACTTTCTTTCTTATTATTATAGTGGGTTCCTTTTCTACGCTATCAAGACTGAAGTCTGATAATCATTCTCAACACACTAGGCCTTCTCTTAGTCGATACTCCACCATGCCGTCCAGCGCTCCCGACCGCCGTCCCCACTGAATGAGCTGAGCCCGGAGATTCAGAGTGATTCAATTCCTCATTAAAGCTTCCCCGAATGAATGTTCCTTAGCCTTCTAAACCGACAAGGTCCACCGGATCTCGCTTGACTGATGGCGGACTCTCGAGCTCGCTTGGCACCGGCTAGGCTCGTTTTCTCGGTTTGACTAAGCCCTCCCCATCGCTTGCCAAAGCTGACCTAGATCTATAATGAGTGTCCTGGCCCCTTTTATTAATAGCTCAAGTAAGCCCTATCCTTTCTCAATGCCTCATCAAGTTAGTCAAGCCATTGATAATCATCTGCACAAGAATCTCCTTCGCCTTTTACTTCAAATGATGGGAATCCTATCGATGCATAGGTATCGCCTCTCGATCCAATCCGTCTTCCCTTGCCTTCCCAACAGCAATATATTATGTTCACTCCACAAAGAAGACTCATTTCTTATATAACATATAATTCAATGGCTGACCTTCCCTAAAGGGCTTTAATGGAACATGCCTAGGGCAGAGAAAGGTAAGTTTATCTAGCCCGATAGGCAAAGACCTTCAGAGAGGGCACTTCATGGCTTAAACGGCTCTATTTTCACTATGCTCCACCGTTAGAGAAGAAAGAAAATCAAAAGAGTTTTAAAATAAAAAAGAATAAATTAAATGATAAGTATTCAAATAGAAAAGAAGAATTTGAATTAAAAACTTATATTATAATTATAATTCTTATTTAAATAAGTATAAAAATATTGAATTAGAGTTTTCATTTAAAATACTTTGTTGATGGGAATTTTAGGCGAAAAACACGGTAAGTTCAACTTTTTTTTAATTCAGGTCCAAGTCATTAGGCAAAATCATAATTAGGCGAAAAACACGGATTTTACAACTTTTTTCTAACTTCTGTACCATTTGCTTAAGGAAATTGTCTTTATGCCAAAAACACGGGTTTTACAACTTTTTTGGAACTCCAATTCCTTTATATTTTGCCGGGGTAAAATCAGTTCCATTCCCTCATTGAACCAAAAACTAATATGAACCAGAACCTGAACTCTACGAACCAGAACTCGGAGGGGTACCAGGGCACGCACCAGCTACTTTCAGTCTTCATTCCCTACCCGTTCTGAAACTTCTCCTTTCATTCCGGGTGCTGCTGTTGTATAAGCTTTTCCTGTCCGAACCAGAAGTACAATTTGGAATGCACTGCAGCTGCAGCTCTTTCTCCGGTGTGAATGGGTTCGATAGAGGGACGAGAAAGCAATCTTATATATGTTTCTTGTGCCGACGTCTTAACGTCTACCCTTAACGTCGCTATCGCTCGCACTCTACTCAAATGAAAGAAGTTCGCTGTCGCTCGTTCCTAGAATTCTTGGCTTCGAAAGTGAAAGTGGTTTCATTTAATTAAAAGTGGTAGGAAAGAGTTAAAGAGAGTTAGTCTAGTCTTGGTCTTCAGCAAAGTATAAAGAGACCTTCTTCATTCGTATTGTTGTATTTCTCCGGCAGCCTCAGATCTGGAATTTCAGTTAACTTTGAACTCTAGTACGGGAGTTATTTAGACATCCGTGCTTCACACATGCACAAACTCAGAAAGATTAGGAGCTACTTAAGACAGGCACCGCGGATTTTCAGCTGAAAGGGATTCTTTTCCCGTTCTTCCCACCCGAGTCTGCCCCGTCGACGTCGACGCGGTTCTTTTTCATGCATTTGCCCATGGGTTACCCTGGAGAGGATGGGGATAGGACGTGAAAGGGTTAAAGGCAACGGAATGTTAGTACGAGCTTTTGATGGTTCAAGAAGACCTACCTTGGGGAGATCACTCTGCTTTTCAAAAAGTGCTTTGGTTTGGAAATGAGCCTAGCCCTCGCCCTCAATATATTATGTAATTTCAGGCTACTAATTAGCTTTTTTCGCTGCAAAGCAGACTGACCACTGTGAGGGAACTTGAAAGATTGCCTGAAATGAGGGTGCACCTTTTGTGACTATACATTCCCACACAAAAGCAATGCCGATCAGGGTACGAAAGGGTACTATGCCAACCATGGATGAAGTGCCTGTCATTTAGATATGAGACCTATTGCTGCGGAGCCCCTGAAAAAGTAAGTAGCCTTTTCTCAGCAGATTACAGTATTGCTAAAATGACATTCAAAACGGAGAAAGATTTACCCTTAAACAGCAGATTACAGTAATTGCGCTCATGGTATTTCATTCAAAATGTAGATACATTTCTTTCTCATGACTCGACTAATTTTTGACTCGACTTTTTAAAAGTTTCATATAAGAACATAATCAAATAAGAAAAGAAGTTGATACCTTCCTTGCTTTTGGCTACCACAATTAGTGTACAAATTTCTAATATACGAGTACCAGATCGGGAGGGATAAAGTACTTCTCTCAGGTTATTTTATTCTCCTCGACTTCCGATAGATAAGAAAAGCAAGGACGGAAGAAAAAAAGCAAGGATGGAATTTAAATAAGGAAAAAAGCAAGGACGGAAGAAAAAAAGCAAGGATGGAATTTAAATAGGTCAGAACCCAAAAAGTAATTTGATATACCAGGATGCCTATCCAAAACCACAGATGTGTGTTCCGATGGCTCAACATACTGTTGGTGCGGGAAGCATCCGACGATCGAACCTAAGTTTTGATAATGGCAAAGGATTCAAAGTTAAGGTGCTTTGTTATCTGACAGCTTTTGCTGAGTGTTTCAGGAAAGTCCTAACTGCGGTTAGGCAAGGTAAAACCCTAGGGGGTGGTAACCCTAGGTCATAGGGGGTGGTAACCCTATGCGGAAAGTCTTGGCAGGTCGATGGCTTCAGGCAAAAGTCCTAGGGGGTGGTAACCCTAGGTGAAAAGTCCTGGTGTCGCGAACCAGGTGAAAGTCTGGACTAGCCGGGAAGCGGATGTCCAGCAGAAAGTCCGGAAGCGTCGAGTGCCGAGCAAAAGTCCAGTCGATCTGGAGGATCGTACTGGCAACAGGTAAATCTCCTGAGTGGAGTAGGTGAGGATGCATTCCCCGGAAGAGGGAACAGTGAGCGTCGGGTCGACCTAGGGTTTCCGAGCGGAAATCCAAAGTTAGACCCGGACAGTCAAGAGACTGTCATAATATTCTTTATAATATTCATTGGTTTATGTGCTAACTTTGTGCTGCAGGATATTGTTTGGGATTAACATATCTTGCAGGGACAAAATAAGAAAGTTTTCCCTCGGATGAACAGTGTCCGAGGCACCTCCATGGAGCTTGGAGGAAAAGGCCAGCGCAGCAGACTGGAGGCGCCTTGAATGGAGTTCAAGGCGCCTTGGACCGGAGGTTGAAGGCGCCTTGGATAGGATGAAGGCGCCTTGAACCAGATAGAGTTCGACCAGGTCAGTACTGATCCACGCGGGTGACTCGGCTCGTTCAAGGCGCCTTGGTGAACAGTATAAGGCGCCTTGAACCCCCTTTATAAGGGGTCTCGACCAGCAGCTTCAAAACACGAACTCCAGGCAATCCTTACGCTACAAGCTGCTCTAGAAACGCCCAGAAGTGCTGTTGCAAGTCCCCGACAACCCGGAGCTTCAGATTCTGCTACTTTATTGTTGTCGGTATAATTTGTTTTAGTTCTTTCAATTGTAACATCTTATTGTACATTTTACGAGCTTATAGTTGTTGCCCACGGAAAGCGATCAAGGATCGCGGGCCTTCGAGTAGGAGTCGCCTTAGGCTCCGAACGAAGTAACTCCTTCGTGTCTGTGTCTCTTTACTTAATTTCCGCTGCTTTAACTCTTACGTTTTACGATTCCGATAATCGAACGAAATAGCCGCGAGTGCTATTCACCCCCCCCCCTCTAGCACGTCTCGATCCAACAATTGGTATCAGAACGGGGTCGTTTTGAATTGGTGCAACCACCTTTCAAAACAAATTTTTCGCAGTTTTTTTTTGTTTTCAGAGTCGAATTAGAATTTAGCCTTATAGCTATATTCTAATTTTTGTTTCCCTCGAATCGACTTTTTCTCGAAGTAGGTGCAACACCACTCGAGTTCATTTTTTTTATTCTTTATTCCAGCACTACTAATCCAAGACTTAGTCTTGGAACATATTCTGTTGTTTTTTTTTGTTACATATTATAAATGGCCCAACAAGAGGGTTTCAGCACTGTACGTCCCCCGCTATTCTCCGGAGAGGATTTTGGCTACTGGAAGGGAAGAATGGAAACGTATCTAAAGATACAATTCGAAACGTGGATGATCATAAAGACGGGACTGAAACTGCCAATCGATGACGGCAATACAACCCCCTGCGAGAAGTGGGACGCTTCTCTAATAAAAAAGGTGGAAGCCGACGCCAAAGCTACCTGCACCCTCCAGTGTGGTCTTACCAAGGAAGAACTCAACAGAGTTGGCCCGTTCTCCTCTGCAAAGGAGCTCTGGGAAAAGCTAATCGAACTCCACGAAGGCACTGACGACACCAAGGTAAGTAAAAGAGATCTTTTACTTAATAAATTATATAATCTAAAAATGCAGGAAGGCGAAACGGCGAGTTCTCTTCACGCGAGAATACAAGACATCCTTAACTCTCTTCACGGAATTGGCCAGAAGATAGAAAATCGGGACGTAATAAGGTATGCACTAAACTCGTTTCCAAGGAATACATTGTGGGCATCAATGGTAGATGCCTACAAAGTTTCCAAGGATTTATCTTCTTTAAAACTAGATGAACTTTTTAGTGAATTTGAACTTCATGAGCAGACTAATGCACAGCCAACCGAGAAAGGTATTGCGTTGGTTGCAGGTACAAGCCGAACCCGGGAACCGAGACCACGACGGAGAACCGAACCAGCATCGGAAGCTGAACCAGACTCTGACGATGAAGAAGGTGACATTACAACCGAGCTGGTAAACCTCGTGAAGAAGCTCTACAAGACGAAAGGATTCGACAAGAGAGATCTAAAAAAGGCAGTAAAATCAAAGGAAGGCCCACAAAATACAAAGATGAAGTTTGAAGTTACATGCTACGGGTGTAACCAAAAAGGGCACATCAAAACCAACTGCCCTAACCTGAAGGAGGTCAAAAAGCAAAGAAGGAAAAAGGTCCTTAAGGCAACATGGGATGAATCTTCATCGGAGGACGACGACGACGAGCTCGAACAAACGAGTCTACTCGCATTAATGGCCCGGGACCAAGTCGTCGAATACGGATGCGAGAGCGAGTCTGAGGCAGAGTCCGAGCAAAGCCACGGATCCGTATCCGTTTCCGAAGGACCAGATCCCGCTGTAAGTATCTCCCGGTTGAACATTTTAGTTAGCTATTTATTGCGCAAATTAGCTAAGTCAAACCTGAAAGTTAAGTCACTTCTAAAGGAAGTAAGTGTCCTTAAAGAAGTGGCTAACACCAAACCCTTACCTGACCAGAGTCAGACTGAATTTCCAACTCAAGTTCAAAAACTTGAGGAAGAAAATTCAAGTCTAACAAATCAGGTTAAAGATTTAGAAAGTACCTTAGAACGGTTTACTTTGGGCTCCAAGAATTTGAACTTGATTCTTGGGACACAAAGAGCCGTCTATAACAGAACTGGGCTGGGATACAAAAGTAAATATAGATCTTATTTATCATTAATAAACAAACAAAGTATTAAATCAGTCCAAGCATGGGTCTCCAAGTCTAACTTGGTCAATCAAGTTGGACTTGGCCAATACTGGGTTCCGAAGGATCAAATATATTACCTCGATAGACCATATCGAGGCCATGATCCAGGGGGAGCAAAAAGAAAAACAATCCAAAAAATTTAAAATTCAAAATTCGAAATTGAAATTAAAAATTAAATTCAAAATTAAAATCAACTTCGAAATTGAAATTAAAAATTAAATTCAAAATTAAAATCAACTTCGAAATTGAAATTAAAAATTAAATTCAAAATTAAAATCAAACTTCGAAATTGAAATTAAAAATTAAATTCAAAATTCAAAATTCGAAATTGAAATTAAAAATTAAATTCAAAATTCAAAATTAAATTATAAACTCAAAATTCAAAATTAAAAGCAACTTCAAAATTTAAAATTAAGTTATAACTTCAACATTCAATTAAAACTCAAAATGAAGATGGAGGATCCAGACTCGCTGGCACCCCCAACTAAACTACCCGGCAGGGTAACTGAACCTAATCTACCCGAAATGGGTAAAACAAGAGTAGATCACCCGGCAGGGTAATTAAGGTTAGATTAAAACGGACTAAGGTTAACTTGAACCACAGTACTGGTGAAATTTTTGGATGATAGTACGTTAGGGAAGCTTGGGCATCGCATGTCTAGGAAGATATGGCTTCGACCTGGTGCATTTGGCCAAGTGAAACTGACCGAAGCTACCCTTAAATGGATCCTAACTAGTTAGACCAAGGTTTAGTACTAAGCTCAATGGGTAGGACTATTTGGAAAACCTCGAAGGCATGGTTGCTTTAATAAGTTCCTTGTGACTCACCATAGCCCAGAAGTTTATCCAAAGAATGCTTATTTGTTTAACCCAAAGCTAAACCTGAATCTAACACAAAGTTAACCCAAACCTTAAAATTGAATTATAATTCATCTCACAACAATTATAGGATTACCTGATTGAAAATTTAGGTCGGGTGAGATGATTAAGAAATGTAAAATTAAAATTCAAAATTATCTTAAAACTTAAATTCAAAATCATTTCAAAAATCTTTTGAAAATCAATTTCAAAATTATTTCAAAATCATTTCAAAAATCTTTTGAAAATCAATTTCAAAATTATTTCAAAATCATTTCAAAAATCTTTTTCAAAATTATTTCAAAAACATTTCAAAAATCTTTTTCAAAATTAATTCAAAATCATTTCAAAAATATTTTAAAACTTAAATTCAAAATCATTTCAAAAATCTTTTGAAAATCAAATTCAAAATTATGTAAAAATCATTTCAAAAATCTTTTTCAAAATTATTTAAATCATTTCAAAAATCTTTTTCAAAATTACTTAAAAATCATTTCAAAAATCTTTTTCAAAATTATTTCAAAATCATTTCAAAAATCTTTTGAAAATTAATTTCAAAATTAATTCAAAATCATTTCAAAAATATTTTAAAACTTAAATTCAAAATCATTTCAAAAATCTTTTAAAACTTAAATTCAAAATCATTTCAAAAATCTTTTGAAAATCAATTTCAAAATTATTCAAAATCATTTCAAAAATCTTTTGAAAATTATTTTCAAAATTATTTCAAAAACTTCTCAAAAATATTTAAAAATCTTTTCAAAATTATTTAAAAATCTTTACAAAATTATTTTCAAAATTATTAATCTTTTCAAAATTATTTAAAAATCCTTTCAAAATTATTTTCAAAACAAGTTAAAAAAAAAAAAAAAATTATGTTTAAAACCTCTTCAAAATCACGTGGAGTTCATCGGAGGCGCCTCCCATCAAAAGGAGGCGCCCTAGTAAGCGGCGGGAAAATTCCCGCCGCTTCATCTTAAGGCGCCTCGGATCAACCCAAGGCGCCTCCAACGTATATAAGGCGCCTTAAACCTTGTTTCAAGGCGCCTTCAACACCTTATATCAAAACGAACAGAAGCTTTTCTGTTCATCTTCTGCCGACGCCGAGCACGCGATACTCGTGCGTTCTCTTCCCAACCAAGGCGCCTTTTACCTGTTTAATCTTCCTCAATACGTGACAATGCCTCCTAGGTATAATCCTAATCCCTTCCAATCAAGTTTTACTTAGAATTTGTGCTTATTTCTGTCAATTTTTGGTAAAATCGTTAAAAATAGGAAACGCCGACATGTTGATCTTAATCCAGCTAGAATTCCATCAGCAGATATCAGATTCCCTGTCACGCCCCAGAGGAGTCCCTGCCCGAGAAAATTTCGGCAGCATCTCCCCTGTACGGTGGACAATCTGAAATTTTTCTACATCTCACAAATACCTCAGCCACAGGCGGCTGGAATAATAACAGTAAATAAAATCAATCACCACGCAGTTTATATATGTATTCAGCCTCTGGCTGTCACAACCACGCAGTTAATAAAATAAACAACATAGTAATACTCTGACTCGAAATCAACCCTACTCAACTACACTCGTAAAGCCCAAATCCGATTTTTCTTACCTCTTCTGCCGTCCAGGCAGGCATGTAGTAGAGGAAATCCAAATCATACTAAAAGTCCATCCAACGGAAAGATTCCATACAAAATCCATATGTAAGTCCAAAACAAAACTAAAACAAAGTCTGATAGCGAAAAGCTAAAATGAAACAACAACTCAAAAACCAGCAGCGGAGTAGCACTACGTGCAGTGGGGACCAGCGACTGGAACTCCCTCCTGACAGCATCAACCTGAAAATAACAACAATGGAGGCGGGGTGAGTCCAACACTCAGCAGGTACAGTTGATATGCAAAGTAAATAAATAACACCTAGCACTAATCGTGCGTACAGTCTCCTGATAAAGATAAAGGTAATCACAAACCAAAGAAAATAGGAGAGAATCTGTACTAACCAGGACCCGGTAAAAGGACAAACAGTCCGAAAGGTATAGAAGACCTGTATGCATGTCAATCAAGGTATCCAAGCAATGTGCAGCATATAAGTGCAACAAACACAAACACAAACAATAAATGCATCATGCATATGATGCCAATGTCATGGTCACCCCTGACGCTACCACCGACTCACATCAAGCAATGAGTGGGTAGGGTCAGGACAACCGTGCACTCGCAACACTACTCCCGATGAGTGATCGAGTGGACGGATGCTGTCGGAGTACATACGTACTTCTACCCCAAATCATAAATGGGGAGCGCAATGCTCTCAACTCACGATGACGGGAGGGATCTCTAACGTGCTACCACGCCACACTACCCATGAGCGGACCAACGAGGCACCAGAGCAAACTGACGTGCTACCACGCTGTGTCCCGCTACCCATGAGCGTCACAACGGAGCACCGAATAGTGATGAAACTGGCAAAGTGCTCGATAATAAAGGAGCAATCTATCGCACAGCATGCGATCATGCAAATGGTGCATGTCACTAAACATGGTAATATACTAAACCAATCTCTGGATATATCATAATGTGCACCAAACCGAATGAATCATATCAAGGTATCTGATCCTATAAGGTATCAAACCTAGGTCCTGACATGGTAAAATATGGTTATATCACTACCCATGAGCATGTGGAATCAGGTACATATCCATACAAGATGTAAACAAACAATCAATCAACAGGTAGCAAGTATTAGGCAGTGATTAACCGAAACAAGTAAGAAACACAATTAATGCATCTTGTTAATTTAATTACTAAGCATATCAAAGACAATAAGTCAAAAGTACCCGCCTGCGATAAGAAAAGTCCAAATCTGACTCCGAGATACTCGTCTCACGTCACAGTCCTGTGTCACCAATACATATACGATTATTTAGCTAAATGCTTATAAATAGCTAAATGAATTCTTTAACCCTAAATTAAATCTAACAATTGACTAGGGTTAATTGTCTTAACCCTCGTTCCATTTTAAACCAAACCAATCTACATCAAGGATCCATTACCCATAAACAATTATAAGATCCAAATCTAGATAACCAAATAAATCTACACAAACCTAATGATCAAATAATTATCAATTAATTATGTGTCAACTTATACTTCATCACACATATATTCAATCACCTAATCCTTACCTTAATCTGAAGCCCCCTATTGATGCTGGAAATTTGTTGCCTAAGTCACAGCGAAGTTGCTGCCGGGAACCCTGTGTTTCTGTGGCAGCAACACAAAGAAACTTCCCAACCATCAGAACAGCAAGCACAGTAACTAGGGCATGATGACAAATCAATAGAGCAAGGTTATTGAGGCTGGCTTACCCTTAAATCAACAGTTCCTTCTTCGACGATTGGTCCCAGCGGCTGTTGAATACTGGCTAGAGTTACACTGGCGATAACAACTAGAAAAACTGAGGAAGAAGACTTGGTTCGGAGCTAGGGCACGGTCAAGTGGAGGAGGTCGACGCTGAGGTCGAAAGACAGCGGCGTCGGAAGGCACATTGATGGTGGCAGCCGGTGCTAGGGCACAACTCAGCGTCGATAGGCAGAGATCAGGCTCGGAGAAGAGGAGGAAGTAGCGTCGCGGCACAGAGGAGGTCGGCGGCTTGATCGGCACTGCTCGGGCTTTGGCCGGTGGTAAGAAGAAAGGAGATAGGTCGGCGGCGTCGCGAGCCCAAAGGGGAGGAGGAGTCGGCGCCAATTCAGAGTCAAGGAAGAAGAAGAAGCTTTCGGCAGTGGCGAGAAGAAGCAAGAATAAGAAGTGGCCGAGGGGTTTTGTGCACTCGAGGAGGAGGAACCGCCGGCCGGCGGTTAGGGCAGAGAGGAGGAGATGGCTCGAGCGGCGTCGGGGAGAAAAGAGAGCACGGCGAGAATGAGAAGAAATAAAAAGAGAATAAGAAAATAAATAAGAAAAGGAAAAAAAAGAGATAAATAAATAAATCTTTTCCTCTCTTAAATGGGTAGCCCAAACAGGTTTTCTCGAGGCCCCGTTTTTATCCCCGTGAACTCGTCCATACGAGCTCCGAAAAATTTCCGAAAAATGTCCAAAAATTCCGGAAAATTCCCTTCTTAATATTCGCCTATTTTCCGGTATTTTACATTCTCCCCCACTAAAATAAAATTTGGTCCCCAAATTTCGTTATCTACCATCAGCAAGTACTAACAACAGATATAGAGTATAAATGCTGAACAGTAAATAAATCACATACCTCAAGTAAAAAGATTGGGATATCGAGCTCGGATAGTATCCTCGAGCTCCCAAGTAGCCTCCTCGTCCGAATGATGCTGCCATCCTACTTTAACCAGCCGGATAGTCTTGTTCCGCAACTGACGCTCTTTCCGGTCGAGAATCCGTACCGGAACCTCCTCATAAGTAATGTCAGGCTGAACTGGAACTGGAATATCTGCCAGCACATGCGTCGGGTCGGGCACGTATCTCCTCAACATCGACACGTGGAACACATAGTGAACGCCTGACAGGGACGGTGGTAGTGCCAGTCGGTAAGCTACCGCTCCGATCCTCTCCAAGATCTCGAAAGGACCAATGTACCGCGGAGCTAGCTTACCTCTGAGGCCAAATCTCTTCACCCCTTTCGTGGGTGAAACTTGCAGAAATACATGGTCGCCAACAGAAAACTCTAGTGGTCTCGCCTCCATCAACATAACTCTTCCGCGATCTCGCCTCGACATCCTCCGTCTCGATAGTACGGACCAACTCGCATCCTGAACTCTATGAGGTCCCAATAATCGAGCCTCTCCAACCTCATCCCAAAGGACGGTGTCCGATAAGGTCTACCATACAACGCCTCAAACGGTGCCATCCGATAGCCGAATGAAAGCTATTGTTGTGGGCAAACTCTACCAATGGCGGATGGTCCTCCCACGCCTCCGAAATCCATAACACATGACCTCAGCAGTCCTCTAAAGTCTGAATGGTCCGCCTGATCGCCCATCTGCTCGTGGATGGAAAGTCAGATCGAACGGAGCGTGCCCAAGGCTCGCCGCAGATTCGCCGAAATGAGACGTGAACTGGATCTCTATCCAAATGATACTCAATGGAACACCATGTAGTCCGATAATCTCTAATACAGATCCGCCAATCGATCCAGGGAATCAGTCCTCGCTAAGTGCGCGGATTTGGTTAATCGATGTACGATTACCCAAATGCCATGGCCTCGTCGTGTCCTCTGCAACCCTACCACAAAGTCCATGGTAATATGATCCCACTTCCACTCGTGAATAGGAATCCCTGAAGTAATCCTGCAGGTCTCGGTGTTCAGCCTTCACCTGCTGACTGACAAGACATCTAGCTACAAAATCCGCGATGTCTTTCTTCATCCCGCTCCACCAATAGAACGCCTCAAACTCGATACATGCGGGTTCCGCCTGGATGGATCGCAAATCGAGTACGGTGTGCCTCCTGGAGTAGCTCCTGTAAGACCGGATGAGACCGAGGTACGCATAACTGCCTCGGAAGTATATAATACCCTCCTCGCTCGTAAACTGGTCACGCCCGAAGCTATCTCGATCGCCAATAAACCGCAAATGCCGATCATCGGCTCGGCCTCTGATCTTCGTCCCGATCGACGATCGAGCAACCATGGTAACCGAATACCCCGCCTGCCCCTCGCCTCAAGATCTAACTCCAGAAACTCAATCAAGTCCGTGATCAAGTCCGGTGGCAAGCCAAAGTCCTCTCGACTTCCTCCGAGTGCATCGCAACCACATTAGCTTTCCCGTGGTAGCTAATGGTACAATCGTAGTCCTTCAGAACTCCATCCATCTCCTCCGTCAAGATTAAGCCTTCTGGTGAAAATATATTTGAGACTCTTATGATCGTGAGAATCTCAAATATGATGTCGTATAAATGATGTCGCCATAGCTTCAGAGCAAAGATGATGGCAGCTAACTCCAGTCATGAACTGGTAATTCTTCTCATGCTCCTTCACCGACGAGAAGCATAAGAGACTATCTATCGTGCTTCATCGGAACAGCGCCCAAACCCTGAAGAGATGCATCGGTGTAAAGTACAACCGTCCTCTCCAAGGTAAAATCAAAACCGGAGCCGACACTAATCTCCGCTTCAGCTCCTAGAAGCTGGTCTCGCAATCCTCGGACCATATGAACTTCACGCCTTTCCGGTAAGACGTGTCGGTGGCATAGCAATCCCTGAGAAGGAAATATCAGCCAAATCGTGAAATCGCGAGCCTCTTCTATCGACTCCGTCTACTCCCAACGGTGACGACCTCGATCTCCTGAGGAACCACGAAATACCCTACTAGAAACCGCGTGTCTCAAACATCTCACAGCTGATGTCGTCGAAGAATCTCCAAGACGTGCGAAGATGCTGTGCATGCTCCTCGGAACGAGAGTAGACCAATATGTCATCAATGAAAACGATAACAAACTGATCCAGATACTCCGGAAAGATGCGGTTCATCAAATCCATAAACACTGGAGCATTGGTAAGCCCAAATGGCATTACCAAAAACTCATAATGACCGTATCTGGTACGGAAAGCTGTCTTCTGAATATCTGAGTCTCTGACTCTCAGCTGATGATATCCGGATCGCAGATCAATCTTAGAATACACTGATGTACCTCTGAGCTGATCAAACAAATCCTCGATCCGTGGTAATGGATATTTATTTCTGATGGTCACTGCATTCAGCTGCCTGTAGTCAATACACAACCTCATAGTACCATCCTTTTTCTTGACAAATAGAACTGGAGAACCCCATGGTGAAACACTAGGGCGAATAAATCCCCTGTCTAAAAGCTCCTGGAGTTGAACCTTCAGCTCGTTCAACTCTTTTGGTGCCATACGATACGGAGCTTTCGATGTCGGCGCGGTTCCCGGAATCAGCTCAATAGTGAACTCCACTGGCCTTCTAGGAGGCAAACCAGGAAGCTCCTCAGGGAATACATCTGGATACTCTCGGACTACTGATCAATGACAACAGAAAACCATAACAGCAGCTTCTGCGCCTGAATCGCCGAAATAATCGAGATACCGTCGTCTCTGATGCCAGTGAAACTCCACGAGGGTTGGTTCGGAGGCTGGAAGGTGACCACCCTCGTCTGGCAATCAACGGTAGCATGATATACTGACAGCCAATCCATGCCAAGTATGACATCAAACTCGACCATCTCCAATACTAGAAGATCTACCGTAAGTATCATGTTGCCAAAGTCTAACGGGCAACCTCTGATCTCCTGGGTGACGTCTAAAGTATCACCGGACGGTAGGGAGACAGTCAATCGCCGCAACCTAACAGTAGGTAATCTACCAATCTCCCGCATAAAGGTACGGGATATAAAAGAGTGCGAACTACCAGTATCAATCAAAATATCAGCGGAGAATGCATAAATGGAAATCATACCGCGGAAAACGGATCCGTCGGCTCGCTGCGCATCCTCCCTGGTAATCGCATGAACTCGTCCAGTCTCTGGCGGAGGAGGAGGAGGTAACGCTGCCAGCGGCTGCTGCGGCTGGGCAGAAGCCTGCCACTGAGGCGGTGCTGGATAATGAGCCAGAGAAGACTGAGAGGATGGTGACTGATACTGTGCAGCTGGCTGGGACTGAGTCTGGTACTGCCCCTGAGTCGGATAATAAGGTCCTGGAACAAAACTCTGGGGTGCTACAGAAGCACTGGAGTACTCCTGTCCAAGCATGCCAAATGCTGCTGCAGGAGGTCCCTGCCGACGCTGTGAGGGTGTGAATCTCCGCCTCCTCGCCGAGACACCGATCGACTAGACCGCCCCTCGCCTCGACCTCCGAGTTGCAGGCCGAGCCTTCACCGACATCCGGCTCAGTGCCCAAGCTTGCAATAAAACAAACCGACTGCTCCAGAGTGTCAAGTGATGTGGTCTCGAACCACATCGAAACATCAGATATCAGGACTGCTTCCGATCCTCGACGAGGAGACCGGAAACGCCCCGAGAAGACTGCCCGACTTATGAGGCCTACGAGAAACCCGTAAGAACTCGACCGATCGCTCGCGACTACTCGATGCTGCCTGCCGTCAGGTTCGCTGGACTCGCCTCGACGCCCTCGACCCGTATGCTTTCTTTTCCGTCCGGATATGCTGTCTGCCGAGCTAACTCTATCATCAAAGCTCGATTCAATGCATCGTAGTAAGATGTAATCCCTAATCCGCAAGCCGTATATGCAGATAACCATCCAATCCTCGTATAAACTGATCATGCGAGTTCTGTCCTCCGCAACTAACTTCGACAAAACCGAGCCAACCGGAGGAATTCAAGATATACTGGTCATCGAGCGATTATTCTCGCCTCGACTCATAAACTCGCTTCACGAGCCATCTAATAGGACAAGGAAAGAAACGGCCTCAAAAGCCTCTCTCAACTCGTCCATGTGACGTCACACCACCAATAATAACCGAGTAACCCACCGTGCATTAGCTTCATCCCAGAAATGATAAGCAGCCATCTGCTTTCTCCCACTGAGCAAGCCATAGAAGAAAGTTCCGCCCATAGTCTCTATCCATGACAGAGCCATACCGGATCGAGATCTCCGTGGAAAAGAGTGAAACGAGTCTTCATCGACTCACCAAGGTCGGAATCCTAGCTCAGCAACACAATATCGTGAGTCGGGACGGCCGCAGAATCGGGAAACACTGAGCCGATACTGTGTGGTACCGCTGAATAAACCGGAGGAGGAACTCCCGATGCCGCTGGATATACCGGAGCATAAGCCGCGGTGGTACCGACCGGGAATAAAAGTGGTGGCAAACGGAGGTACAGAGGTAATGGTACGGATATGGTGCACCGCCGCCATCAGAGGCATCAGGGCACAAAGCACCGTATAGGATACATCAGAGATCCAAGTGGTGGTGGCATCGAATACGCCAGAGGTCACCGAGCAATTGCCGGTACACCAATGGTACCTCGATGGTACCGTAAATGTGGTAGGCGGATACCGCTGTGGCCAAAGTATGTATCTCTACAGGAGCTATCGGGATTTGAGAGTCCGATGCTCCCGCTGCATCCTGAGTCTGTCCCTGACTGACAGGCTCACTAACAGTGGGCATCCCGTGGTCCTCGCACGTGGTCGCCCAGCACCACGCCTCACAGCAATACGAGTAGATCGTCTCATATCTGTTAAATTAAATTACAGATATCAATACCAATATAACAAACATCAAATAACAACATACATATTTGTTGTCCGAGATGTTCCGTCCCCCCCATTTGACCTTAAAATTCAACGATATATCACGGAATCCAAATAAACCAAACGGAATCCAAACATAACCATATCGAAACTGATAATGCCCTGACTCGCAAACTGGCTAACCCAAATATCCGTAATACCAACAATGTATCCGATAAATTTCCATAAAACCAAAAGGTGATTATAACCGCCTCGATACCAAATAAATTGTATCGATAAATTCAAAATCCAAAATACGAAACAAAAGATCGTAAAACCGTGCTCCGATACCACTAAATTGTCACGCCCTAGGAGTCCTCGTCCGAGAAAATTTCAAAGATCTCCCGCATTTGGACAATCCAAATTTTTCTACATCTCATTAAATACCTCCCACAAAGTACCGGAATAATAACAAGAATAAAATCAATCACCACGCAGTTTATATATGTCTGGCTGTCACAACCACGCAGCTAATAAAATAAACAACATAGTAATACTCGACGAAATTAACCCTACTCAACTACACTCAGAAGCCAAAACCGATTTTTCTTACCTCTTCTGCATGTAGAAGAAAACCAAATCATACTAAAAGTCCATCCAACGGAAAGATTCCATACAAAATCCATATGTAAGTCCAAAACAAAACTAAAACAAAGTCCGATAGCGAAAAGCTAAAATGAAACAACAACTCAAAAACCAGAGTGGAGTAGCACTACGTGCAGTGGGGACCAGCGACTGGAACTCCCTACATAAGATCAAGAAAAAACAAAAAGAGGGGCGGGTGAGAACACGCGGTTAAGTGATATGCGAAAGTAAAGAAATAACACCTAGAACTCAGTCGCATCCCTGATAAAGGTAATCACAAACCAAGAAAACAGTCTTAACCAGACCGACCTGTAAAGGACCAACGTTCAAGTATAGAAGACCTGTATGCATGTCAATCAAGGTATCCAAGCAATGTGCAGCATATAAGTGCAACAAACACAAACACAACAATAAATGCATCATGCATATGATGCCAATGTCCCGTCACCTCGACGCTACCACCACTCACATCAACAAAGGCCGAGGGTAGGGTGACAACCGTGCACTCGCAACACTACTCCCGATGAGTGATCGAGTGGACGGATGCTGTCGGAGCATACGTACTTCTACCCCAAATCATAAATGGGGAGCGCAATGCTCTCAACTCCCAGACGCAGACAGGGATCTCTAACGTGCTACACGCACCACACTACCCATGAGCGGACCAACGAGCACCGAAGAGCAAACCGACGTGCTACGCGTGCCCGCTACCCATGAGCGTCACAACGGAGCACCGAACAGTGATGAAACTGGCAAAGTGCTCGACAATAAAGGAGCAATCTATCGCACAGCATGCGATCATGCAAATGGTGCATGTCACTAAACATGGTAATATACTAAACCAATCTCTGGATATATCATAATGTGCACCAAACCGAATGAATCATATCAAGGTATCTGATCCTATAAGGTATCAAACCTAGGTCCTGACATGGTAAAATATGGTTATATCACTACCCATGAGCATGTGGAATCAGGTACATATCCATACAAGATGTAAACAAACAATCAATCAACAGGTAGCAAGTATTAGGCAGTGATTAACCGAAACAAGTAAGAAACACAATTAATGCATCTTGTTAATTTAATTACTAAGCATATCAAAGACAATAAGTCAAAAGTACCCGCCTCCGATAAGAAAAGTCCAAATCTGACTCCGAGATACTCGTCTCACGTCACAGTCCTGTGTCACCAATACATATACGATTATTTAGCTAAATGCTTATAAATAGCTAAATGAATTCTTTAACCCTAAATTAAATCTAACAATTGACTAGGGTTAATTGTCTTAACCCTCGTTCCATTTTAAACCAAACCAATCTACATCAAGGATCCATTACCCATAAACAATTATAAGATCCAAATCTAGATAACCAAATAAATCTACACAAACCTAATGATCAAATAATTATCAATTAATTATGTGTCAACTTATACTTCATCACACATATATTCAATCACCTAATCCTTACCTTAATCTGAAGCCCCCTATTGATGCTGGAAATTTGTTGCCTAAGTCACAGCGAAGTTGCTGCCGGGAACCCTGTGTTTCTGTGGCAGCAACACAAAGAAACTTCCCAACCATCAGAACAGCAAGCACAGTAACTAGGGCATGATGACAAATCAATAGAGCAAGGTTATTGAGGCTGGCTTACCCTCAAATCAACAGTTCCTTCTTCGACGATTGGTCCCAGCGGCTGTTGAATACTGGCTAGAGTTACACTGGCGATAACAACTAGAAAAACTGAGGAAGAAGACTTTGTTCGGAGCTAGGGCACGGTCAAGTGGAGGAGGTCAACGCTGAGGTCGAAAGACAGCGGCGTCGGCAGGCACAGTGATGGTGGCAGCCGGCGCTAGGGCACAACTCAGCGTCGATAGGCAGAGATCAGGCTCGGAGAAGAGGAGGCAGTAGCGTCGCGGCACAGAGGAGGTCGGCGGCTTGATCGGCACTGCTCGGGCTTTGGCCGGTGGTAAGAAGAAAGGAGATGGGTCGGCGGCGTCGCGAGCCCAAAGGGGAGGAGGAGTCGGCGCCAATTCAGAGTCAAGGAAGAAGAAGAAGCTTCGGCAGTGGCGAGAAGAAGCAAGAATAAGAAGTGGCCGAGGGGTTTTGTGCACTCGGGGAGGAGGAACCGCCGGCCGGCGGTTAGGGCAGAGAGGAGGAGATGGCTCGGGCGGCGTCGGGGAGAAAAGAGAGCACGGCGAGAATGAGAAGAAATAAAAAAAAGAATAAGAAAATAAATAAGAAAAGGAAAAAAAGAGATAAATAAATAAATCTTTTCCTCTCTTAAATGGGTAGCCCAAACAGGTTTTTCTCGAGGCCCCGTTTTTATCCCCGTGAACTCGTTCATACGAGCTCCGAAAAATTCCCGAAAAATGTCCAAAAATTCCGGAAAATTCCCTTATTAATATTCGCCTATTTCTGGTATTTTACATTCCCAACTATACATCTTAGGGACACCTTTGCTAATTACATCTTTGAACCTATCAAACCTTGATATGTAAACAAGACTTTTTATACCCAGTATTGTCAACCAACTATTCAAATGATAGAGCACTATCAACTGGATAAATTGGTTTACTGCACCGATACAGTAAACCAGGAGCTATGTGTACAGTTTTATCACAACCTTGAGAGGGTTGATGATAATAGGTACAGCACCAGAGTTTCTGGCGTGGACATTGAGCTTACTCCCACTCTGCTACGCACCACCCTAGGACTTAGGGTTTCTGAGTCTACCTTTCTATGCTACCCCAGTAGGGATCTGCCATTTGGCGATCCTTACTCCCACATTACGTTAGATACTATCTATACGTATTTCTTCGGGGGAGCGAGACCTGCTGACTTGACTGAGTTCAGGTCAGTTACTCTTCGGGTTCAGGACTACGTGATGTATAGGGTCCTGACAGCATGTATTCTGCCGATCTCATCTCGGGATGTCCCGAAGATGAGATCTTCACACTCATTCTTCTTGTACGCCCTGTGTCATCGATTTGATATCGATATTGCCCTGCATATGTTCCACAACATTATCTATGCATCTGGGACAGTTACCTCCAAGATAGTCCACATGCCCTATTGTCATATTCTGACACGCTTCTTTTCGACCATAGAGGGTATAGATGTGACCAGAGGAACAGTCATTCCTCTTACTATATATGATGAGCTAGGATCCCGTAGTTGTAGACTAGCCAGTGCCAATATCATAGCTGATGGAGTTCTAGCGTGGATAGGACGAGCACAGCAGGCAGCTGCCCCTATCGCTCCAGCAGCCGAGGATATACCGGGCGAGGGAGAGGAGTGGGCCGACTTCTTAGCCGAGGATTTGTTTGCGGATCCTTCCTCCTCTGCCGAACCTTCCACATCAGCCGGGCCCTCGACCTCGGCATCACTCTCTGTCGAGGATAGACTTGCTAGACTCGAGGTCGAGTCTATTCAGACACGACGGATAGTTCTCACCCTTCGATCCAAGATGGCTGCCGGGTTTACCTCCCTCCGAGATGAGATACGACGTCTGGGTCAGCCAGCACTTGCACAGCCCCATGCGCCACCTTCCGTTGATGCTCCGCCAGCTGATACTCCTCGAGTCGATGATCCTACTCTTTGATTCGATTATTTCATGCATTGTATTAAGGACTTTTGACTATGAAACTGTGTATCTATTTTTGTTAGACCTTCTTGATGTGATATCTACTTATTTGCATGCTCCCAGTCAACAGTTTACTTAGTCTCAAATGATCTAGAGGTTACTAATTTTTTAAATTTCTAGGAAAATAATGATTTCAAAATTCCAATTTCTTAGAATTTTCAACATTTGGATCTAGCTTAGGCTTTCCCCTAGATATCATGTTCCTCTAGCTTTAAGCCAGAGCATCTCACAGACACCTAGGTCTACCTTGCTTGTGTTTGAAAAACTTAGAAAGGCGTGAGATGCATAGGGTACAGCCTGGACTCAGGAATGCTTATATTTGTGCATCAATATGAGTCTGGGCGTTAAACACATCATAAATAATAATCAAGTCAAGTCTTCTAGCTCTAGCAAACTCTAGCTGGATCAAATGGACTTAATTTGACTAACCATGTGAAAGCTACTGCCCTCTAGGCAATCAGCAAGTAGCTAAAGGTTAGACAATTGGGAAAAGTGTGTTTCAATTTTTTTTTAAGTATGATTGTACCTTAAGGTTCTAATCAAATTACTTTACCTGATTATTTTAAGGCTCTGATACTTAATCAAATTAAATTCAGTAATTTAATTTGACTCATGCTTGGACTAGAAAACAAACTACTGCTACTCCCTGTGTCCTAAAACTAAATATTTTTTAATATCAAAGTATCTTCAAAATGCATATTCAAAACTTAATTACAGTTTTTCAAAACTTGTACATGTAATTGAGTATTCAAATATTTTCAAATCTAGTCAACTATTTAATAACGTTTTAAAGTTTTCAAGTGACCTCATATTTTATAACCTCTAAGCAAATCTCTTTATTGAAAATTCAAATACTCATATTTTCAAACTTAGTTAATTTTAAGACTACTTTAACTAGACTTAGTTAGATTGTACTCTAAACTTAGCTATTTGGCAAAAAATTTTCTCAATACAAATCATTTCGAAGCTAAATATATAGCTAAGTATTTTCAAATTTAACAATCTAAGAAGAAAAATTATTATTATCCCTCTTTGAAAATTTTCCTTCAGAAAAATACAAATCTACTTTCAAACTGGTTTATTTTTGATATATGGCAAAGGGGGAGAGTAGGTAAATTAAAGTTAAAGGAAAATTCAAAGTATTTAATAAAGGAGGGCTTTTATTAAGGGGGAGTCTAATATTACCAAGTTAAAAGTTTCCAGCTTAACTGTTATTGCATTTGAAATTTATTTACTTAAGCATGGTTAACTTTATGCATATGTTGTTTTTTCTTAACTTTGAATTACGTATTGCCATAATCAAAAAGGGGGAGATTGTTGGTGCGGGAAGCATCCGACGATCGAACCTAAGTTTTGATAATGGCAAAGGATTCAAAGTTAAGGTGCTTTGTTATCTGACAGCTTTTGCTGAGTGTTTCAGGAAAGTCCTAGCTGCGGTTAGGCAAGGTAAAACCCTAGGGGGTGGTAACCCTATGTCATAGGGGGTGGTAACCCTATGCGGAAAGTCTTGGCAGGTCGATGGCTTCAGGCAAAAGTCCTAGGGGGTGGTAACCCTAGGTGAAAAGTCCTGGTGTCGCGAACCAGGTGAAAGTCTGGACTAGCCGGGAAGCGGATGTCCAGCAGAAAGTCCGGAAGCGTCGAGTGCCGAGCAAAAGTCCAGTCGATCTGGAGGATCGTACTGGCAACAGGTAAATCTCCTGAGTGGAGTAGGTGAGGACGCGTTCCCCGTAGAGGGAACAGTAGGCGTCGGGTCGACCTAGGGTTTCCGGTAGGAAACCTGAAGTCAGACTCGGACAGTCAAGAGACTGTTAAATACTTCATTTATAATATCATTGTTTTGTGCTAACTTTGTGCTGCAGGGTATTTTTGGGATTAACATATCTTGCAGGGACCAAAGTACAATAAAGACCTCGGATGAACAGTGCCGAGGCACCTCCATGGAGCTTGGAGGCGCCTCGGGTGCGAGCCAGGAAAAGGCCAGCGCAGCAGACTGGAGGCGCCTTGAATGGAGTTCAAGGCACCTTGGACCGGAGGTTGAAGGCGCCTTGGACCGGAGGTTGAAGGCGCCTTGGATAGGATGAAGGCGCCTTGAACCAGATAGAGTTCGACCAGGTCAGTGCTGATCCACGCGGGTGACTCGGCTTGTTCAAGGCGCCTTGGTGAACAGTATAAGGCGCCTTGAACCCCCTTTATAAGGGGTCTCGACCAGCAGCTTCAAAACACGAACTCCAGGCAATCCTTACGCTACAAGCTGCTCTAGAAACGCCCAGAAGTGCTGTTGCAAGTCCCCGACAACCCGGAGCTTCAGATTCTGCTACTTTATTGTTGTCGGTATAATTTGTTTTAGTTCTTTCAATTGTAACATCTTATTGTACATTTTACGAGCTTATAGTTGTTGCCCACGGAAAGCGATCAAGGATCGCGGGCCTTCGAGTAGGAGTCGCCTTAGGCTCCGAACGAAGTAACTCCTTCGTGTCTGTGTCTTTTACTTAATTTCCGCTGCTTTAACTCTTATGTTTTACGATTCCGATAATCGAACGAAATAGCCGCGAGTGCTATTCACCCCCCCCCCCTCTAGCACATCTCGATCCAACACATACTTGGTACGCTGCGGGGATGCCTAATTCGAGATAGAGGAATGCTTCGGGTCAAGATAGAGGAATGCTTCGGGTGTACCGAGCTAGGGTACGAGTTCGCTAGAGGAAACCTTCCTTGTGTTTAAACTAGACGTACAATCAGTAGACCAATTTCTAGAACTCAAGAATTGAGGTTCAGGGCAGACCCGAAAAAGAAATTCTCCATACCAGGATGCCTATCTAAAACACAGGAAAAAGGGGGTACGATGGCTGGATATAGGACTCTCACGGGGGACCAGTGACATAGAGCACTTCAGAACAGAGGACAGCTAAACAGAGAGCTGGAGATAATAGCCTAACACGAGGGGAATAAGAAAAAGGAGGTAACGGTACATATTAGAGCTAATAAATAGTTACATCCACAACAGTTACTAAAGAAACAGAGGATTGACGCCGACCGCTATTAAAGGTACCCAGTTTAAGAGAGGACGAGCGACAACAGTAGATAAAGGAGGACGAGCGACAGCAGCAGCTAAACAAACTATTTAACGGTACAGCTATAAAGAGAAGAGAGTACAATACCTCAAACTTGAAGGTTTCAACTTTTTTAGGGTTGACGACTACGGCTCTTAAGTCTTAAGCGGTTCCAGTTGAGGGGTTCCTAGGGTTTACACTTTAGGGTTTACGCAGACCGATCTTAAGCGGTTACAGTTTACGGTAACAGACACAACAATATAGACCGGTACTAGACAGAAAACTTGACTGTAATAGAACTACCACTTAAGGGTTGAAGTTAAGGCTTTAACGGTAGGGATAAAAAGTACAAACCATTCGCAACTGCAGCTAAAGAAACTATTTAAGGGTACGACTAAAAAGAAAGTATAAAGATAGAGTCCTAGAAAAGCCTAGAAAGAGAGAGGACCAGACCTCAAACTTAAGGGGTTCCAGTTGAGGCTTACAGTTACAGGGACCGATAGAAAGAGAGAGTACCAGACCGGACACACTTTAGCGGTTACGCAGACCGATCTTAAGGGGTTACTGGTTAGGGTGAGGGGTTCCAGTTTAGCGGTTATGCTTAGCGATATAAAGAGGCTCAGAAAGGAACTCTTAAGGGTTAGAAGGTGAATAGAGCAGCCTTGCTTTCCGGTTCAAGTGAGCATGATGTGCTTAGCTATTCGTAAGAGGAATGAGCTGGAGACCCTAGGTAGAGCTTTCATATACTATACAATCGTCCAGACGAGCCTGACATTGAGTCATTCCTCTCTCATCTCTCCCCTCGGTCTCTCCCTTCGGTCGATCTCTTCGTCCCCTCTCTTCTCTCTCAGTTCGTCTTGCCAGAAGGTTGAAGCCTATAAAATGGAACCCTTCTATCTTGATTTTCGATTTTCAAATTTGTTTAAGAATGAATAGAAGAAGGAGACTATTCATTCCACTTAATAGACTTAACTTCAAGCAGCAATGAGAGCAGCGGGAAGCGTAGAAGGAGGGAACTCTTCTTTAAGCCCAAAGGGAGCGAGTGCACTACTAGGAGTGTCTTCTAATCGTTTCGAAGGTGACAGGAAAGAGTGAGTGAACCGAGGGTGATAGAATAAGCCCTGCTTGAGGAAGGATTCCCGGTAAGTCACTGATTGCCCTAAGACACAGATATGATCTCGATGCCAAGAAGAAGACAAGGAATTGACATATAAGAAAAGGCATTACTGTATGGCTAATAGTTTTCAGGATTCGAGACAGATATTGAATTAAGAAAGAGAATATGGTGGGGCTTAGCTAGCAATTGATCACCTTGGCTCGGACTTTGGAATACATTAGTTCGAGTTCAGGGCTTACCAACAAAGATGGGGGAAGACCTTGACGTGAGTAGAATGATCCGCCGCGTAACCTGTACGAACACAGCAAATTGACTCGCAGCTCCGAAAACTGGAAAGCAGAAAGTCCAGAGGAGAGAATACGGAAAACCCGAAGGGACACAGGAGGGAAGTCAAGGGTAACCCTATAGACCAGAAATCTCTGTAATCAAAAGGCAATTTTGATTCTTGACAAAGACTTCTATTTTGAAGACAATCGCTTTCTTTCCTAAGTCTAAGATAAGATCTGAGTTCTCTTAATTACATTTGATTTGGCACCTAGCAGAAAACATTGGGCGATTGTTCTGACACTTTCTGTCCCCTGCTTCTGCTCTACAACCCTTTCACCACATTTGGGAATGACTCTTTCACGCAGACCCTTTGAAATGCTAGAAGAACGAAGAAGAAGAAATTAATATTATAATACTCGTCTCTTCTCTGCGAGCTATCCCGATTCTTCCAACAGAGGAATGGCTCTATCGACTTCAACCCCTGTCTATGGATATCCTATTCGGCCTATTTTCTGCGTTCTTTCCCACAGAAATGACGTACGTATATGAAAAGAAGGTCCTAGTGGCCTTAGTACTATTAAAAGGAAGAGCCTCACTTTCTGTTGACAGAAAGCCTGCACTCTAAATATTGGCTAGCTCAGATAAAAAAATGTCCGGGTTAGTTAAGTCCGGAATGTTGCCAGAAGGAGGGGTCTTTCTTTCACCTTGAATAACTATCGATAAAGAAAGGGTTTTTAGAATGAACCTCACCCTTTTTCGAAGGCTCAGTGCTAGGTAGGTCGTAGATAAAACGGTTAGTTGCGTTACGGGGGTCGAGGGCGACTTTCCAGAATAGACCGTCGAAAGGCTGACTTTCAAGAGTAGCCCTTCCACAAGCGAATGGAAAAGGAAAAAAGGTACCAGGGAAGCATGGGCTAATATATGTCCAGCTGATCAAAGGGAGGAAAGGGTTAAACGAAAGCGTTGTTAATGCTTGTAGCTTGCTTTTGTCCTTAGTAAATTTTGGGCTGAAGCAGTTTTGACTGCCATATCTTTTTTGAATCGAATACCCTCCTCTGTCATCTCTGGTCTGTCTCTTTTTGAGAGAAGATTTTCTACCCCGCCTGACTATGAAGAGCTTCGAGTCTGTCGGGAAAGGATGTGGTGGTAACCCCCGCAGCTTTGTCTAGAACCAGGCGGCCAGCCGTGTAGAAAGACTCACCCTAGCCACTATAGCGACCCCACCCCCAACTCTAGCTGAGAAGCACCCTCTATCCACTTCCCCTTTTCCGTGTGCCCAAAAGCTGCAGTCTAACATGGACATAGTTATTAAGATCTTTCATAGTTTTGAATAAAGCTTTCTCTGCCTCTCAGTAGTAGCTCCCGTGTCCATTGAGCCTACTTAAGGGGCACGCGGTCAAGTCCCTTCCTGTCCTGACTACTGTCCCGATATGGGGCCAGAAGACTGATAGTCCGAGATGCATGCCGCTATTGTAGAGTCCTCCGCTCGGTCTCCTTCGCTCCGAAGACTACTTTCTTTATCCGACCTCCTAGTCATGCCATGTCTCAGCTCCTTTCCCATATCGCTCGTTCGCACCTTCTCTCCCGTTCTCTCTACTGGATCTGGATGCAGAGGCGCGGCGGTGGCTGTGAACCCAAACTAGGGCACGTCACAATAAGGGAAGAGAGAAGAGAAGGCCGGTGTGTCGCAAGAGGGTGAGGGATACTTGTCGGCGGCCGACACTCGGGAGAGGAAGAGAAGGAGAAGGGCGATCAGGTTGGCTTGGGAGAAGGTAACCGCAAGGGTGCGGCGCATGTTCGGCGAGGATCGGGAAAAGAACAGGAAAAAGAAATAAAAGGAAAAGAAAAGAAATTAAAAAGGAAAATAAAACATTTCCTCAATTAAATGGGTAGCCTAAACAGGCTTTCCCGGGGCCCTGTTTTTATCCTCGCTAACTCATCCATACGAGCTCCGAAAAATTCCCGAAAAATTTCCAAAAATTCCAGAAAATTCCCTTATCATTATCCGCCATTTTTCCAGTATTTTACAATTCAGTATAAATTCTCTAATTTATACCCATGTGTCAACCCGATATCTCATATCAATGACTTGTGAGATCAAGTCATCCGTTGACCTACATGCTAGTCTCAACGCATTAATATTGTCCTTGTATATTAATGTTCGACTAGGAATAATTAAGAGTAGTGTTCTCTATAATATCTCACTATCAATTCAACTAATTGATATACTATAGATAAGAACCTACAACCCAAGGACATTATTATACTTATTCAATTGACACTGAATGAAATAAATATAATAACCAACTTTGCCTTTTATTAATAATGATATATGATACAAAATAAGCTCTTTACAACCATCTCATAATTGATACTAGGGCTAATACTAACAAACCTGACAAGAAAAGGTTCATATTCCATGTTCTATAACTGCCTGTATTTGCCATATACCTCCAAATGCAGCAACACTTCTTGCTAGATATTTAAAACAAGAGTATAAATGTTATCTTAATCCATCTTAATCTAATAAGAAGTACAATCAAATATCAATTGTGCTACGAACATGTATAGTAGTGTCCATACAGTATATCTCAAACCCATAAGTCGAACTCTATTTTTTCATAATTCTCATGTAAACATTTATGATTTGACTATCAATAGGCTTACTAAACCAAAAAGGACAGAATACATGTCCAGTCAAGCTCAGGAAGTCATCTTGCCAAATGACAACACTAGATAGCAAGAAAAATTATTTCCATTACAAATATTGAGAAAAAAGTGGTAAGACAAAATTTAACATATTCAAATTAAACTTACTACAATTCATTCCTAGATTGAAATTCTATCAACACATTTCTCTCTTCTTCTGATCCTTCTTCAAGGCCACAAAAATCACCTCTCCCTTTATATGTATCCATTTTATTCTTGCTAGGACTCTTGCCATCCTTCTCAACATCTATGATGGATTTTATCTATGTGGCAACATATTTAGTAATATCAGTTAAAATCCATACATGTTTAGCAACAATATATAATAACACACAAAAACTATTAGACTTTAAAATAAACATTTTAGGTTATGCTCCATCTATCTATTTTTTTTCCTTCCTCCTGCGTTTTGGTGTTGAGCTAGGTGGAGTCACAAACATTGACGTTTTTTTTTTCACCACACGATTAACCCTATTGCTCACATTTTCCACAATAGAAGATTGAAAAAGACTGATCTTCTATGTTTTTGAAGTACCAACATCACTACCAAAAACATGCTCCTCACTTGAGCCACTATTCTTTTCTACTTCCAATCCATCACCATCAAATCTATTAATCCAGTGTTTTCTTTATTCAATTGGGAAATAACATCTTTTATCATCAAATCAACATTATCATCCAAGTTAGGAGTTAGATTTTCATTCACTTCAACATTCAACTCAAATAACCCAGTAGGTTCAGTCTCACCATCGACTTCGACTTCGACTTCAACATTCTTATTCTCTTCAAAATTAAAATTTTCTTTCTCACCACCTATTTTTCACTAACTAGTTCTGTCTCCACGTCATCATTACTCTTTTCTTCACTGCTTGGTTCAGTCGTCATCTTCTTATTAGCTAATCCATGACATCTCACACAATGCTTTTACCATCAAAATAAGAGTAATATAGTCAAAAAATATCTTATCATCATTATTTAACATAAATAATTTCATTATTTCTATATTTACTAAAGAACTTCCTTGTTTGTGCCTTAACATAATCTTCTCATCCAGAAATGGTACTATATCCAACATCTTTTCATAATTATAAACAAAACATCACTTCTACAATCATATTTAGAATAAAAAACATAGCAACTTACCTTGCTGAAATCATTGCCGATAAATAATCTCTTGACAGCATCACATTGGATGGAAATTTTACTCCTTTCCTAACGAAACAACCGGGGAAAACACCATAAAGATCGTGCATGTCTAAATGAAGGTATTCTTTCATATAACCAGACCTGATACACAAAGATAGTATTACAATAATATGAAATATATCACAATCGTACTTCAAAAATTTAAAACTCACCATTAGGCCAACAGTACAACCATCTACATACTTTTTGCTTCTTTCCAACCTATTGTCATTATCGGCGGTATGTAAAATAAGTTGGTGGCACACAAATCTGTATGCTGCATCTCCCACGAGTAATCAAAGAACCTCGTCAGGTTATCAATATAAGACATAATAAATTGAGGAGTGGAATAGTTACCAACAGGAAAAATAACACAGTTAAATAATAGACAAATAAACAACCTAAGAAAATCATCTACTTCACAATCCTTCTCTAATCCAACTAATACAAGCATTTTATTATGAATTGTAGTCCTATTTACATTGCCGACTTTTCCTCCAAATAATCAAGCAACAAATTTGGACTCCATGCTGGCATCCAAATCAATAGGTTGCCCTACATGGACCAAACCAAGGATGATGCAAAATTCGGTCAATGTGAATGGAACTACAATGTTGTCACCAAACAAGAAAGAACGCGAAGACTACTAGAATCTATTTAATACTAAATCGATTCTGGTACTACTAATTGGCATCTCAGGAATCTCGAGCCATGGAGCAAGTGGAGTGCTTTTGATTCTCTCTTTTTTCTTATTACCCAAATTGGATAACACTTCATCCAACACAGCTTTGAAATATGTCAGTGAACAATGTGAACATGATTGTTTACTGCTCTTACTCTTCTCCACAAATTTCCCCTTAACCTCCTTTAATTTTATAGCTCTGGTTTTCTTTCCCATTTCTGCATAAAAAAAAATTACTTTACAATTCATACCATAAACTATAATCCATAAAAAAATATGGGCATCAAAGCGCTTAAATTGAGTATATTTTCAGTTTATTGATAATCACTACACAATAACCATATATCTCATTCAATCATTCAATTGAAGAAGATAAAACACAAGCACATTCATAAAATAGGTTGCAATTATAAATCTAGAACTCATTTTTATTCAAACTAACAAAATCAACTACACTCAAACAACAAGAACAATTTATAATTCATACCATAAAGTATAAGTCATGGAAAATATGAGCATCAAAGCGCTTAAATTGAGTATATTATTCAATTTTTTGCTAATCAATACATAAAAGTAACATATATCTTTCAATTCTTCAATTGAAGAAGATAAAACATAAACATAGTCATTAAATTATAATTCGAACATCAAAACTAATTTTCTTCTAGATAGCAGATTGGACAACATAAAAAATTTGAACTATTTATCCATTCATACACCAAAATCGAAATCACCCATGAACTAAAGCTTCGATTTTTCGCAAAGGAATAATAAATTAATCAAAATCTAGGACACACAAATTTTACTTATCGATGATTCAAGGGTTTAAGATGGTTTAGTCGAGGTCTACCGCCTCTTTGATTTTTGCCTTTAATGTCGAGAGGTATATGCATTATTTCTTATGGTAGATGTTTTAAGTGGTAGATACATCCCTATAGTAATATCGCGACTATTAAATTATTAATATGGATTATCGAATCATTTTTATGTAAGAGTGGATAAAATTTTGGCTCAATCAAAATAACCAATCAACCCAAATTAATTCAAAAATTCAATTTTTAAAAAAAAAGATAAAATTGATTATTTCAAGTAAATCGATACAATTTTAATTATAAATTTTCAAATTCAATTAAATTATTCATAATTAAATAATTAAAAGAAGATTTTCTATTTTTATTAAATTGATTAAGTTTTTATTTAAACGTTTTAATATTTTTTTTAAAAAAAATATTAATTTGGTTATTGACTGAATTAATTGATTTTTTATTTATTCGATTAGTTGAATTTTTTTTTTGATTAATTTAATTTTAATAAAGTTAATTTAGTTTTAGTCGAATATTTTTCACTCGAATGTTAAAACTTCAGATTAATAAATTACATATTTTCTAAATAAACGACTATTGATTGGTATTAGTGACCCCATAGAGGGTAATAAACACTCTTTTAGTTTAGATTTATTAATTCTAATAATCTAGATAAATTATTAAAATTTTAAAGTATGAATAAATTTAATAATTATTTTAATAAATTTAATAAATTATTTTAATAACTTCATCAGCTTCTCCCGACGTTAATCCATCTCTGCTTTATATAAAGGATGTTAAACCTCTCTACCTTCTCCACACAATTAATCAATCTCTGCTCTTCTTAATTAATTCACATAATTATCATAAATAATGGTGAGAGATGTGCATGGCTACAGCATGCAGTTCTTTACTAAAAGATATAGAAAAATGAAAGAAAAGAATATAATTAAACTAAAGATATCAAGGATTTAAGTATCTTAAAAGCCTTCAATTCTAAAGAAAATCATTTACTTTAGTAAAAGGAAAAGAAACAAGAAACCAGAAAAAGGAACGGAATTAAATATGTAAATTGAATCTGACAAGGCTTTAATTTGTCACAAGCCTTTAATTCTAAAGAAAACTTGTAGTGGTGAGATGTAGATTGAGAGGATATTTATGTTGCAGGGTAATTAAGCATGATGCTTATTCTACTCCATGAGCAAAAGAATACTTTGCTTTGCTTGTGGCGATGACAAATGAAAGATGCTGATGATGGTAAGAAGGTTTGCTGCTTCAGATTAGGGTGGTGTACATATCAAAACTAATTTGGTTCAGTAGCCACCACTCTTTCGGCCATTGAATAAACTCATTCACTAGCAAAGAAAATAAGAGGTTGAAGAAATTATGGTGGTGTTCTTGGAATTGAAGCATCTCTTGCTGGAGGTGCTACCATCGCCTACCATGGTGGCACAAGGCCGCTTGCTGTGTATCCAAAATCACTTGGCCATGGTTTGTGATGGCCTTTGGGCTATCAATTCAATGATCGAAATCCCTGAGATGGGAACGTTGAATAACCAACTTTTTAAAATGTTCTATCGGTTTGATGCGGTGACGTCGTTTGTGCCTGCAGAATTTGCAGATTGGGAGACAGATGTAGCTACAGCAGTTATAGATGTGGGAGAGTTGCTCAGTCGAATCATGGATTGGGAAGCAAGTTCGCATCGTTCCATTGTGGGAAATACCCAACAGGTGCACTTTCGCCATGTTATTCTAATAGAGCTGAAAGAGATATTGTGCGACTTGAATTCTCTTGTGCTGAGAGGATCTGCAATGGGTCTTCGGAGGGACCCTATGGGTTCTATGAACCCACTCCGAGAAGACTACTCAATTGTCCTAAAAAATGAGGTGGTGGGTAGAGAGGAAGATATGGAGAAACTCATTGCAATCTTTGAACAACAACTAGTATCATCCAACAACAATGGCTTTGATAACAACCCGTTTGCAATTGTCATAGTTGGCAAACAAGGAGTTGGGAAGAGGACCTTGGCGCACATGATCTACCACCACACTTGGATTGGCCAACAGTTTCATCATCGCATTTGGGTGGATCTACCCCTCGTTTCGACATTCAAGATGATTGATATAATTGGAAACGAATTTGTAAGGTCCATAGACAAGGAAGAATATTGTGATCAGAAATTACACCTAGACCTGCCGCTACCAGACATGTGGGAATATATTAATGAACAACTCTGTGGCAATAGATACTTGTTGGTGCTTCATTGTGAAAATTTGGTTAGTTTGATGCAACCAGAGTGGAATGAATTGAAGAACATCATGTTGCGTGTGGGCGGGCCGGGGAATGGAGTCTTGATCATCTACAAATCATCAACAGAATCAGCTGTAAGAGATATGCGTTTTCTAAATAGGCTGAAGGATATTACAACATTCTGTTTGAATCCCTTATCGGATTATGCATGGGTTGAGTTTGTCAGCAGACACGCAGCAACGACGATCCCATCGAAGCAGGACAAATCAAAGAAGGATGAGCTCATTCAATTGGCTAAGCTATACTGCACAAACTTTCCTGGTCAAACATTTGGGGCAAAGGTTTTTGGATCGTTGTTCCATTATATTCCGACGACATTTGCAATACTTCAAAGTCGCCTTCTGGATGATATTTGTAAGGTTAGGAATTTTCCACTTGTCATCATACGATTACTCCAATACCATTACCTACTTAATGCTGACACTGATAATTATTATGATAATGATTATGATGTCATCTCACACATGTTGACCGCCGAATGCCTCATACCAACTGAAGGCCTCGAACCAGGTTGGATTGAATGCTATGAAAGACATTTTACCCAAATACATAGAAAGCGGGACTTGAAAGAATTACTGTTTGGAAGGATGGTCTACTGGCATATGAAGATTCCCAAAGATTCAACTACTATTTCTAGGTGCTGCCGTTGTTTATGTTTGGAAATTAATCCTAGAGTGAAACCATTTCGACTGCCGATCATGCCAATTAAGGTGAGCAGTAAACTGATAACATTGATTCTACAAGAAGATAAGAAAACGACGCGAGAAGATGTTGAGGAAATAACACTTCGAGTATACAAAAAAAGATGCATGAAAGCAGCAACTGCAATATCAAAGTTCCTAAACAAGATGTCAGTAAGATTCATACATTTGCATATGTTAGTTGTAGAAACTAGTATGATCCAAAGCCTACCAAATGAAATTAGCAAATTGGTTAGCTTGAGATACCTCCACCTTTCAAAGCTTAAGATGGAATTACTTCCGAAATCACTTTTTGACCTGCTTAATTTGCGAATTTTAAGTTTGCTTCACTGCAAAAAGCTTCAAAAGATACCTGAACGAATCCATAAGCTTAAGAAATTGCAGATTTTGAAATTAGCTTATTGCACAAAACTTCAGTGGTTACCAAAATCTATAACAAGACTCACAAACTTGGAAGAGCTTAATATGGAAGGTTGTTGTTTTCTGAGCAAGCTCCCAGAGGATTTGGTCAGTTTTAAATCATTGAGAATCCTCAACGTCGCAGGATGTGCATCCTTGTCTCAACTTCCCCGTGGGATCGAGCAATTAATTGGCCTTCGTAAGTTGTCAGGAATAATTGTCGGTGTGCAAGGAGGTTTTGTGCTCACACAGTTGCAAGCTTTAACAAATCTTCAGGAAATAAGATTACAAAACCTAGAACGAGCAGAGGAGATTCAAACTGAAGTGCTGATGGGCCAACAAAGTCTTCGACACTTGTCTTTGCATTGGGGTGGTGAAGAAGCAAATAGGGGTTCTGAAACAGCTCCATCACAGCATGTGCTCGAAGCTCTCCGACCCAACTTGCATTTGAAATGTCTAGACATAATTTCTTATAAGGGAGTGGAATTTCCTACTTGGATGAGTAAACAACAACTTGCTCGTTTCGACTCTTTAGTTGAAGTGAGATTCATCAATCTCAGGAGGTGTGCTATATTACCATCACTCGGTCAACTTCCTTTTCTCGAGAAGCTTGAGATAAGTGGCATGGATTTAATAAAACACATAGACTATACATTTTACGGTGATGGCAACACATTTGCTATGTTGAGAGAGCTCACTTTCTCAGAAATGCTTGGGCTAAAGAAATGGTCTGTGCCGTCGGAAAGAAAAAATAAAATATTTTTTCCAGAGCTTAGACAATTGACACTAATTCAGTGCCCAAAACTCATGGAAATATGTCCGCGGTTGTTTCTAATGCTACAATGAGAGTATGGTTGAACAATGAGACAATATGGTCTGCTGAATTTTGTAGTTGGGACAACCTCCGATATCTGGAAATAATAGAGATAGTCGGGTGCCAAGAGTTAAGGTGTCTACCACAGGGTATGCGAAGGTTGATGATATCTAAGATGACAATTAACAAGTGCAACAATTTGACGACTTTGGTACCATTGCGTTTTCTTACAAAATTGAACATGTATGCTTGCCCAGTTCTAGCATTCAACCTAGAAGCATTTACAAAACTCAGGAGGCTTACAATTAAAGGTTGCCCAAAGATGCAAATGTGAGTGTGATCTTCATCTTCTAGTAGATTTCATTTAATTACTCCTCCTATGCTTCTATTCATATATATACCGATGATAACTGCTGGATTAATTATTGCTTCAATCAAAGTAGTTATTTATTCTCTTCTTCCTTGTTTGTTATCTACCTATTAGATGTTACTTACCATTACTATATAAACTTGTTACTTAGATAATTAAATAAAAATTAACTGACTGGTATGATTAGTAATATAATGTGTTTGTCAACAAACTTTAGCAGTAATATGGAAGATAGATCCGACGTACCATTTGCTTAACCATTAGACTAATTGAAATAAAAAATAAAAAAATTGGGAAATTATGAAATTTACTTGTTCTTTTATTGTGCTGGGACGTTGGACTATCAAATTGTAATGCAGAGGTTGGAAACTCAAACCAAGATTCATATCCTCAATTTAATGTTATCCAAGCAAATTATAATTGCATGGTTAATAATCGCTTATCATTTCAGTTATCATGATGCCTGGAAGAAAAAAGATGAGGAACGGCGAGAAAAAGAAGAAAGAAGAAGATACAATGAAAGTAGTTCTAGTTCTTCACCAAATTGAATGATTTGCTGAACATGTTGCAAGCAACAATCGACTTCGAGCGGTGGCATAAGAGGAATAGAAGATCCTAATTGACGATGATATGCTTGTTTGAATCGTATCTTCGTTGGTGTGTTTTAATTTGGTTAATCATCTAGTCCAGTTTTTATTTTGTGAAATTAATGTATGTTTATTGTGAAACCTTTTATTTATCCGGCATCATTAATTAGATACAAATTATGGCTTGTGAGCTTTCTCACTCTTGAGATACTTTCTTTTTGATGAATTTATACAACTAATCAAATGGATTTACTAATATTTATCAATAATACAAAACTCCTACATACAGTCAACGATGTTTATGAACTTAGACAGTTGCTTGATTTGCCTGATATTTTAAAATGATATTATCTTAAATTATTTTATTTATTTATTTTATCTTTTTGTCTTCCTTTTTCTCATTTTAATTATTCTATAAATGTTTATTTCCCTTTCTTTTGTATCAAATTTTTTACATAATCATTCAAAAACTTCATTCTTTGCTTCATTCACTACTCTTTTAGCTTCTTTTTTGGCTATAGTATATATTTTTTTTAAGTTTTCTCATTTTTACAAATATATAATGTTGGTGCAAATTGCACTAACAGTTTAACTTAGGTTTTGATGAATGATAAGTGAGTTAAGTTAGGTGTTATCGTGATCTAATACATTTACCGAGTGTGCAGAGTTGACTAACTTGACAGATCAAGAGGACCTGACACCAAGCAGGAACTCCAGTAGGGATGTCCAATTCCCGATTGGTGAAGTCCAGATGTGAGATTCTCGCAGGAGGTCGGGATATTCGATTTCTGACGGGAGGAAGTCCGGATGTATGATTCTTATATAAAGATCTGGTGGGTCAAATTGGACGTCGATGAGACAACTTGACACTTAATTAGTAAGTGAAGATAAGTCACTGGAGGAGAGCGACTAAGTGAGGATGCACCTCGATTGAGGGGACAGTAGGCGTCAGTCCAATTTAGATCCATTTTAGAAACTTAAATTAAGATCATGACTAGATTCTGGTCTGGAGGACAGGGTCTAAGTCATAAATTAATCATATCATTATTGCGTTAACTGTCTTGTAGGTTATTATTTATTGCATTGGATTATTTATTACATATTCGTAATTAGTTCAATATGTGTTATACTAACACCTCTTTTTTCTAAAATTCTCCGTATAATTTCTATTGGGACTCTTTCATAAGCTTTTTCTAAGTCAATGAATATCATGTGTAGATCTTATTTTTGCTCCTGATATTTTTCAATTAATTGTCAAAGAAAATGTATAGCTTATATTGTTGACCTTCCAAGCATGAACCCAAATTAATTTTCGATCACCGTGGTCTCCTTCCTTAATTTCTTTTCTATTACTTTTTCCTAAAGTTTCATGATATAATTCATTAGTTTAATACTCCTATAGTTTGTATAATTTTGTACGTCTCCCTTGTTCTTATATAAGGGAACTAAAGTACTTATCGTCCATTGATTAGATATTTTTTTATTTTCAATATCATGTTAAATAATTTTATAAGTCATTCAATGTCTTGTTTCCCTAGGCACTTCCATATCTCTATTGGAATATGATCTGATCCAACGGCTTTTCCATTGTGTATCCTATTTAAAGCTTGTTCCACTTCTAAATTTTGAATTCTATAATAAAAATTTAAATTTCAATGGTCATTTGACTTACTTAAATTGCCTGGTCACTTAAACCTTCATTAAAAAGTTGATGAAAATATATTTTCTATTGCTCTTTTATTTTTCCATTGTTTACTAATATCCTATTATATTCATTTTTAATATATTTTATTTAGATAAGATCTTTTATCTTCCTTTCTCTCATTTTAGCTATTCTATAAATGTTTAAAAGTTTATTTCCCTTTCTTTTGTATCAAATTTTTTATATAATCATTCAAAAACTTCATTCTTTGCTTCATTCACTACTCTCTTAGCTTCTTTCTTGGTTATTGTATATATTTTTTAACTTTTCTCATTCTTTCAAATATATACTATTGGTACAAATTGTACTAACGGTTTAACTTAGGTGTTGATGAATAACAAGTGAATTAAGTTATGTGTTATCATGATCTAATACATTTACTGAGTGTGCAGGATTAACTAACCTGACGGGTCAAGAGGACCTGACACCATGTAGGAAGTTTAGTCAGGATTAGGGATGGCAACGGGTTCGGGTCAGGGTGACTTTAGCTAAACCCGGAACCCTAAACCTAGAACCCACCCCGCCTCCCTTTGGATCCGCCCCGCCCCACCCCATGAACCCGACAGAGCGGGTCCGGGTTAGACCCACCATATTTAAATATATTTATTTCAATATTAAAATATTATAAAATAAAATTTAATTAAAATATTAATTATTAAATATAATAAAAATTATAATTATATATATATGGGTCCAGGGTGGGTCCGATTAAACCCAAGACCCACCCCGAACCCGCCTTAAACCCGTTTAGGCGGGTATAAACCCGCCCTGCCAAGGCAGGTTTATTACGGGGTTGGGTTTGAACTCACCCGATTGTCATCCTTAGTCGAGATGTGCAATTCTCAATTGGCGAAGTCCAGATGTGAGATTCTGGCAGGAGGTCGAGATGTTCAATTTCCGACAGGAGGAAGTCCTGATATGTGATTCCAGCAGAAAGACCTAGTGGGTCAAATTGGGCATCGATGAGGCAACTTAACACTTGGTAAGTGAAGGTAAGTCACTAGAGGAGAGTGACTAAGTGAGGACGCATCTCGGTTAAGGGAACAGTAGGTATCGGTCCAATTTAGGTCCATTTCGAAAACTTAAATTGAGATCCTAATTAGATTCTGGTTTGGAGGACAAAGTCTAAATCATAAATTAATCATATTATTATTATGTTAACTTTATTTTATAGGTTATTATTTATTACATTGGATTAATACGTTTTGTAGGGAAAAAGGAGCAAAAATCACCTCGAGTGAACAGTACTGGAGGCCCCTTCCATGCGACAAAAGGCGCCTTTGGCACTGTTCATGAATGGTGTCTTCGGTGCTATGGAAGGCGCATTCTAATGGATAAATTATGACTTCATAGATGATAAGGAGTAACAACTTCATGATAAAGTTTTACCTATGGAAGGCGCCTTCGGAGTTATGGAAGGCACCTTCCACACTCTATAAAAGAGGTGCTCACCCAAGGGTTTGAAATCATCACTAATACAACCTTCTACGCATCTGATTGGCATTCCGACTACTCCGGCTTCCTACTTCTTCTCTGCTACTGTAAAATACCGGAAAAATGGATAGAAAATAATAAGGGAAATTTTCAGAATTTTTGGAGATTTTTCGGAGCTCGTATGGATGAGTTAACGGGGATAAAATCAAGGGCCCCGGGAAAGCCTGTTTAGGCTACCCATTTGATTGAGGAAATGTTTTATTTTCCTTTTTAATTTCTTTTCCTTTTCTTTTATTTCTTTTTCCCGTTTCTTTTCCCAATCCTCGCCGAACCTGCGCCGCACCCTTGCGGTTGTCTCCTCCCAAGCCAACCCGATTGCCCCTTCTCCTTCTACTTCTTCCCTTCTCCTTTCCCCTCCGTCCCTACACAAGCGCCGGCGAGCACGAGCCACTGCCGGCTGAGCCATCGCCGCCTGATTTGGCCGATTTCCCCCTCTTCTTCTTCCCTCCATTGCGCCACTTCTCTTCCGTCCAGCTGTGTCCTAGATCAGCCCTCTTCCTCTTCTCCTCTCCGGCACCGATTCCTCCAGCGCCGGTCTTCTCCGAGCCGAGCCCTAGATTTCAGTAGCCGCCGTCGCCAGCCGAGGTCCCTACTTCTTTCTCTTCTCTGTGAAGCCGAGCCATTGCCTAGCGCCGAGACTCTTCATCGCCGGCACAGAGCCACAGTAGGCGTCACCTTCCGTGCATCGATCCTTAAGGGAATGGGGTGGATCAGTTTCATTCCTTTTTCCTCCTGATCAGATGTTGCACCTTCTTGCCTTTGCTTGTGGATTGAGGTAATAAGGTTGGAGAGGAGGTAATGTGCAGAATTATTGCTGGAAATTGAATAGAGATAGATTATCTTGTTGGATTTCTTGATTCCCTTACTTGATCTGATTGTTGAGGTAGATTCTAATAGTGAGGTTCTGTGCTATAGGGTGTTTTGGTTCCGACAGCCACTCCAATCAGCAACTTCCCTTGTTCTAGCATCAACAGTGGCTACATATTTGGATGAGGTAAGAAATGTGTAGAATTTCATTTCATTTATGAAATGATAGTTTGGATTGGTTGATTTGGCAGTATTATGTCAGCAAGAAAAGAGTGGGCAGCAGTAGATCATCTTTCGATGGTGAAACCCTTTCAGTCATGAGTCACCATTAGCTACGATAATATTTGGTGAGTTTGTAGGATGATAAGAGTTCATGGATTGAGTTTAATTTAATTGGACTAACGAGAATGGATTCCTAATCAGATTAGGGTAAAGTTAACTATTGGTTCATGATGGATTTAGCTCACTAGTCCATATTTGACCTCGTTGTACTATGTGTTGTGTTTGCAGGACTTTGTTTGGAGACAGATGTCTTGATACGAGATTTATTGCGATACAGACTACGTATAAAGGCGGGTACCTTGACTTATCTTTTTGATATGTCTTGTTGATATGTCTAGTAGGTTATAGCCTTTAGTAATAATTATGTTCGTCCTTGTTTCGGTACGTCACTACCGGATACTCGTTACATGCTTGTTTGCTCACCTGCTATGCATTTTATGCTAGTACCCATATGATTATATATATGCTCAGTGAGGTAGTGACATACCATGCTTGTTATGTTCAGGACCTAGGTTTTTGATATCCTATCTGACCTGTGTACTTTAGATCTTCGTATTTGACCATCGATATTATGATACTCATTTTATGTATATGGATATGATTATGCTGATCAGTTTATTGCTATGCTTAGTGTCATGCATCATGATTGCATGCTGCGCGATTGTCGGCTCCACTATGGTTAAGCACATCGCCAGTTACATGTACTGCATACACCACCACTCATGGGTTAGTGGTATATCAGACTGGCGTGTGGCGGTTCTGCTGTTTGGCTCCGTTGGTCTGAGGACTCAGCGTGGTACCCGGCAGACAGTTCCGCTCTGTTTGGCTCCGCTGGCATTTAGTGTAGCAGCATAGTAGCCGGCAGACGGTGGACTCTGTTTGGCTCCGTTGGTCAGGTGACTCAGCGTGGTAGCCGACAGAGATACCTCCCCGACATCGTGTACCGGGAGATGAGAGCATTGAGCTCCCCTATTTATGATTTGGGGTCAGAGGACAGGAGTACTCCGACAACATCCCGTCCACTCAGTCACTCATCAGGTGTAGTGATGGTAGAGTGCACGGTTGTCACAGTCCTACCCACTCGGTTTCACCATTGTGTGTGAGATGACTGACTGGCGTCAGGGGTGACCATGTCATTGGCATCATATGCATTGATGCATTTACTGATTGTGGTTGTTGCACTTATATGCTGCATTTGTATGGATGCATATGTTTGACATGCATACAGGATTTATGACACTTCCAGTCTTACGACCCGATTATTCTGATAGGTGGCCCTGGTGAGTACAGTACTCTTCAGCCTTTTCTATTATGCATTACCTTCTTTTGTTCAGAAGACTGTACTCCATAGTTATTATCATTTGTTATAGTTTACTATACATGTCAACTAGGTATTCGCTGAGTTATTGAACTCACCCCCGTGGACACTATCTTTTTCAGGTACTAGGTTGTTTATGGAGACGCTTGGAGTATCCTGGTTACCGGTCCCCACATCACATCAGAAGACATGTCTACGTTTTTTTTGTGTATTTTTACTTCGGTATTTATAATTGGTGTAATTAGTGTGGTATTCCGATTTTGTTCTGGAGTTGTTATATTTTGTATTGGTTGTTGGTTGTGTAAGCCTAGCCGGCTAGCAGTTTTTGTACTTTGGTTTGTATTGGGTTTCTATCATTTTCCGTTGTGTTGGTTTTGTTTCAGCTGTGTGGGCTGATGATATATATATATATAACTGCGTGGTTGTGTGTATATTTCAGCCGCCTGTGGCTGATATATATTATGCCTGTAGAAATGCTTCAGATTGTCACCCTTACAGGGGAGGTACTGCCGAAATTTCTTCGGACAGAGACTCCTCTGGGGCGTGACATTTATGTTGTTGCGTCCTACTACTGCTGAGGAGTCATCCAACACTGAGCAATCCGATCATCTTTGAAGGTGTTGGGTAAACAACATTTCATATTGTACTTAAATTATGCATAAAAAGAAAGTGTAGTGTATTATACTTATCTTAACTTTTCGTTGTACTCGATCCCCTCTTCTGGTGGTTCTGGAAAAGGTATTTAGTGGATTAATTATCGATAGATCTACGGGACTTGGGTCTTGGAGTAGGAATCACTGAAGACTCCTGACCAAGTAAACTGATCGTGTACTTGTGTTTTCTGCTTGCTTTACTGTATCCTTCTTTTCCGTTGTGCATACTTTAATTTCAAAATGAAAATAATAAAAAGAAAAGTTTTCAAAACCACGTGATTCACCCCCCTCTCACGTGCGTCTCGATCCAACAAGTGATATTAAAGCTAGATTATACTCTGAATTGGTGCAACCACCAATCAAGCTGGGGGAACTGTATTTCCTTTCTGATTTCTATTTTTCGTATCTTATTTGAATTGGTGAAATTTCCATATTTAGATAATCATTTCTCGTTCATTTTGTACTCAAAGTTGGTGCAACACCACTCGAGTCGTTGACATTTTTTTCTTTCTCAAGCACTATTAATCCAAGACCAAGTCTTGGTATCTCTTTCTAGTTTTCTATTTTAGTAATCAATGGCCCAACTTTAGGGATTCAGCATCGCTCGTCCTCCTCTCTTCAATAGAAATAACTTTTTGCATTGAAAAAAGATAATGGTGGTTTACTTGAAGATGGACATCGAGCAATGGTTCACCATCTGACGAGGGTACCGTGCACCTATAGACGAAGCAACAAAAGTACCACTCAATCTGGAAAGATGGAGTCCATAATGTTAGGATGTATACTAAAAGCCTAGCTTTTGGTATAAACATTTATCTAGAAATAAGAATCACATTGGTCAAATGTCTACATTTATGATAAATGTAGTTGTTCAATTAATTTATATTGTAGATAACATGGTGTGTGGTGTCACACACAGAAGATCATGTTATCGGTTCCTTATAAATTATAAACAGTAGCTCACGACCAAGATGGAAAGGAACAAACCATTGGAAGGTCGTAGTGTAATTAGGTATTAGTTTATCTTAACTATATAATTACACTAGTACACTTAGAGTGTATTGAGTAGGACCATTTGAGGTCGTTCCTTTTATACTGACTCTATGAAGGAACAAAGACCTCAGTTATTATGGAAGTGTGTGCTCTTAATCCTAATATAATAACAAGCACATATATTTGATATTTATTTCTTTAATTTATCAATGGGTGAGATTTAGTTCGATAAATCAATAAGCCCGATAAGTTGAGAAATGATATCACTTATAGTGTGTGTTGTTGATTATAGAAGGAAACTATGTCCTAGTGATCTAGGTTGAGAATGTCCCCAAGAGGAGCTCATAAGGATTGTCATGTTAAACCCTGCAGGTGGACTTAGTCCGACATGACGATGAAGTTGAGTGGTACTACTCTTGGAGCTAGATATTAATTAAGTGAGTTGTCAGTAATTTACTTAATTAGTGGACATTTGTTATCTTAAACACAGGGAGACTAACACACTCATAATAAGAAGGAGCCCAAAATGTAATTTGGGATTGGTGCGGTAGTTCAATAATAGTTCTTTAGTGGAATGAATTATTGTTGATGAAATTAAGTTGTGTGTTCGGGGCGAACACGGGATGCTTAATTTCATCGGGAGACCAAAACCAATTCCTCCTCTCGGTCCCTATCGTAACCTCTTAATTATAGAGTACTATACCCATCTATACCCACCTTCTTACCCATCCTATAGGGGCCGGCCAAGCTAGCTTGGAGACCAAGCTAGGGCCGGCCATGGGTATGTTCATGGGTGAATTCATGTGGTCGTCCCTATTAAAATAAAAAGGAATTTTAATTTTAAAATTTTCTTATGTGGATAATATAATTTAAAAGAGAGTTTAAAATTTTAAATCCTTCCTTTTATAAGATTCTACAAAAGATTAAGAGAAGAGTTAAAATCTCTTTCCTTATTTGTAGATTAAAAGTTGATTTTAATTTTGGTAAAAACTTTCCTTTTAATTATATTCATGATTTAAAAGAAAGTTTAAAAATTAAAAATTCTCTTTTATTAGTTTCTACAAAAGATTAAGAAAAGATTTAATATCTTTCCTTATTTGTAGATTGAAAGGAGATTTTAATTTTTAGAGATAACTTTCCTTTTTGGAAATTATCCACATGTTTAAAAGAAAGATTTTAATTTATAAAATTTCTTTTTATTAACCAATCATGAAGGGATTAAAATTATTGGAGAAATTTTTATAAATTTCTAGAAACAAATTAGGAAGTTTTAATTTTTGTTTTAATTAAAACTCTCCTTGTTTTGGGGAGAAGAGTGGCCGGCCATTATAATTTGAAAAGAGAAAATTATTTTAATTAAATAAATTTTCCTTTTCAATGGCAAAAGAATTAAGGAAGTTTTTATTAAATTTTCTTTATTTGTCAAGACCAAGGATTATAAAAGAGGGGGTAGAGGAGGCTTCAAGGCTAACGACTCTATTATATTTTTCCTCTCTTTTCTCCTTGGGTGTGGCCGGTCCTTTCTTTCCTCTCCTCTCCTTTGTGTGGCCGAAACCTTCTCATGGTGGAGATAGCTTTGGTGGCCGGATCTAAGAAGGAGAGAAAAGAAGCCTCTTTTCTAGCATCCCTTGGAGCATGGTGGTGGTGGCCGAACCTCTTCATCCTAGGAGAAGTTTTGATGGCCAAAACTTGTAAGGAAGAAGAAGGTGTTTGGTGGTTCTCATCTCGGAAGATCGTTGCCCACACAACGTCCAAGGTTAGAAGAAGAATATGGTAGAAGATCAAGAGGTCTTTCTAAAAGGTATAACTAGTAATTTTTGTTTCCGCATCATACTAGTTATTTTTGGGAATAATACTAAATACAAGAGGCATACGATTCTAGAGTTTCGAATTTGTTTTCGATATAGTGTTCTTTTGTTTTTCTTTCCCTTGTGATTTGATTGTTCTTTTCGGTTAACCTAAAGTTATTTTAGGAAATTAAATATTAGCTTTCCATAAAAGGTTTTGTCTAGTCGGTGGTGGTTGCTCCCATATCCAAGAAGGCCATGTGCCTCGCCACGTCAGTACTGGGAACCAATTATGGAAATTAATATTTAATGGAATTAATAACTTAAGGTGATTTGGGTTGAACGTGTTAAGTTCTGCAGGAGACCCAAGTCAAAACCTAAAAGAACGAATAGATTAAGTTTTGGATCAAACGTGTTAAGTTCCGCAGGCGATCCAAAATTTAATTTAAAATAACACATGGTAGCTAGGAAAAGGTTCAGACCTTTGTACAAAATTTTTGTACAGTGGAACCTCTAGGTTTTCCGAGTAGCAACCAACACATAAGATAAGAAGAAAGCTCAGACTTCCTAGGGGGTATCACAAAGAGATATATGGAGTCCCCTCAAAAATAGGCCTCAGGGTTAACCTTCACTTTTCTGTACGCTTCCTAACTAAACCAGATGGCACAAGAGCTTTCGCTGCCACATGGCTACTCAAAGAGGCAATGTAAACACAAGATTTACTCTTTCCAAAGAAACACACTCTGGTCCTTAACAGATGATGTGCTGAGATACTAAATATATGGGTAGTTATTTTTAAAATAAATAAATAAATGATGTTCAAGGTTGTTTGGGGGATACCACATGGAGATGAGTGATGGAATTGTTGGTTGGTCCTAGGAAGATCGTACCGGTTCCACTGTACAAAAATTTTGTACAAGTGTCGAACCTTTCCTAAACAACCTATTGTGTTCTTTAGAAGTTAAATTAGGAATCGCAGACGGAACTTAACATCATTGATTCCAAATTTAACTTATGTGTTCTTAATGTTTTAGATTTGGATCGCAAGCGGAACTTAACACTATTGATCCAAATCCACCTATGTTATAAATTCCATTAAATATTAATTTCCAAAATTGGCTTTCAAGACTACATGGCAAGGCACATGACCTTCTTGGATATGGGAGCAACCACCACCGTCTAGACAAAGCCTTTTAAGGAAAGATAATATTTAATTTCCTTAAATAACTTTAGGTTTAACAAAAAGGAACAATCGAATCACAAATTCAAAAAACAAAGAAAACATAAACTCGAAAAATAAATTCGAAAAACTAGATCTAATGCCTCTTGTGTTTGGAATTCTTACAAAGAGAAATAACTAGCATGATGCGGAAAATAATTGCTAATTATACCTTCTCTTTATATGCTAATGACCTCGAGATCTTCTGCCGTATTTCTCGCCTCGCCTTGGACGTCGTGTGGGTGACGATCCTCCAAGATGAACACCATCCAAAAGCTTTCTTTCTCAAAATTTGGCCACAACCACCCCAAGGAGAAGAGAGCAAAGGGAAAAGAAGAGGGGAGAGGGAGGGCCTGCCACAAGAGAGACTCCAACAAGAGAATAAGAATTGATCTCATGAGACCTCCTCACCCCTTCTTTTATATTACTTGCCCAAGGCAAATAAGGAAAAACTTTTTACAAAAGTTAAAATCTTCCTCATGGTTTTCCTTTTCCCTTTTAATTTTTCCTTTTCTTTCCTCTTGATTAAATCAATCACCAAATCATGGATTGATTGAATGATGATTTGGTCGGCCCCTTGCTTGGGCACCAAGCAAGGCTGGCCGACCACTTATAGGAAGGAATAAGAATTTTTTTTATAAAACTTAACAAGTAGAAATTCTCTCATAAAATTTTACAAGCTCTCTTTCCTAAAGTGGATGTTAAAAAAGAAAAGTTTTAAAAATTAAAAACATGTTTTAAAATTTAAAACTTCTCTTATAAAATTTTCTTTTTTAACATGGTGATAGAAATTTTAAATTTTAAAACTTCTCTTCCTTTTTTCTTAAAACCATGAGGATGGTTAAAAAGGAAAGTTTTAAGACTTTTTAAACTTTCTTTTAAAACATGTAGCCTAATTCAAATAAGGAAGGTTTTATAAATTTAAAATCTCTCTTTTACAACTTGTAGATTTCTACACAAAGAAGATTTAAAAAATTTAAAACATCCCTTCTTGTTTGAATTAATGTGGTCGGCCCCCTCTTGCTTGGGCACCAAGCAAGGGGCCGACCCCTTAAGAGGATAATATGACCGACCATTGCTTGGTCACCAAGCAATGGACCGACCCCCTTCTTGGACACCAAGATGGGTCTTTCTTTGGATGGACTTGAGGCTTTAATGAGTCTACGTCAGGGACCTAGAGGAGAAATTGGTTTTGGCCTTCCGATGAGCTTGAGTATCCCGTGTTCGCCCCAAACACACAACTCAAGTTCATCAACAATAACTCATTCCACCAGTGAGTTATTGTTGCACTACCGCACCAATCTCAAATTACATTATGGGCTCATTCTTACCATGAGTGTGTTAGTCTCCCTGTGTTTAAGATAACGAATGTCCACTAATTAATTAAGTTACTGACAGCTCACTTAATTAATATCTATCTCCGAGAGTAGTACCACTCAACTTCATCGTCATGTCGGACTAAGTCCACCTGCAGGGTTTAACATGACAATCCTTATGAGCTCCTCTTGGAGACATTCTCAACCTGGATAACTAGGACACAGTTTCCTTCTATAATCAACAACACATACTAAAAGTAACATCATTTCCCAACTTATCAGGCCTATTGATTTATCGAACTAAATCTCACCCTTTGATAAGTCAAAGAAATAAATACTAAATATATGTGTTTGTTACTATATTAGGATTAAGAGCACACACTTCCATAATAACTAAGGACTCATTCTTTTATTAAGTCAGTATAAAAAGAACTTGCCTTAATTGGTCCTACTCAATACACTTAGAGTGTACTAGTGTAATTTAATAGTCAAGATAAACTAATACTTAATTACATTATAACTATTCCAATAGTTTTTTCCTTTCCATCTTAGTCGGGAGCAACTGTTTATAATTTATAAAGAACTGATAACATGATCTTCTGTGTGTGACACCACACACCATGTTATCTACGATATAAATTAATTGAACAATTACATTTAACAAATAAATATAGATAATGACCAATGTGATTCTTTTATTTTAAAAATAAATGTTTACAAAAGTTAGGCTTTTAGTATACATTCTAACAATCTCCCACTTATACTAAAAGACTAAGCTGTCATATTTATTGCCATACATCTGATTCTCATCCCCTCCACATGTCGATCAAAAGCTTTCACCGGAAGGGCCTTAGTGAAAGGATCTGCCAGGTTATCCGCTGATGCAATCTTGGCGACGACAACTTCTCCTTTCTTCACGATATCTCGTATCAGGTGGTACTTACACTCTATATGTTTACTTGCCTTATGGGCTCGTGGTTCCTTCGAGTTTGTAACTGCACCGCTATTATCACAATAAATTGTGATGATTTTGGGCAAACCAGGAATCACATCTAAGTCCATTAGGAAGTTCCTGAGCCACACAGCTTCTTTGGCTGCCTCAGAGGTTGTCACATACTCATCTTCCATGGTTGAGTCTGATACGCATTTCTGCTTAACACTCCTCCATGCAATAGCTCCACCTCCTAAAGTAAACGCATAGCCTGATGTAGACTTACTATTGTCCCTATCTGATTGGAAATCTCAATCTGTGTAACCCACAGGGAGCAAATCGTCTGCTTGGTAAACTAGCATATAATGTCTAGTCCTTCTCAGGTACTTTAATATATGATTTATCGCAGTCCAATGTCCTTGTCTAGGGTTTCTCTGATATCTGCTAACCATGCCCACAACAAAATAGATATCAGGTCTCGTACACAGCATTACATACATTAGGCTTCCTGAGCCGAAGCATAAGGAACTGCCTTCATGTCCTCTATCTCCTTTGTGTTGGGACTTTCGAGCCGCAAAAACCACTTTTTACGTTGCGGAAACCCCGAAGTCCCATGCCACCGGATCCGTGCGAAGATTAAAAGAACAAAAAAAAATTTCATGTACTTGTTTTCTAACCAAGATCTACACTAGATCTACATGTTAAGGAGTTTATACCTTTGATGCGAAGCCCTTCGCTTATCCCGCTCGTCCAAAGTTGTCGGATCTCGAGAGTGTTCAAGTGGGCACTCCTCTATATGAATCCACACTCTTAGAGGTGGAGAAGAAACCTTAGAGTGTGCTAGCACTCTTGGAGGTTTCGGCCAAGGAGGAGGAGAGGGAGAGAAGAAGAAGCAAGGAGAACAATAATGATCGATCATGAAAATAAGAGTAAAAAATGGCTTAAGTATTTTCATCTAATGAAAATACTTAATGCTCATTAACATCATTAATGAACCTCATTAATGAGCCTTAATGAGTATTTAATGAATATTCATTCTTCATTAAATGATCATTTTGAAACTCATTCAAAATTTGAATCTAAAATTCAAATTGAATTCTATTTATCATTGAATTCAAAATTCAATGAATATCATCATCAAGCCTCACTTGAGTCTAACTCAAGTCTAGCCTCACTTGAGTCTAACTCAAGTCTAGCCTCACTTGAGTCTAACTCAAGTCTAACTCAATTGAGTCTTTCTCAATTAATCTAATTTGGATTACTCTTAATCCAATTTGGTTCATCATATGAACCTAATCCTCTTGGTTTATCATATGAACCAAATCTCCATCTAATTACCCTTTGTGTGTGACCCTATAGGTTCTTGTAACGTTGGCAATGCTCCTAAACTCATTTAGAAGCATAAGTAATAAGCGGTATCTAGCAACACATCATTACTACCCAAGTTACAAGAATGTTGAGATCCAACATCACCTTGTGACTACTAATTGTGACTCTTCACAATATATGACAATGTCCTTCTATCCTTGACACTTAGATTGATCAATGTGAGGCATAGACCATGTCATCCTCTAATCAATCTAAATCTTGAACTCCAAGTAGACTCACTCTAATCAAGTGAGCTCAATATCTCATATCGACTCACTTGGGCATGGCCATGCACTTAGTGGTCTCACTCTATCAAGAATAACGATGTCACTCCCGTTATATAGGAGAGATAGATCCCATCTACATCACTCACATCCCTCCGCATAATTTGTTACATGCCCAGTAATCGCCTTTATAGTCCACCCAGTTACGGATGGTGTTTGACAAAGCCAAAGTATGTAACTCCTTATGTAGGGAACCATGGTGACTTCAGGTCCAAAGACTAATAGTCATACTAATAGCCACATGAGAAAGTATATGACACTCATATAACGATTCATGATACTTTCTCATGGCGGGTCATTCAGTATACATTCTCCAATGCATACCCATGTGTCAACTTGATATCTCTATATCCATGACTTGTGAGATCAAGTCATCGAGTTGACCCATATGCTATTCTCGTCGCATTAACATTGTCCCTAAATGTTAATACTTGACTAGGAATGATTAAGAGTAGTGTTCTCTATATCCATCTCACTATCGATTTAACCAATCGATTGATATAGATAAGAACCTTCTACTCAAGGACGCTATTATACTTAATTATTTAACACCAATACAAGTAAGTATAATAACCAAAACAAATGCCTTTATATACATTGGAATATGATACAATGAGTCCATACAACAATCATCATATGATTGGCTATAGGGCTTTAACTAACACTTTGATATCTTCTGAAACATCTCTTTAGATAGAGCTACTCCATGCCTAAAAGGTAATAAACCTTTCTTGGAGTTTTGCATGCTAAAACGAGCAAGAATTGTATCTATATATGAATCTTGGGATAAACACAACATTCTTTTCTTGTGATCCCTTATGACTTTGATCCCAAGAATGTGTGCACATTCTCCTAAGTCCTTCATATCAAATTATTTGGACAACCATACTCTTACGTCCGATAACACTTTGACATTGTTGCCAATTAACAAAATATTATCTACGTATAGTACAAGAAATACCACCACGTTTCCGTTACACTTCTTGTATACACAAGACTCATCCGGATACTGAATAAATCCATATGACTGGATTACTTCATTAAATCGGATGTTCCAAGATCTTGAAGCTTGCTTCAATCCATAAATGGACCGATTGAGCTTATACACTAGATGCTCTTTGCCTTTTTCAATGAACCCTTCTGGTTGCTTCATATGGATGTTTTCTTCAAGACTTCCGTTAAGGAAAGCTATCTTGACATCCATTTGCCAAATCTCATAATCCATATGAGCAGCAATGGATAAGAGTATCTGGATAGACTTAAGCATAGCTACCGGTAAAAAGGTCTCCTCATAATCGATTCCCTCTTTTTGAGTGTACCCTTTCGCAACAAGCCTTGCTTTGAAGGTTTCCACCTTCCTATCTGTGCCTCTTTTCCTTTTGTAGATCCACTTGCATCTAACGGCTTTTACACCATCAGGTGGTTCTACAAGCTCCCAGACCTTATTAGAATACATGGATTCTATTTCGAAATTCATTGCTTTTTGCCAAGATCCTGCGTCTATATCTTGGAGTGCTTCGTCATATGTCCAGGGATCAAGTTCATGTTTACCCGGGATCAAGTCCGAAGACTCTTCCAAAAACATGAATCTCTCAGGTTCCCTCACAACCCTCCTGTTGGAGTGTATACTGAAAGCCTAAGCTTTGTAAACATTCATTATGAATAAAGGATCACATTTGGTCAAATTTTCTACATTTAGTTGTAGTTGTTCAATTAATTTATATTGTAGATAATATAGTATGTGGTGTCACATACAGAACATGATATTATCAGTACCTTATAAATTATAAACAGTAGCTCACGACCAAAATGGAAAGGAACAAACCATTAGAAGGTCGTAGTGTAATTAGGTATCAGTTTATCTTGACTGTATAATTACACTAGTACACTCAGTGTGTATTGAGTAGGACCATTTGATGTCGTTTCTTTTGTACTGACTTTATAAAGAAACAAAGACCTCGGTTATTATGGAAGTGTGTGCTCTTAATCCTAATATAATAACAAGCACATATATTTGATATTTATTTCTTTAATTTATCAATGGGTGAGATTTAGTTCGATAAATCAATAAGCCCGATAAATTGGGAAATGATATCAGTTATAGTGTGTGTTGTTGATTATAGAAGGAAACTGTGTCCTAGAGATACTAGGTTGATAATGTCCTCAAGAGGAGCTCATAAGGATTGTCATGTTAAACCCTGCAGGTGGACTTAGTCCGACATGATGATAAGGTTGAGTGTTACTACTCTTGGACTTAGATATTAATTAAATGAGTTGTCAGTAACTCACTTAATTAGTGGACATTCGATATCTTAAACACAAGGAGACTAACACACTCATAATAAGAAGGAGCCCAAAAATGTAATTTGGGATTGGTGCGGTAGTTCAATGATAGTTCTCTAGTGGAATGAATTGTCATTGATAGAATTAAGTTGTGTGTTCGAACACGGGATGCTTAATTTTATCGGGAGACCAAAACCAATTCCTCCTCTCGGTCCCTATCGTAGCCTCTTATTTATAGAGTTCTATACCCACCTATACCCACCTTCTATACCCACCCAATTGGGGCCGGCCAAGCTAGCTTGGGAACAAGCTAGGGCCGGCCTAGGTATAAAATTGGGTGGCCGGCCCTAGCTTGAACCCAAGCTAGTAGGGCCGGCCAAATTAAATTAAAAAAGAAATTTAATTTTAATTTTTATTATTATGTGGAAGATATAATTTAAAGAGAATTCAAAATAAAATATCTACCTTGTAAACGATCTACAAAAGATTAAAGAAAGAGATTAGATCTCTTTCCTTATTTGTAGATTGGAGAGATGTTTTATTTTCTCTTTAAAAATTATTCACATGTTGATAAAATTAAAATTATAGAAATTTCCTTTTATTAACCATGAAGAGATTTTTAAAGAGAAATTTTATTTTTTAAAATTTCCGGAAACAAATTAGGAAGTTTTAATTTGTTGATTGAAACTCTCCTAATTTGCTCTTTTGATTGTGGCCGGCCATCACAAGTTGATTGGGAAATTTTATTTTATTTTTCTCAATTAATTCGTGTCAAGGAAAATTAAGGAAATTTTATTGTAATTAAATTTCCTAATTTGCCTAGGCCAAGGAATATAAAAGAAGGGGTGAGGGTGCCTTCATGAGACACAACCTCTATTATTTTCTCTCCCTCTTTTCCTTGGTGTTGTGGCCGGCCATCATCCTCTCCCTCTCTTCCTCTTGTGGTGGCCGAATACTTCATCTCTCTTGGAGTTCTTGTGGTGGCCGGATACTGCTTGGAGAAGAAGAAGAAGAAGGAGAGAAAGCTAGCATCTCTTGGAGCTTGGTTAGTATTTTGGTTTTCTTCTTTGGTGAAGTTCTTCCTTTGTGGCCGAACCTTGCTTGGAGGAGAAGAAGGTGGTTGGTGGTTTCTCATCTCGGTAGATCGTTGCCCACACAACGTCCGAGGTTAGAAGAGGAATACGGTAGAAGATCAAGAGGTTTTTCTACAAGGTATAACTAGTAATTTTTATTTCCGCATCATACTAGTTATTTATGGAAATAATACCAAATACAAGAGGCTTACGTTCTAGAATTTCGAATATGTTTTTTCGATGTTGTGTTCTTTTGTTTTTTCTTTTCCTTGTGATTTGATTGTTCTCTTTGGTTAACCTAAAGTTATTTTAGGAAATTAAATATTAGCTTTCTATAAAAGGTTTTGTCTAGTCGGTGGTGGTTGCTCCCATATCCAAGAAGGTCATGTGCCTCGCCACGTCAGTACTGGGAACCAATTATGGAAATTAATATTTAATGGAATTAATAACTTAAGGAGACTTGGGTCGAACGTGTAAAGTTCCGCAGGAGATCCAAGTCAAAACCTAAAAGAACAAATAGATTAAGTTTTGGATCAAACGTGTTAAGTTCCGCAGGCGATCCAAAATTTAATTTAAAAGAACACATGGTAGCTAGGAAAAGGTTCAGACCTTTGTACAAAATTTTTGTACAGTGGAACCTATAGGTTTTCCGAGTAGCAACCAACACCTCCCACTACGACGAGGCACTGTCTGTGGTTGTGTATCACGTGTGACACGTGTTGCAGTTTCATGTGCTACTTCATCTTGTACTGTTGGTACTAAAGTAGATGTGTCCTCTCTAAGCTCTTCTAGAACAATTTTGCTACTGGGCTTGTGATCCATTATATAGTCTTCTTCTAAAAATTAGGCATTGGTGGTAAGAATGACCTTCTGGTCTTTAGGACTATAAAATAAACCACCTTTCATTCCTCTAGGGTAACCCACAAACACGCGAACTTCTGTACGAGATTCTAACTTATCAGCATCTGGTTTCAGCACATGTGCTGGACTACCCCAAATCCGAATATGTCTTAGGTTGGGCTTTCGCCCATTCCACAATTCTGTGGGAGTAGAAGATACTGATTTAGAAGGTACCAAGTTCAGAATGTGCGCTGTCATTTCCAGAGCATATCCCCAAAACGAGTTTGGTAATTTTGAATAACTCATCGATCTAACCATCTTCATAAGAGTCATATTCCTTCGTTCTGTCACACCATTATGTTGGGGTGTACCAGGTGCGGACAATTGAGATTGAATCCTGGCTTTTGATAAGTAATTCCTAAAGTCTCCTAAGAGGTATTCGCCACCACGATCTAACCGTAGTGTCTTGATACTTTTACCAAGATATTTCTCCACATCAGCCTTGTATTCTTTGAATTTATCAAAGTACTCAGACTTGCGGTGCATCAGGTAAATGTATCCGTATCTTGAATAATCGTCTATAAAAGAGACAAAATATTCAAAATCACATCTTGCCTGGATAGACATAGGACCATACAAATTAGAATGAACCAGTTCTAACGCATCTTTGGCTCTATATCCCTTGGCCTTAAAAGGTTTCTTGGTCATCTTACCTTCCAAGCAAGATTCACAGGTTGGAAAATTTTTCAACTCCAATGGACCCAAGAGTCCATCAGCTATGAGTCTTTGAATCCTACTTAAGTTAATATGACCAAGCCTTAGATGTCAAAGATACGTTTGGTTTATCTCCGAAGGTTCCTTTCTCTTATTGGAATTAGAAGATGTGTTATTAATTTCCATTTGTTGCTTTATGGGAGAAATTAGATTTAAAGTATATAAATTGCCAATCAATGCATCAGAACAGATAATAGCCCTATTTCTCTTTATAACCACATTGTTATTGAAAGAAACAGAATATCCATCCAAATATAGTTTAGAAACTGAAAATAAATTTTTTCTAAAACTGGGTACATAAAGATAATTTCTTAAAACCAAACTTTTATTCCTATCAAAAGATAAGTAGAGATCTCTCATTGCAATAGCCGCCACCTTAGTAGCATTGCCCATGTAGACGGTTATCTCCCCTTCAAATAGTCATCGGGTTTCCTGGAACCCCTGCAAAGTATTGCAGACATGATCAGTGACTCCCGTATCTACACACCAGATGTTGGTAGATAGCACCGCTAAACATGTTTCAACTACAAGAGCATGAGATATACCTTTATTGTTCTAATTCCTACGAGGACAGTCCGCCTTCCAATGCCCTGACTGCTTGCAGATGAAGCACTTACCTTTCAGCTTCTTCATTCCAGCCTTTGGTCCTGTACTCTGAGGTTTATTCACCTTCTTTGCTGAGGTAACCTGTTTCTTCTTCTTCTTGCCTTTTGGTTTAGAAGTAGAACCATTCTCAGCATAGTGAATTTGAGAATTATGATAAAATAGCCCTTCTGCTGCCTGAAGTTCTATCAGTAGTTCCGCCAATGAATACATCCTTTTATTCATATTATAGTTCAGGCGGAATTGCTCAAAACTTCTGGGTAGCGTTTGGTGAATCATATCGATCTAGGTTTCCCCATCAATTTCTCCTCCAAGGATTTGTATTTCGTTCAGATAAGCCATCATCTTTAGGATATGATCCCTTATGGGAGTACCCTCTTGCATGGTGGTCGTCATTAATTTCCTCAAAGCTTCTTGCCTAGAGGTCCGATCCTGGTGACCAAAGAGTTCCTTGAGATTGTTCATAATATCATAAGCTATTGGTAAATCTTGATGCTGATCTTGCAATATATTTAACATTGAAGCCAAAATGTAACACCGCGCCATCTCATCTGCTTTTACCCATTTTCTATGATATTCAATCTCCTCTTGGGTGGATTCACCATTAGGCTCATTAGGGCAAGCCTCAGTAAGTACAAACTTATAGCTCTCAATAGTTAGAACAATGTCCAGGTTCCTTTTCCACACTATTAAAAGACAACGGTTAAAAACCGTTGTCGTAGGCCCTTTAAAATCGTTGTAATTGGCAGTGTTGTTAAAAGTGGAGGGCTATGACAATGGTTTTAAATCATTGTTTTTGAATGAAAAGATAATAGTTTTGCAACGATTTTAAACCGTTGTCTTTGAATGAAAAGACAACGGTATAAAACCGTTGTTATTTAGAGCATTTTTAACGTAACCACTGCCAATTTTGGGGCTACGACAACGGTTTTTAACCGTTGTCTTTGAGGGTGATAGACAACAATCACAATTTTAAATCGTTGTCTTTTAAATTATTATCTTTTAATACCAATATATCATATTTCAATTTAAATATATAATAAAGAATCATAATCAATAAAGAATATTCCCCACATCAATATCATTCAAAATGTTAGTTATACAAGAATTACAATCACAAAAGAAGAAACATGTCTCATGTTCAAAAAAAATTTATCCCAATAGTATGAAAAGACAACGGTTACTTCCTCGAGCTGACTTGGTCCTATGCATGTTGTAAACCTTGCATTGAAGGACTCAGTCTTATAGCTGGTTAGACTCCTATTTGCAGTTCTTCTATCATTGTTACTTCCTCGAGCTGACTTGGTCCTGTGCTTGTTGTAATAATTTTTCCTTGCTTTGGGAAGTTGATGGTGATTTTTCTTCACAGTGTGTAATAGTAAGCTGCATGGTGGATCATAGACATCAGGAGCCCATTTCACATGTAACTTGAAGTTCGATGGTGAACCATGCTGTGCGCGACTTCCCTTCATGGCAGAAATAAGCTTTGGAAGCATCTGGAGTAGCAGTCCAATAAATACATTAAGGAGAAGTATGAAATTTGCAAACATGAACCTGTATCACATATGGCCAATCCTACTAAAGAAATTATAATCCAATGAAAGTAGAATCAATTCTTGCGAGTTGCAACTAACATGGTCCTATTTTCTATAAATAGGAGCAAATCATTTTTGTAGACATGAATCTGCTGCATTTAGCAGACAATGCAAATATGTCTTTTTTAGAGTAATACTAATTAAGGAAGTTCAATCCGTATGAAAAATTATAACGAGCTTATTTTCATACTAAAATTTTACAGCAAGTGTGTGTGTACCTTTGAGGATGATACTATTCCATGTAGTCTTGATTGTCAGTTGTCACACTATTTTGCAATGTTAGTGCTTGACAATACTAGTAACAAGGATCAACATGCACAAAAGAATTTCTGCTTCAAATAAAAGTGCAATTCATATGGGAACATAGACCAACATGTTCCATATAAGTCTATTTTAATTGTTATGTTCAACTAATGCATTTAATTAATTATGAAAAAAATAGATAAAGAAATATAGAATGTTGAGTGAATATTACTTGTAATTGTCAAATCCTGGACAACATTTGATGTTACTTGGAATGTTGGTGGCACGCTAGGAAACTTTGTCAATAGAACCTGCAAAATATAAACATATATTAGAAGATAAAAATATCCAAAACAAGGTCATTATCCCCTCAACTAGTTAGGTTTTTTATTCTACTATGAAGCATTACAATACAAACATGTCTGAACTTTAAACAATGTAAACTAACCCTCATTTAAGTAATTGTATTTGATAAAAAAGAGAAAGGATAATAAATCATGCAATTAAATTTGAATATAAAGAATAAACTTTACATTAAGCTAACAGAATTTTTATATTGATTCTAGCAATCTCTTGTCTAAATAAATATTAATACATTGCATGTGATAGAAGGATCCATCAAGGCAACTATACATAGCCTAAGAAATGAAGATTGACAAAATTACTTACAACTATAATAGAAGGGCTAGAATCTTCCCCAGGATGAGAATGCGTTACGTCAGCACCAAATATTATAGTTGGTCGGTCGCTAACAAGAGGAATGCGCCTTGAGAATACATCGACAAGAACTGTGTCCCTTCCTCCAACCTATGAATCAAGCCTTAGTAACACAAAGAAGAACACGAAAAATAGATCCACCTTCCATGTACTCACCTTTCCATTGATCTAGAGGCCAACATTGGCAAGGTACTATTTACTCATCCTGAAAACATGCTTTGTCAAGAAACATTGTGAAACTAAACCAAGGCCAGTCTCACATATCTGCTTTTGATCACTTGTAATAACTATGGTATATAATAATAAAGCAAATAAGGAAAGGGAAAAAATTAAAGCTAAATGGTTCAACCAATTGATATTTGTCAACAAGCAAAAATATCAAGTTGTGTCGAACAAGACCAAGTACAAGAAAGACATCATACCATAAAGAGAACTATCATTATCATGTAATATTACAATGAGCAAATCAAGCTCCTTTCCTTGAGGTTGGAGTATAGTCATTGCATCATAAAGAATCATGAGTTCGGGATGAGAAATTGGTTGTTTTTAGAGTTGCACAACAGAGAAAGTAACATGGAGACAATCTGAGACTTAAAAACCTATTTAGAAGGTTAGAGGAGATGAGCAATCTGTACTTTCACTCTTAGTCAAAATTAGACAGCTGTAAGAAAAATCTCCATTGAATAAATATCAAAGTCTAATCCTCACAAGCATCCAATTGAACTGCAGCATGGTTGAAAATTTTATAATTGGCATGGAAAGAGAATATGCATCTATAGCTTGTGACCACTATGCTAAGAGAATGAAATATTTTTACAGAAGTCAACAAACCACCTGTATCGATACCAAATTTTGGCCACAATTATAACATATCTCAAACTATCTGAATCTAAAGCATGAAATATGGGTTAATCAGTTCCATGATTACATATACATACAAGCAGATCCCATATGAAGAGGAATTTAGCTATGAAAAAGTTACCTCCTACACTATGCATTCCCCCACCAGTAACAATGGAGAAAATTCTAGCTGCGCAGATGTATCTCCACTAAGCAAACATGAACTCGACGTTAACCTGTAGATTTCATTTCTAGATTAAATACTCTTGAAATATTATTAGACTATAAGATTGTGCTACAGAATATGATTTCTCAGTAACTGGTAAAAACTCATGGGGTGTTAGTTATTTCTAAGGCAATAATAAACTTAATAAAAAATCATGAGTTTGGGATAAGACTATATTAAATGAAAATCTATTGAAATTTTTTGAAACATTATACTTTTGGATAAACTGCTTCAAATTCTTCAACAACAGCAACTACTCACGACTGTCTTTATTTATCATGTACTGATGCAAGAAATTGGTTGTCAAAGGGGAAATTCCTCTTATCTTTAGATACTTGTGAAAGGATTTCTACAGATTCTCATCCAGATCACTGCACAAAAAAATGATCATTTCAAGGATCATTCCTCTCTCCAAAATTCATAATCCTTTTTCTTATTGCAAATATTAGGAATAGCAGACCAGATATTATGGTGTGGAATCATGATCCTTTTGCTCATTGCAAGATACCCTTTTATTAATCCTAGGGGAATTCATCAATTGTTGATTACTACCTAAAAATAATTAATTTATCTTTAAACTAATCCTCATAAAATATGATGGCAAAAAGTACCTGTCATCGAGAGAACCATTACACTGAATTGGAGTAGATGGTGGATGTCTTCCAAGAAGAGGAATAAGTAATATTTTGTGAGCAAACAATTGAAGATCTGTTGTTAGACCATTAGTTCTCTTGATATCTGCAATCTTTCATAAACAAATGAGAACACTCTCAGTGCTAATCAATCTGCACTTGTCACTAGATGCTTGAAAGATCTAAAAGTGAAAAACTATGGAAAGGTAATAAATAATGAGTAGAATCTCATTTCCTACTTTGTGGGATCTATTATCGAGACTTCTAGTGTTTTAGGCCATAGGTACATGGCTGTAACTTGCTTCTTTATGGTCTCCTATTATGGAAAAATGTATATGTCAGGAGGGGGAACAGAAGGCCGCATACAAATCTGAACAGGTTTAAAACAAAAACACAAGAGTAGAAGTTGTGTAACATATCGTTCGAGCTACTGACAAATATTGATAAAATGTTAGCAATTGGCAAGAGTAGATATAATTGTGTCGCCCATTATGACAGAGATAAGAAGGTTCTCTTTTCATGACTCATCAACAGATTGCATCTACTGATCATGGGAAGGAAATGAAACCTATAGGCTATAAGAAGAGAAGAGAGGGGAAAGACTAAACCAATAGCATTAAAGAAGTGACACTGAAGTTAGAAAAACTAATGTATTCTATAAGGAAATTTGGATATTTTCCTAAATCCTATTAAGTCCCTTATCAAAATGCCACATGGATAGTTAGGTGAAAGAAAGTTTCAGGTTGATTCATATTATTCTATGAGATGAGAAAAGTGATTCAAACATATATAAACATTTTTCAAGATTGTGATTATAACCGAAAAGGAAACGGTGGTAAGGTCTAAGAAACAAAAAATAACAATAATGATAAACCTGAACAAATCTGTAAAGACCAGGTATTGACATAACATCAGCTCCTAGAAGCTTTAGTCTAAAATCAACATGAGGCTGCAAGAGACTACAAGAAATCAAAACTTGAAGGATGTAGGAAAATGGTTAAACAAAAAAGAAAACCAAATATTTCTCTCCCAATTTTCCTTCTCCATGAGTGATACAAGGATTTTTGCGAAACAAGGGAAGTTTGGGACCAACGGCTTTAATGTAATCCATGGAATTGCAAAGACTTACAAGTCTAAAACCTAAAATGAATTAAAAGTGGGGAAATAATCAAGTCTGAACATCAACTGTGAATTACTTATGATTGAGAAAAAAATGGTATTTCTTTTGGTTGAACCTAAAGTATCCAGTCCTGTGATGTTGCTTTTAATCCAAATGCCTTAACCACAACGGTCACATTAGGGTTTCCAGCCCACTTCAACAATGGTTAATTCCATGATCAGTTCCTTTTAATCCAAATTACCTCAACACCGTACTTTATGGCGACGCCTGCAAGTGTGTCCAACTTGGATACATGATACTCGATGTACTTCAACGCACAAGGAGATGAGGTAGGAGCAAAGGTATCCTATTTTCTCTCATGGGAAAGAGATCCCATTGCTATAGGGTGAATGTGACAAAAAAAAAATGGGGGAGAAAACCTAGAATGACATCAGTTTCTTCGATCGGTGACGCAAGGAGGTGGAAGAAGGCGAACAAATCAAAATAAAAGAAGGAATTGGTAACACAAACAAACCGAGAAATGGAAAGTAACCCAAATCAGTAGATCTGAACTCCAGATCACGTCCTGGCCTCCGTCGCGCACGCTCCCATGATATGGACCCTCGCTGTCGCCCGTGATCGCTCTTCCCGGCTGTTGCTGCTCCTACGCGGCTCCAGTGAGCGAGAGATTGTGAGAAAAGAGGGACGAAAATGCTTAGGGATCAAGAAGGTAAGGGGGGAATGCGGCGGAAAAAAATTTTCGGGGAGAGGGAAAGCAAAACGCGGTGGTAAAAAATAGCGAAGGGGGAAAAAATGGCGAAGGAAAAAAACACCGATATTCAACATCACTTAATAGACAACGGTTTTTGAAAACCGTTGTCATAATTCCAAAAAAGCACACAAAGACAATAATTTTCAAAAACTGTTGTCGTAGCCTTTAAAAACCGTTGTCGTAGCCCCAAAAAAACATAAATAGAAAATGATTTTTAGAAACTGTTGTCGTAGGCAAAAAAAACTGCTAAAAGACAACGGTTTTTGTTAAAACCGTTGTTAAAAGGCAAAACAACAACGATTTGGCATAAAACCATTGTCATTTCAGTATTGTTAAATGAGGATTTTGTTGTAGTGCCAATCTATATAGTTTGGACCAGTAAGTTTGTTCTCATTTAGTATGATGGCCAATGGGTTGAAAGTCATCCTAAGAATCACAAAAATAACTTTAGTCAGGACTATAAAGTTAGAATAATATTGATTCCTTAAACAATATTATTTTAAATTAACCAACATCCCAAAACACCGTGAATTTTGTATGCCACGATAGTGTGGACGTATACAAAAACAAACATTTGTAAGAGGAGGTTTTATCCATTAATTTTATTCTTATCAACCTAACTTTTTGACAAATAAAATTAAAAGTTGGTTTCCTTCGGTCACACAAATAATAGCAGTGACTCCGATGGGGAGGATACTATTAAACGTGCCTAAGTGTATACCATTACTTGACACTAAGCCTATTAATAAGATTGTGCCCCTTCCGATGGGGAAGATCACACGCTCTTAATTAATTTCTTATAGTCATCCAAATGGAAGTTTGATCTAGTGATCTACAAACAAACTCATCCGATATGGAGGAAGACACTCAGAGCCAACGTGCAAGTTTATTTGCATCATTTACAAACAAGTAATGGAGACCGTGGAATTTATTAAAATAAATCCCTCTCTCACTTAGTTATTTAAAGTGAGGAATTTTAAACTATCCCAGCATACATCACATGCATACACACACATCACAGTAAATAAAAGTAATAAATATTGAAATTTATTTTTCAACTATTATGGCATTTTTCCATCACTGTCCTCCGTGTGCTCCAACCCTAGCTGCTGCCATCTTTAGTCGCCACCATCAGGTCTAGTCATCGCATCCATCTTGCTTCTTATTCCACTGCGCTTCTAGTGCTCCAAAAGTACCACGCCTCACAAGTATCCGATCCACGACAAAAATAGAATTTTACATATATCGATCCTATATTCCTCAAGGGAATGTACATGTAATCTAGATCGAAAATAAAATTCTAAAATCCTAGGGCTAATACAACTCCTGCTGTATTAGTTACATACAATCATGCACACACAATACAATGCCCTTGACATGTCCAAGGGTCCAATCACACACAATATCTATTTGCCATAATAGTTGGAGCCTGCAACTAACAAAGTTAGCATATCCTACTATTATCCTGCCTAAATTATATATGACATGTGCATAATTAATTTGAAAACCAAAACACACATAGGCAAACCCTAGCTCTGATACCAGTTGTTGGTTGGTCCTAGGAAGATCGTACCGATTCCACTGTACAAAAATTTTGTACAAGTGTCGAACCTTTCATAAACAACCTATTGTATTCTTTAGAAGTTAAATTAGGAATCACAGACGGAACTTAACATCATTGATTCCAAATTTAACTTATCTGTTCTTGATGGTTTAGATTTGGATCGCAAGCGGAACTTAACACTATTGATCTAAATCCACCTATGTTATAAATTCCATTAAATATTAATTTCTAAAATTAGCTTCCAGGATTGCATGGCGAGGCACATGGCCTTCTTGGATATGGGAGCAACCACCACCGCCTAGACAAAGCCTTTTAAGGAAAGCTAATATTTAATTTCCTTAAATAACTCTAGGTTTAACCAAAAGGAACAATCAAATCACAAATTTGAAAAACAAAGAAAACATAAACTCGAAAAATAAATTCGAAAAACTAGATCTAATGCCTCTTGTGTTTGGAATTCTTACAAAGAGAAATAACTAGCATGATGTGGAAAACAATTGCTAATTATACGTTCTCTTTTTATGCTAATGACCTCGAGATCTTCTGTCGTATTCCTCGCTTCGCCTTGGACATCGTGTGGGCGACGATCCTTCAAGATGAACACCACCCAAAAACTTTCTTCCTCTTCCTCTAAAATCCGGCCACCACCACCACCAAGGAGAAGAGAGCAAAGGGAAAAGAAGAGGGGAGAGGGAGGGTCGGCCACCAAGAGAGACTCCACCAAGAGAATAAGAATTGATCTCATGAGGCCTCCTCACCCCTTCTTTTATATTACTTGCCCAAGGCAAATAAGGAAAGACTTTTTATAAAAGTTAAAATCTTCCTCATGGTTTTCCTTTTCCCTTTTAATTTTTCCTTTTCTTTCCTCTTGATTGAATCAATCACCAAATCATGGATTGATTGGATGATGATTTGGCCGGCCCCTTGCTTGGGCACCAAGCAAGGGTGGCCGGCCACTTATAGGAAGGAATAATAAATTTTTTTTATAAAACTTTACAAGAAGAAATCCTCTCATAAAATTTTACAAGCTCTCTTTCCTAAAGTGGATGTTAAAAAAGGAAAGTTTTAAAAATTAAAAACATGTTTTAAAATTTAAAACTCCTCTTATAAAATTTTCTTTTTTAACATGGTGATAGAAAATTTAAATTTTAAAACTTCTCTTCCTTTTTTCTTAAAACCATGAGGATGGTTAAAAAAGGAAAGTGTTAAAACTTTTTAAACTTTCTTTTAAAACATGTGGCCTAAATCAAATAAGGAAAGTTTTATAAATTTAAAATCCCTCTTTTACAACTTGTAGATTTCTACAAAGAGAATATTTTAAAAATTCAAAACACTCCTCCTTGTTTGAATTAATGTGGTCGGCCCCCTCTTGCTTGGGCACCAAGCAAGGGGCCGCCCCCTTAAGAGGATAATATGGCCGGCCATTGCTTGGTCACCAAGCAATGGACCGGCCCCCTTCTTGGATACCAAGATGGGCCTTTCTTTGGATGGACTTAAGGCTTTAATGAGGCTACGTCAGGGACCTAGAGGAGAAATTGGTTTTGGCCTTCCGATGAGCTTGAGTATCCCGTGTTCACTCCGAACACGCAACTCAAGTTCATCAACAATAACTCATTCCACTAGAGAGTTATTGCTGCACTACCGCACCAATCCCAAATTACATTATGGGCTCCTTCTTACCATGAGTGTGTTAGTCTCCCTGTGTTTAAGATAACGAATGTCCACTAATTAAGTAAGTTACTGACAGGTCACTTAATTAATATCTATCTCCGAGAGTAGCACCACTCAACTTCATCGTCATGTCGGACTAAGTCCACCTGCAGGGTTTAACATGACAATCCTTATGAGCTCCTCTTGGGGACATTGTCAACCTAGATAATTAGGACATAGTTTCCTTCTATAATCAACAACACACACTATAAGTAATATCATTTCCCAACTTATCGGGCCTATTGATTTATTAAACTAAATCTCACCCTTTGATAAGTCAAAGAAATAAATACTAAATATATGTGCTTGTTATTATATTAGGATTAAGAGCACACACTTCCATAATAACTAAGGACTCGTTCTTTTATTAAGTCAGTATAAAAAGAAATTTGCCTTAATTGGTCCTACTCAATACACTTAGAGTGTACTAGTGTAATTTATTAGTCAAGATAAACTAATACTTAATTACACTACAACTATTCCAATGGTTTGTTCCTTTCCATCTTAGTTGTGAGCAACTGTTTATAATTTATAAAGAACTGATAACATGATCTTCTGTGTGTGACACCACACACCATGTTATCTACGATATAAATTAATTGAACAATTACATTTAACAAATAAATGTAGATATTGACCAATGTGATTCTTTTATTTCAAAAATAAATGTTTACAAAAGCTAGGATTTTAGTATACATTCTAACAGGAATCCCCTATAAAGGCCTCGTAGGGAGAAAACTTCCCTTTTCTATGCGCCCCCTAATTAAGCCAGATGGCTATAAAGCTTTCGCCACCACATGGCTACTCAAAGAGGCAACAAAAATACAGGATTAACATTAGAGGGCACCTACATGTGAAGTCCCAATGTGTGATAGATGACAATGATAAGAATAGAACAGAGCATAAAGAATGATATGATGCAATGCCATTGGTGGCTCATGTCCAAACGAGTATGATTAATGAAGGGTCAACATGGAGCTTTCTAGTGTTGGCTGAGTGGATCTTGGACTCAAAGGTACTAGCTTGTTTATTCAATCGAGCCAGTAAGATGGTTTGTTCGGCACTTTTTCCCTTCTCCACCTTAAACTGCTTGGAGCTCTTATTCAGATTGGCTCCTAATTGAGTCATCTCAGCGTTCATCTACTCCAGTTGTGCCTGAGAAGCAGATGATTGGCCGCTCGGAGCACGAAGTTGCTAAACTTCATACTCTAGATAGGCAAGCCTGTGGCACATGGTCAGGCTTTCCACCCAAAACTACAGTGACGATAGCATTATATAAGTCGAGCAGACAACAAAAAAAAAAAATAATAATAAAATGAAAGAGAAAGGTATACGTACCCTAGTGGACATCTAGGTGTGGCTATTGGTCAGTTCCCCTAGAACTATAATCATCGCATGGGATTGGAAACCAGCCTATATCTGTGTGAGTGACCCTTGGATTCTTATTTGATGCTCGGGGGTGAGGGACGCTAGGTCGTCCAGACTACGATACTCATCAGTCGACAAGTGGATGATTGTCGTTATTGATCTCTCGTCGCTCAGACCAGAAGGTTCAGAAGTTGCCCTGCTCGTGGGCTATAAGGAGACTGGCTGAATGTAGGACACTAGGCCTGTCGGCAAAGAGAGGGGCATGAAGGCGACCGGTGGCGCAGCTAGCATCCCCTCAGGTAGCTCGGATAATGATGGTGTCCAGTCGGAGGATACGAAAGTAGGAAGCGCAGTGACTCCCTGATCGAGTGCAGGCACGGAGGTCTCACCACGCTTGGAGGGGGGACGATAAACGGGCGGTGTTGGAGTCTGTAAGGCGGAGGTTGCGGATCGGGAAGACCCTTCCATACGGCGCTTCTTGTGATGCACCAGAGGCTCGCCAAAAATAGCTGACTCTGAAGTGATTGCTATAGGGATCATTGACAACCGCTCAGGTGGAAGGTCCGTTGTCACAGCTGCCACATGGCTTGCAGTTGTCCGGCTTCCCCCAATTCCGCTCCCCAACACTTGAGTTCCCTCCTCCTCACCGAGCGGATCCTCGTGGGAGCCAACCGGTTGCAAGCTACGACCCTCCAACTCGGCCATGGTCGTAGCATTGATCTCTGCATCTGAAAACTTGCACTTGCTTGCTAGACGCACGCGCAACATAATTCGAGCTATACAAAAGGAGGAAAAATTAATTAGATTCAAAGGTTGGGAGAAGAAAGGGCATACCTAGGCTGGACGGGAGCTTTATGCGGATCAGGCTCAGGCCAAACACGTAAAGGGTGTCCTCCAATAGCAACTTGTAGATGTGGTACTTCTGACCGATCAAGCTTGAAGCTGTGTAGAGGTAGTCTGATCGACTCTTGTATTTCTTGAGCTCCGGAGGGTTCGGCACATATAACTGCCAGTTGATTGAAAAGTTCGACCGCTCGGGAAAGCGAACGAAAAAATAGTAGTCTTTCCAATACTTATTGGAGGATGACATCTTATCAAAGAAGACTAAGCCTACTCGGGCTTAGAAGAGAAAAGTCCCCAACTCGGATAATTTTGGATAATAAAAATAGTGAAAGAGCCCTCGAAAACAAAGATCGTTGTTGAAGAGATTGAAGAAGATGAAGGTGTGCGAAGGAAGAAGAAGTGAGGAGCTTACCATCGAAAAAAAAGAGATTGAAGAAGTGCAACGAAAGGATTCGATTGAAAGGAGGAGGAAGCTTACTGGAAAGATCGCTGGAGAGAGAAGAAATGAAACGTCATCGGAGAACTCAAAGACGAAAGTGCACGAAGGAAGAAGGCGACACACGCGATGTTTATAAACCTCGCAAAAGATCGACTTGAGTCGTCTGATCCAGGGTTGCGAAAAACTAGGAAAAGATTCGGCCGTTGGATTCAAAAAGGTGTCTGTCACATCGCCAGCGGATATCCGCATGTCACATCAAACGTGTGGTGGCAGAGAGAAGGGCATGTGGCGCTCAGCCACCAGGCGACATTAATGAGACTTAATTAAAAGATATGGCTGCATGCTCGGCCATAATGATCAGGGATTTGCACGATCTCCGAGAAATATGGATGACATCATGGCCCTCGGCCAAGGAGCGCAAGAAAAAGATTTTTCTCCAAGTGCTACTACACACCGCCCGAGCGACGTGGATAAGAGATCATTACACAGTCGAATGTCCGAAGCACAGTTTGCTTTGAAAAGATTGGGCCGAGCGATGTTTGCATACTCGGTCTGGCAAGGCGCGGTCGAATGGCGAAGGCGTGGGAATCATCAGGGATTGCAATGGTCCAATCAGTCGGACTTGCAGTCTCCTTTGACTAGATTTGAGGGGGAGGCTTGTGATGCGGCGACAAAAGGAGGCCTACCTAGCACGAGGTCAACTACCACGGTGGAGGTCAAAGTCAAGATAATCAACGCTCAAACGTCAAAGAGTCGAACGGAGGATAAATGCAATGGTCGGTCAGGATAGTCAAGGACTGACCGGCGGGAGGCATGTCTGAGCGGGTAACCCTTCTGACTCGAGAGGATATGATAAGCAGGCGCTCAAGTCATATTATCAAGACGTCGATGGGGACCAAATGGAGGCAGGTTACTACAGCTACCGCACAGAATAACAACATGAGGTTGCTAGAGCGGATGGGTCCTGGCCGATCGGCTACTCCGCTCAGCCCAGTAAAGGGACCATTGTAATATCTCCCGACATCGTTTTGGGAGATCATGTCACTAACACAAGGCATGGTCGACAGACGGATCATACGACAGAAGATTTTACTGTCACATCAGGGATATACATGCCCTATTAAGGTATAATGTCAGAAGTACTTTCCTGACAAGGCCTTTTCATGGGACACTTGGGGGAGCATGCCCATGCCTTGAGAAATGTATATGTTGTCCACCAGGGCTCTATATAAAGGAGGGTCCATTATCGGCGGAGGTACGCATTATTCTTGAGTTCTACTATTACTATTGTTGCTCCGCTTTTCTCCACATTTTTTCGATGACTGACTTGAGCGTCGAAGGGCCAATGACGAGGACCCCTTCCTTGGTCCGACACTACGTCATTTATTTTGCAAAACGGAGTGAAGTTCACGTCCGGTCAACGAAGCCACCACCTACCATTTTTCTAACTTCACGGTTTCAGACACGATCATATACGAAATTACTTCTTTAATGGAAATACTTTACGTTTTTTGATATTTTCGCCTTAATTCGGTATCGTGTCCTCCTGTAAAGGAATCTTCTCATGTATCTACATTTGATCTATGCATTGCTGATTGCTATTTAGAATCATATAGATTGTCAAACTAATCCTATTTTAGCTTTTTCTTTTTGGATGATTTTTTTATGGCGACAAATAGATTTTGTTATCGGTGGATCATTTTGGAGTTTAGAGGGCGATGTGAAGTGCATATGGAGATTGTGAGAACCTAAAAGATTTGTGGAGGAGAATTTTCTACTTGGGACCGGAGTGTTGTTTTATTATTATTATTTATTGTTTAGAAGCACTAGAGGTGAGTTTTTTTTACTTTTGTTATATTTGCTTGATGATAGTTTAGGGAGGATTGAAAAATCTCTTGTACTAAAGTGAAAATCTGTTTGTTTGATTCTCATTCTATGTTTGATCTCATAACATATAGACTTGGATTTTATTCGTGAATGTGGACTTACATTGTAGTTTTATTTTCCTCATGTGCTTGTGTTATTCTACTAGGGAAAACAACTTTTTAGCCATGCTGTCTTTTGGTGGAAATATTTTATATTCTAGAGGGACTGGATTTGAATCTATAAATTGTGGTTTGAGGTGGTGGGTTATATAAGTGGTGTTAGAAAGTCTCCAGCCTCATCTAATAATATCCAAGGCACTTGGGTTTCCAATACATTATGTAGGAAGATTCAGATTTGCGGTAAAATTAATCCAGTAGATACTACAAGCTATCGAGAAATAGTTCATTCAAACTGTCTATAATTATATATTCATAATTTCATTTGTCTCTAAACCTGCATCATTTTATCTGACTTTTAACTTCATAACCGGAGGATTTTGTAGTTAAGAAATGGCTGATTGATAGCCTTAGCAGGATCAAGGTGTTATAGTTTGCAATCTCAACTCTGAAACACATTTATAGTGAAATATAATTCTCATAGCAGTCTGATTAGAGTGTTTGTCCGAGAGTGTTGATAAGTGAGAGAATTTCAAGGTTAATTTTATAGAAGCATATTTTATCCTTGTATCTGAGATTTCCTGATTATCGCTGTTTTTTTTAAACTTGTGTTATATATATATATATATATATATAGTTTAGATATTAAATATTTAAAATTATAGTTAAAATAAATTTTAATCAAAATTTTAATTTTTTACTAGTTAAATTATATTTGATCAATAATTTTATATTTAAATAATAATTTTTTTATTTTTTATAGATTAAAGTTAAATTTAATTGGACTAAAATTTATTTTCATCGATAATTTAAATTTTTTACTAGTCAAATTATATTTGATCAATAATTTTTAATTTTTTATATTTAATCAATAATTTTAATTTTTTATAGTTTAAAGTTAAATTTGATCGTTTTCAATTTTTTTTTACTCATGTTAGTTTTGACTGATAATTTTTATTTTTTAATATTAAAATTAGATTTAGTTGGTAATTTATTTTTATTTTTTTTATTAAAATTTGACTCATAATTTTTAATTTTTTACTTATAAAAAATTAATTTAATAATCAAAATTAAATTTGTTTAACAAATTAAAAATACTTATTGTTAACTTAATTGATATCTTTTTATAAAAAGACTTTTGAAAGTAAAAAAGATATTTTATATTGTACTATTATTTCTCTCTAAATTAATTTTATGTTTCTTTCTTTCTTCTACTTTATTATCAGTTTTTACAAAATTATTATTGTGTCCTTGTATTATACACACCTTTTTAATAATTTGCTGTCGATGTTTATTAGCTAAATATCTTTGACTAAATAAATTTAATTAATAATTTATTGAAGTTAAAATTTATAAAAAGACAACTTATTTCATAAAAGTCTTGCAATATAGGATCCTAGGGAAGGATCTATTATACGCCGTGCCTATATCTACTACTCGAATCTATTACATGTAGATCACATAATAATAATTTTTATCGTTGCGTTAAGACTTTACTTCGTCGAAATTAAAATTGATTGATATTTTTTAAAAAATAGTAATTAAAATATATATTAATAGTATTATAATAATTTATTACTCATTGTCAAATTAGTTAACATAAAATATTTTTTATTTTTAAAATTTTACTAATAAAAAAAGTAAGGTTTAACCCAATATAAAATTATTAGGATGTGACCTAGTTGATCATTCTTCCTAATTGCATAAATAATTATTGACAATATATGAAATTATTCTTTTAAATTTTACTAATAAAATAAAATATCTCTAATAATATTTTCAATATTTATTTTTTAAAAGATATTAAGATCTTAATTTTTTTCTCGCCTGAGACCTCTTACCTAATGCCTCAGGAATGGTTAAGACAGGCCTGTATTTTCATCAAGGTAGATTTAATTTGAACCCAGTACCTTTAGTTTCAAAGCCTTTACCAGCTACATAAGTTGACACCTTTATAATTTCCTTCTTATTGTTTGAGCAAGCAGGTATGTTTTGGGTGTAATTTCTTGGTCAAAATTTTTAGGGCGCTCGATCATTTTAGTTGAGTTGTCTAGGATGTTCTTCTGGATCAGTTCTGACAATACCCATAAACAAACCTTATCTGAAACTCGGATGCCTCCGGATGTTGTAACTACGTGAGAAGAACGTAACGTTGTTTCCGAACTCAATTCGACTTGCACTAGAGGCAAAAGGTTTCTTCTTTTAGAAACAACATTATATACTGATATGGTATTGCACCCATGCACACAACTTAGTGACTGATCTGCTGCCTGTGTTGAATCCTAGCGTTATATTCGATGGATTTATTTAACTCACGAAAATTTGCAATTCTATTGTAATCTGAATTATAAAAAACTAACAACAGCAAACGTAATCATAGAAATACGGCAACGCTGCCGCGCGTGGGGGTAAGTGTACCCATTATTATAGTAACTCGTCCAACCAGCCTCCGCCACCGTCATGTTCACCTTCATGATCTTCTCCTCTGCTGGTCGATATCCTTTTTCTTCTCCTTCTTAGGCTCCACCACCTCAGCTTTCCAATTCAGCTTCGCCTCAAAGATCGCCGGCAATGCTTTCCCGTTCATGGTTCCTTGGACGGTGACCAGATTCCTCTCTGCGTCCACCGCCACATTTTCCACTCCTGATTCATGTATTAATTGAATGAATTAGAATACCAAATTAATATTATTATTATTATTTGCAATATAGAATAAAAACTCGTCCTTTGTAATTATTTAAATAAATAGTGAAATTAATTAAAACCTTTAATCTCTTTCATAGCTTTGCGGATTTTGTCCGTGTGTCCCTGGCAAGAGCAACGTAATTCTACTTTTAGCGCCACCGTTGCCGCCTTCACCAAAGTAAATTAATCAATAAAATTGTAAGATTTATTATTAATGATTTAAAATTAAAAAATCACAAACCTTAATTTTCTTGTTATCGGATTCGGGTTTACTCTTAGCGGGAGTGAGGACCTCCAACTTTTTCTCCGCTCGATCCCGAGCCTCCACCTGCTTCTCCGTCTTGACCAACACCCGATCCCGGACCTCCACCTTCCTCACCGTCTTGACCACCACCCCTTCCCGGATCTTCACCTTCGTCTCCGTCTTGACCGCCACCCGATCCCGGATCTCCACCTTCCTCTCCGTCTTGGCCGCCACCGTCATCCGCTCGCTCTTCCCCTGCAGAACCACCACCATCACGTCGTCCCCGCCGCAGCTGCTGTTGCTCTTCCCCTGCAGAAGCAAATAGAACGGCGATTGTTAGCTCAATAGAAACCTAATTAAGCTAACGTCTTAATTAATTAGACTAATGACCTTGCTCGTCTCAGTTTTAAGCCTTAATCTTCGTGAGCAAGAGGAAGGTTTAAATAGAAGGTCGGATGAGAACGTGATCGCCCAGTGTTTGAATTCCTTGGGAGACCTGATCTGGATAGGAACCGTGCGATGGAGATCGGACGGCAGATGGAGTCAACCGAGTCGTCGCCGCGACAATGTCATTGTCGACGCGGAGGACAGCACACTTGACTTGACTTGAGTTGACTTGACTTCAATGGATTTACGATTGGTCCGCAAAATTACATCGTAAAGAAAAAAAGGTCAAGGCTAGGGTTCTACTGCGATTTGACGCTATGAGTGGCGAAGAGAACAGCAATGCCTCCTGTGACGGGGGAGCAAGGCGTGACTCTTCCTACTGAACGAACGAGACGACTCTGACGGAATTCTAAAAGTGAGAGAGGTTCGCCGGAATCCTTGTCACTTTGTGGCATTTCCTCGCACAGTTGCCGAGCATCCGCCAGTTCAAACAACAGAGAAGAGAATACTCACTTGGAAGAGTAGAGCACTCAATGGAGCCAATGGGCCATGTTTCAAGGCCCAATTCTAGGAAAGGCGCCTCGAAATTTGATCTAGTAGGCCGGTCTAAGTGACGCGGTTCACTAGAGCATCGTTCTGGTTCGCTTGATCATCCCCTTCTCTATTTGTCGATCTAGTAGACTGGTCTATTGGAAATAGGGATGATAATTTTTTTCAAATTTAGTAGAGAATATGATATCCGACTTAAATAGAAAAAGGTACGAAGGGAATTTTTAGATCCAATTAGTAATCGGATATTTAAGTGAGTATTTTCAATTCAAATACGAAGGAGATATGATAAAATCTTATTATATATATAAATGAGCGACGCTCACAGCTACCGAACATGCTTGTTTTTTTTTAATTAAAATTTACGATTGTGTCAATAACCTTTTGACTTTAAAGTTTAGGAAATATATATATATATATATATATATATATATATATATATATATATATATATATATGAAAAGTTTTTTTTTTTTTTTTTTTTTTTTTTATGATTGATGTATGGCGCTTTTAAAGTCAATAACTTGACTTGATGTTTTTATCCACGTTTCATAAATATTAGGATTATATTCAACAAATACAATATACGTTTTCCCCTACATTAAAAGAATATTCAGAATTTTGTATAAATAAAATATTAGAATTTAAAATGAAATGATTTATCATTCGTTGATAAACGAAAACGTTGTTTTACAAGTTTCCTGCATAACCAATATGAAAAACATAATTGATAGTATACATAATTGACAATAGATGACGGTATAACTAGGGGTGTAATCGAGCCGAGCCGAGCCGAACTCTTGAATGTTTGAGCTTGGCTCGTTTATAATCGAGCCGAGCTCGAGCTTTATTTAACGAATATATTCATGGATCACGAGCTTATTCAAACTTTTATCGAACCTAAACGAGCTTAATAAATATAAATTATAAATTTAAATATTCATTAAAAACTAAATTATATATTTAGAATAAATTATAATATTATTATTAAAATTTATAATTTTATTCTAATAAATAAATTTAATATATTTGTCTATATTTTTCATAAGTAGAGTGTAAATTCTATAAATTAAATATTAAAACTATTAATTTTTTTATTTAAAAGTTGCTTAATGAGCTTAACGAACGTGTTCACGAGCTAACGAGCCGAATATTGTGAAGCTTGACCTTGGTTTGTTTATCTTAACGAGTCTCATTAAACGAGCTCAAACGAGCTTTTATCGAATCGAGTTTCGAATAGTTCGTGAGCGGTTTGGTTCATTTACACCCCTAGGTATAACACAGAAGCAAAACAAAGATTCAAATCATGTTTTAAAGCTAATATAGGCAAGGAGTTGAGATAATCTTTGAACTCTTCGAACATCCAATCGCACTTCGCATCCCATTGGAATTTTGTCGCCCGACGCAGCACCTTGAAGAACGATAGGCTCCGGTCGGATGATTTGGATATGAATCTGGACAGAGCGGTAACATGCCTAGTTAGACGCTGGGCTTCCTTCAAGTTGCGTGATGGTGGCATATCATGCAGAGCCTTCGGATTCGTCTCAATCCCCTACTCGGTGACGATGTATCCCAGGAATCGGTTGCTCTTGGCGCCAAACAAGCATTTGTTCGAGTTCGGCTTTATTCCATAAGCCCTTAGAGTTTGGCAGGTCTCCTTGATGTCTGTGCAAAGATCAATAACTTTTGTAGATTTTATTAATATGTCATCGACATATACCTCTATGTTGCGGTTGATCTGCCGCCGGAACACCTTGTTCAAGAGCCTCTGTAGGTGGCACCGGTGTTCTTTAGTCCGAACGACATGACGTTATAACTGAATGTTCCGTCGGCCATGATAAAGCTGACCTTTTCTTGATCTTCTCGAGCGACCGACACTTGGTGATAACCTTGATATGCGTCGAGCATGCAGATCAGCTCGCAGTCTACCGTAGAGTCTACCATCTGGTGTATCTGGGGCAACGGATAGAAATCCATCGGGCATCCTTTATTCAAGTCGCGGAAGTCTATGCAGACCCTCCATTTGTTGTCCGGCTTGGGGACCAGTACGATGTTAGCAAGCCAGCTCAGAAAATTATACTTCCCGTATATAGCCGGCCGCCAACAATTTCTCTATCTCCGCTTGGATGATCAAGTTCTGTTCCGTGCTAAAGTCCCTTTTCTTTTGTTTTACTGGCCAAGTGTCTGGTCGGAAGTGTAGCTCGTGCTGAGCCACACTTGGTGAAATATCGAAAAGCTCATGTGTCGCCCAAGCGAACACATCATGATTTTGTATGAGGTAGGCTACCAGCTCTACCTTTTTCTCGCCCTCTAGATCAGCAACGATGAAGGTAGTTGCTTTTAGGCAGTTAGGGTGGATCTGAACATCTTCTTTTTCTTCGTAAACCAGCGTGGGGGTTTTTTTCAATGATGGAATTTACCTCCAAACGCTTTCGAGCGGCTCTTTATTCAGACTTGACCATCTCGACGTAGCATCACCGAGAGGCTAACTCGTCTCCTTTGACTTCTCCTACTTTACCGTCCACCAGGAATTTGATCTTCTGGCAGTAGGTGGACACCACCGCTCGGAACTCAATAAGTGTCGGTCAGCCCAAAATGGCATTGTAGGCCGAGAACGTATTTACCACTATGAAATTTTTGGACCTTGTCTGCTTCAGGAGTTCTTTTCCGAGTGAGATGGCCAACTTGATATGACTGATCGACAACACTTCGTTGCCCGTGAAGCCATAGAGCGGAGTCGTCATTGGCAGCAGTTCACTCCGGTCAATTTACAATTGATCGAATGCCTTCCTATATATGATATTTACCGAGCTCCCTGTATCAATAAAAGTTCGATGGACTGTATAATTGACAATTACCGCTCGGATGATTAATGCATCGTCGTGAGGAACCTCCACTCCCTCCAAATCCTTAGGGCTAAAGCTAATATCGAGCCCCTCAGCTTTCTCCTTGCTGCATTCAACAGCGTGGATCTTGAGTCATCGCGCATGCAACTTCCTTTCTCGTTTAGAATCTCCGTCGGTCGGCCCGTCGTCGATCATTCCTATCTCCCCCCGAGCGGCATTACTCTGGTTCTCATCTTCCCTTGTGGACGGTATGGTCCATTCGGAAGAGGCTCAGCAGGGATTCGGTCCCTCTATAGTTGGTGGTGATGTGGCTCGCTCGTCCTCTCCTCCTTCCTTCGTTCTGTATATCGACTTCGGTGACACTAATCTAGAAGTGGCGATTGACGGCGATATCCACACGGAATCGACCTACTAGCTGCCAGGTCATAGCAGTCCCTAGTGTTGTGCTCGTCGACTAGTGAAAGATGCAAAACATCGATGCCCACCTCTTGCCTCTTGCACGAGCGGCCACCACCTGCTGTACGGCATGTGGCCTAGTCTCCTGGTATGGAGGGGCTCCCGATTGAGGACCTTTGGGTGGTTGATGATTGCTCGGTTGACGTTGCTCAGATGCTCCTACAGGCTCGATGGTCGTCTCCTTCTTCCTTACCGTCTGGGTTTCTTCCACATTAATGTATTCATTGGACTTCTTTTGGAGATGACCAAAGTCCTTCGGTGGCCGTCGAATGAGTGATCGGAAGAACTCTCCCTCGGTGAGCCCTTGGGTGAAGGCGTTCACCGACACATCTGAGGAGACTGCTGGAATGTCCATCGCCACCTTATTGAAGCGCTGGATATAGGCCCTCAGGGGCTCTCAGGGCCCTTGCTTCAGCGAGAACAAATTCACGCTCATCTTATGGTGGTGGTGACTACTAGCAATGTGATATAGGAATGTTGCTCGAAAGTCCTTGAAGCTATCGATCGAACTGTTCGATAACCGTTTTAACCATCGTTGCGCCGATCTAGATAGAGTGGTAAGGAAGACTTAGCATTTCACCTCCTCCATGTACTGGTGAAGGGTGGTCGTGTTGTCAAACTTAGCCAAATGGTCGTCGGGATTGGTTGCTCCATTGTACTCCCCGATTGTCAGTGGGGTGTAATGCTTTGGCAAAGGGTCATTTAGGATCCCCTCCGAAAATTGTTGATTGACCCGCTCAGCCGAGTTGTCTTCCCTAGGCGCTTTTCCCTTTCGTGCGTCCCGTACGGATGCCTCATCCGAGGAAGATCCCCGGTCTCTATCTGCTCAGCCCCTTTCTTCTGGGGGGAGCCCATGATAGCACTCGGTTGAAGGAGACTGGCGTATTACGGGCCTCCCCATAGGAGCTGATCGGTCTCCTATTTAGGTCCCGAGCGGAAAGTTGATCCACTCGATCTCCTCTTTCAGCCTGTCGACCTGCTGCAAAGGCAACAGGCTCATGTGTTGGCTGATTGACCAACACTTGTTGTTATTGCTCCAATATCTTCATCACTCGAGCTTGTATTAGTGCATCGAGATCCTCTTGCGTCAGCGTCACTGTTGTGAGTCGTCGAACATCTTTCATCTTCTTATTCGGATGCAAGCTACGTTCCTACAGACGATACCAAAATGATCCTGTCTGAAAGAGGGAAGCTGGAAAGCTGGGGATGGTGACTACTGACGGGATGAAGGTCTCAATCCTGTAAAATAAAACCAAACCAAGGAAGGGGTCCCTGACGTTGACCCTACGACGCTCAAGTTAGAATCAGGAAGAGAGAATGAGTAATCAAGAAATAGATAAATCTTGTCTTTCCTCATACCTGGCGTACCCTTTTATACCTTTCTTTATGAGTGCTCATCTGCCCTTATTTAATTATATTAATTGTCAGAGGAAGACTTTTTTTTCTTGACTTTCGTGCATTAATGATAGATGGAGTATTCTTATTTGTCTTGGCTTCTTCATATTTAATGATAGACAAAGTGTTCTCTTTAATTTTCTCGTCCTCTCTTGTGTAATGTCATTCCTTGTGTCGGACGTGCGATCCGAGCGACTCGTTTTCCTGCCGACCGAAATGACCAGCTACGGGTTTGTCCATTCGCCCGACCGACCTATAATGCCCATTCATCTGACCGGCAAAGTGATCCGTTCAGCCACTCCTTTGCCGACCGAGATTACCAGACAGTCACTCGTCCGACCGACCTTTGATGTCCATTCGTTTGACCGGCTGGGTGATCTGCTCGGCCACTCCTTTGTCGACGGGGATAACTAGACAGCCACCTTTGGTAGAGGCTCTTTCCGTAAGCTCCAACGTTGACCGCCTTGACATTGATCGACACTGTGTAAACTGACCCGTGACAGGTAGACTCTCCCTTATCGCCGCATCAACCACCATGGTAGATACAACAAAAATAAGGAATACTGAAAAATAGACAGATTTGCACAACTCGATTGGCCAGTTTGGAAAATCATCAGAGTAGTCGCTAAATGTCTCTCACCCAAGTGCCCATAGATGGCGCTAATTTAATCCAGTTTAAAAATCACCATGCTGATGTGGTAGTAAAAATTTATCTCGGCATAAAGAATGATGACATCGAAGTCTTCTCCTAAATTTCTTCCCATAGCGCCATGATTTTCTGCAAAAGTAATAAGCATCAAAGGGTTCATCGATAGTTGTCCTGGCAATATTACTTTGATACCTAAATTATCATGGAGGTTTAGTGATAACAGAAAGAAGATAGAAAATGAGAAATATTGTTAGAGAATCTCTTTTACTTTCTCTTCCCCCTAAGTAAAAAAGAAAGCCCTAGAGACTGGTCTCATTAGAGGATCATTAAGAGGTCATGAAGGAGTCATTAAGAGATCATTAAGGGGTATTGTTGTAACCGTCATACCCTTTAATTTTAGTAACCGCTGTATGTCAGAAGCTCGGGAGATATGCAAGTCGACAATTTGACAGGCCGACAAGTTGGATCGGCTCGGAAGATCGGACGAGCTCGGAATATCTACCCCATTTCTTTAGTAAATATACCACCTCTAATATGAATTACTACTCATACAAGATGGAAGGATGGAAGTCGAAGATATTTTGTAGATGATTGAAGAGTTAATGTTGAAATTTAACATGAGATCATGAGTCATATGGTAAAAGATGATTCGTTTGTCCTACCATCTTCATCAATTTATCTTTAGATCAATACAGAGAAGATAAATCATGAATAACTATTAACCATTAGTGCAGGTAGTTAAGGCATGAGGAAAAACATACTCAAACACGTCGAGTTTCGACTCCAAAATCTTATATGATAACATCCCATATTTTAACTATCACGCTATCCCAAAGGACTATGAGATCACGAGCCATGGTAGCAAAAGGCGAATACGCTCACCTTCATCGCTCCCGTCAATTCGTCTCAGGGCCAACACGGAGGAGTTAAATTATGGGCGGCTACTAGTTTTTGGAATAATGATTAACACATAAAGAAGACATTTATCTCAATTTTATAGAAATTTAAATCTCAAATTTTATGATGATAACATTTCATAAGTTAACTACTAGATCAGATCACGAGCCATGATAGATATATAGGACGGAGGATTCGTATCTTCCACCTTCCGAATAGAGGATTATCTAATTGTTTTTTTTGGCTGTTAACAAAAAAGCACCGCTAAACCAGATCGAGAACCTCACAAGTACAGTGTTAAAGAAATAATACCCACTAGAAGAAAAGATCATAAAACCTGCAGAGTGGGCAACGACCTATTAGATCAGAATCCTGAGGTTACACAGTGGAAAACGTCTGAGATGAGCATAGAATACTAGTACTTGCAACAACATGGAAGATTTTGATACTTGAGTTGCATGATTTGATACTTAAGTAATTGAGATATAGAAAGACGATGAGATGTCTCTCAGGCTCATCATCATTCATCAAAGTCCCTTTAATTTATGCGCATAGACTAATGATAAATACAGAATTGCTAAGCATTTTGAAATTCAAGTCCATTGTGCAGTAAAAGGTTCATATTATATATAAAAAAGAAACTAAGAAAGTGATGGTGTATTAAATTGGAAATAAATAGGACTACCTTTCCCTTCAAAATATCCTCTATTCTCTTTGGTTTTATAGGAGGGTGCAAGATATGAAGGAATCCTCCATCCTATCCATCATGTCCCATTGTCTCATGTCAGATTTCATCATGAACTGTTCAATCATAAACAAAATATCCTCCACTTCCATCCTTCCATCGTGTCTCAAGGTGGTTATGCATCTGATTTTCCCTCGAAGAAATGTCCATTTGTCACATTGCATCGACCTCCCAGGGAAAGTTTAACCTTTCGCAATAACCAACACGCTTAGGTGTGGAGCTAGAGACTTCGCTCTAATTGAAGCATAGACTCAAGCATCACCTCCACCCACCACAACCAACGATTGCGACTCTGACGGAATTCCAAAAGTGCAAGAGGTTCGCCGGATTCGAGATCATCCTTGTGCCATTTCCTCGCACAAGCCCCAAGCAGCCGCCAGTTGCGGTTAATTCGATCCTGCCTGTACAGACAGTGCTCCAACCTCTGGTGGGACCCACACTTAAGTAGTGGGTCCCACCGTCTCATTGTGAGAGGTTGGGACACTGCCTGTACAGACAGGGTGAAATTTACCGCCAGTTGCTCACTGCGAATACTATCGCACTCGATGGAGCCCATGGTCATGTTTCAAGGCCAATTCCCAGAAAGGCCGTAAAAATTGATCTTTGGGCCGGCCGAAGGAACTAACTGTAACATCGGACCCGTCCTCCTGAAGCCTATGGGTCATATTTCAAGGCCCAATTCCCAGAAAGGCCTTGGAATATGATCTGGTACGCCGGTCCAAGGGACGCGGATGTTTAGAGCAATAGGCCCGGTTCACTTGGCCATTCTCTTCCAATTATCAGCTCGATTTGCCTGCCCTTGCACAACTTTAAAAAAAAAAAAAAAAAAAACTGTTACATCAAAACATTATGTATTGATCGTTTGTGCTACGACCGTACACTAAAAAGATTGATGGGTTTCTTGGTGACAACAGAGAGAAAAAATATTAAGGAAAGATAAACTATAAAGTTGATGAATAGTGTAGAGCATCTATATTAGAGTTTTTTTAATCTAAAATTTAAAATTTATGATAAATAATTCATGAATAATTTGATATATTAATTTATATAAAATATAATTATAAAAATAATATATGTGAAAAAATATTTAAGAATAATTTTATAGATTTGTTGTCTTCTTTCTCATCTAATCTTATTATTTTATTAAAAATCCCCCCTACTAACTAACTTTGTGGAGCCTAAAATGAATTTACATTATTATCCTTTTTTCTATTCACATTAAAAATAATTCCAACATTTATTAGTAATTCCACAAACGAAACAATTAGTGATCTAGAATTCGAGACTCAGCTGCGGCGTATTATTATAAATTTTTCTCATCATTAATTCTCTGGTTATTTTATATAAAAAAATATAGTTCTCTTTAGTCCTACATCTTAAAATTGACAACACTATGATCAAAAAAACTTCTATAAATATTTTAGACCGACAATGTTAAAAAATCTTACCCAAATAATTAATTCTTGATTCTGAACATAAGGATGACACTAAAAAATTTAAACAATTCGGATTTTTAAAGATCAAAATAATTTAGATTTAGATTTTTAAAGATCAAAATAATTTAGATTTTTAAAAGTCAATACTTTACCATAATGTATTACATTACACGGCGCACGATCACTAATATTTATAATATATTGTGCACTTATAAAAGTATACATTTTATAAATAAAGAAAATTTAACATAAATAATAATAATAATAATAACAGCATAGTTGAGCTCCATTAAAAACTTATTAGGTTCGGCTCAATTGGAATGATTTATCAAACATTTGCATGAGAATAGAAAGAGAATTTTGGTTATCTGATTCCCTTTGTTTTTTTCGAAAGAGAATTTTGTTGTTGCTGCACGCGCGTCAACCATGTACAACTTTCCCTATGTTACCTAATTTCAGTAGATAACGAAGAAATTTAAGGTTATAATTTTAGCGACTATGGACTATAGAGAATTTTCTCTCTAATAAAAAGCGGATAATGTTGATATTCTTTACAAAGTACTTCTTAATTTATCCTAATAATTAATAGAAATTTTTTATGAAATTAAATTGGTCATATTTAAAATCAATTAGTTCGAAGATCTAGATATCTGAATTATTATAAAAAGACAAATTGAATCATATTAACTCGTAGCCATAATAAAGACTTGATTGAGGAACTTAACTTAGTTTGATCATCGCATACAATTTAAGTTGTCCAACCCCTTAGGGTAAATTTTTAGTGAATACAAAATGTCTCGTTGAGTGTTTAATCTCTTTCATGTAAAGAACCGATGTGTTAGAACAAAATATCCGCTATACTAAATAAAATATCCTCATAATTTACCTACTTGTATCCAATGAAGAGCCGATGATATTGAGAAACGAGGATCAATTCTCTGAATCCAAGCTGTTCTATTCAATACATCGTATCTAGCTAACTTATTATGGAGCTTCCATGCTCCTCGACTTTAATCCTCTTAGTTTGATTCCATACTCATCAACACAATCTAGGAAACTCATCCACTCGACTCGGTAGCTCAAATGACTTGAACAATTCAACAGAATGTTTCCTCACTCGACCGTGCATGACCATCATGACCAATTTATTTGGTCGGCCATGTTAAAATTCACCATTTCGCTCAGTCTACCCAATCAACTCAACTCGATCAATCCATTTAGCCCATACAACTCACTCAGCTCATTCAACCAATCTAACCCACTTGCCATCTATTCATCGGTGAAGGTTAGACGTAAAAATTCTCAAAAAAACAAAACAAAACATTTTTTAACGGAGAGAGAGGTTCAAGTTAGAAGATAAGCTTCTCTTTTGGCATATTAAACAATTCTAAAGAATAAATTCTGATTACATAGTGTCTTAGACACAGCATTTTAGTTTTCTTTCTCAACAAATACAAGTAAAGTTCTTAAATATTCAATGCATACCTCTTTTGCTCTTTATCACATCAGTCTCATTTCCCAATTAAATTGAAATTTTCAGCCCCTATCAAACTTTCTCAAGTTCCCAATCTGGCAAAAAATTATGCCACTATATGCTTTGGAGTTGAATGATCGTGATATGATTTGCAGAAGTTGGCTCACCATCAGCACTGATAAAATTTGTCCTTTAAATGTTGAAGTTCTTCGCAACTGGAAAATTTTGCGACAACAATATCAACAACAAAGCACATTTTAAAGATGGCTTGAAGAATTTCAATGGCAAGACAAGATACAGCAGATTAGTGATAGTTGGGAAGGTTAATACAACGTTTTACAAGATTATTATGGTTAAACAGGAGCATGTTGATTACGGTTAAGTAAAGAGGATATGAATATCATTTTGTTTCACAACTAGAAGAGCTGTTCTCTTTAAGTTTGTTATTTCATGCTGACTCATCCTGGGATGATCGGCTCAGCCCTACGGAAATTTTCCATTAGCCACCAGGCCAAATCGGGAAGCACTCGCGGTGAGGGAGCATCAGCTCAATGTTCTTAGGTTAACCACTTATTAAAAGAAATTCATCCATTAATTTGCCAAATGAGTAATTGAGAGGACACTATGCCGCTGCACCATTGCCTCGGGGGCAGCATCAAATCATTAATTACTCATAAAGAGGATGAATTACTACTTATCGCTAGTACGCTAGTATATCTGTATTAATCATTTCATGAATCTTTTGCTGATGAATAAAACTAGAAACCAAAGAGAGTGGGATTGTAATCAATCCATATTTAGATATTGAGAAGTTTACAGCAGGGAGTTCAGCAAGAATATTAGTGTGGGAATGAAGTTTCAGCTTATTATATCAAATGATGCATAAGTGGTCCTTTTGCTTATTGTTTTTCCATTCGCTGATAGTTTACTTGTACTATTATGAAGTCTAGATTGCTCACTCAATATATGATTGCAATAATATCCATGGACTGGAAAAAAAAGGGTGAGATGATCCTTCAGTAACAAGCAATGATCAATGACCAAAGATAAATGAAGTTACATATAAACATCCAAACAACGATGGATGATAATGTTATAACAAAGGTTTGTTTCCTTGAAAATTCATCGAAATAGTATGAAAAGGAATTTAAATTGAATACTAGACCAACAGCACAGCGGAAAAAAGGCATGCCTAATGTGTTAGCTAGTGGTTAAAAATGTAGGCAGAGTGAAAACTACAAGGAAAGAAACATAACTTGAGATTCAACCAAACTCACCTTTTGAATTGGCATCGACGACCACAAGTCGTATTTTCACATTATTGGGTGGCAAGTGCAGAAAAAGAGGTATGAGGTGCTGGTTCAGCGGGTTCCGGGTGCACACAATAATATCATCAATCTTCGTTTCCTCCTTCAACCTTTCCGTCAATTCGAGTACGCTCGTCCCTTTGAAAGTCAAATGAGGCCACTCCACACTGTCATCCACATTTCCAGCATCATCTGCAATGGCATAGAACACACTCCTACCTTCAACTTTGTGCACTGGAGCAGAAAAAGAATCCAATGACTGCAAGAACAACAAGAATCTGACTTTTAATACATTTGCAGTTAGAAAAGGATGGCTTTCCAAGTAACTACATGTAATATGAGATTTGGAAACTAAAAAAGGACTAGAAACACTCTCTGAAAATTAACAAAAGGGAAACAACAATCATCAAAGAGAATCAAAACATAAAAAAGCAATTTTTTTATTATGATAGAAATTTTAAATCACATCGTGGTCAAATATGCAAAATATAGTCCCTGATATTGGTAAAATTAGTCGTTAATAGCATTGGTGATCGAATGTGCCAAACATGTATGCTGAAAAAGATAACAGTGTAAATAGCGTTTGATCCATGTGCAGCAGTTTTAGCCTAAGGAGGTTTGGCTCGCGTCTCTTCAAGCTAGAGAAACCGTAATGAGGAACAACTTATTCACATTCAGAGATTTTTGTCATGTGGCATCCTCCAATTGGCAGAACTCATTAAGGGAGACCAAGTATACAAAGGAGTCGAGAGATTGACTAGCTACAATAACAATCAAGAGCTATGATCCCACAGACAGTAAAAGCCCCATCTTGGACAATCTTGATCACGCCGAAGCTTAACGACATGCAGAAGCCCCATCTAAGCCCAATTATCACTCATATCCTACCTATTCCATTTCAGATGAGTTGTGTTTACTTGACTTGTTCATCCAAGCTTCATTCGAATTGCTATCAGTTCGGGAGAATTAGATTCCAGCTCTACTCACCTCTGACAGAACTCGAAGCCAATGCCTTCGAACCAAAATCTATTCTAGGTCTGAGAGTCTAGCAGATTACTTATCCGTTGTGTTTTTGCCCATACCATTCCTTGAATTTGGAGAACAAGTAAAAAAAAATGAAGAATTTTCATCGATTCAACTAGTCAAAAGAGGGTTAAAGCAAGAGAAAAGACCTCCAATCTGGACAATTTCTCCGACGAGGGCGGCACAGCTATCGGATCAGGGGTGGAAGGCGGATTGGGTTGGACCTCCAATTTAGGCAATTTCTCCGATGAGGACGCCGCAGCCTTGTAACCAGGAGCGGAAGGCGGAGTGTGCAGGACCTCGACGACGTCCACATCCCAGAAGACCCACTCCTGGGTCACAGTCCGGTGAGGGACGTCGTGGGTGACGGAGTTGCGCCATGGGGGAAGACCGCCGTTGCCACGAAGGTAGTTACCGTATCGGGTCATGAGCTTGACCCTGGCGCCGTCCCGGACAGGCTCCCACTCGAGGGAGGAATCGAGGCGGGCGGGGAGGGTCTGCGTGACCTTCTTCCCGGTGACGCCGAGGAGGAAGGGCTCGTTGGAGGCGGTGAGGTAGCGGCCATAGCAGCTGCGGAAGCGGAGGACGTGAGGGGCAGTGTCGACGCGCTCCACGGTCCACCTGGCATTTCGGGACGATCCGTCGCGGTCCTGGGCGACGCGCTCCTCGTCGTCTTCTGCTGCCAGGTACTTGTCGTGGTGGCTCCGCAGCCGCACTGCCTTCGCCCGGGCGAAGAACTCCATCGCCGATCGAAGCCCTAGAAGTGGAGGCCGATTAGTTCTTCGATTTGGGATCGAAAGGGTGGATCTAGAGATCGAGAGGTGGCGGTGGAGAAGAGGAGACGACGACGAGGGCGACAACGAAAGAGAAGAAGCGCGTTATCAACGATGATTAGCTGCCTGCGAAAAACACGCTACGGTTAAATGTACAATGGAATATTAATGAAATTACAAGATAATAAAAAAAGGATTTAGGCAGTACCTTTAATAACTATCTAAACAAATTTGTCAACTAATTTATTTTACTAACTTTTATGCTAAATTCTTATTGGCGGTACGTTTGAATACTGTTTGACGGTGCACATTACATTTCTCGTTCGAATGTAACGGCAACGAAGGAAATGACCGTTGAAAAATGGGCCGCTTCGCCGACCAAGAACACGGGATCAGCAACAAGTATTGGAAGTAGGAAGAGAGAGATGGACGGTCGACATAAGACGGTGCTTTACGATTCGAGCATTGGTGGAACAGGATCCTGATCTTATCCATTTCATCTGACTTTGTCTTGTAATGTAATAAAGAGCGTAGGTTTTTTTAAAAAAAAATCCTCTCTTTTTGTTTTCTTCTAAATGATAAGTAAAGAATTTTTTTAATTCATTACTGTAATTGATTTTCAAACATATTTCTTTTTCAAGTCAAAAGATTGACTTGATCAGGTTGATGGAATACTTACACCAACCCAATTAATGAAGCTTTTAGATCAAATTGAAGATTTCTAATATTTGTGCACGAATAATAAACTTACAAGAAGAAGTATAAAAATCGAATTGTTAACTCAAGATCCTCGGAGAAAATAAATAATTAATCTCATTGATTAATTTTGATACAATCGAGTTAGTCCTATAAAAGTTTTTTATATGTCATTAGATTAAATCAGAAAGTACAGAAGTCTAATATCTTTTAATTACATGACTTATTTAAATTAAAATTTTCTATAATTATATTGTAGTTGTGGATCGAATTATAAATATCTAGATGATAATCTAAATGTACTATTAAGGCACCGTAACCCCAAGACTCCTTTACAACTTCAAAAACATAGAAGAAGAAGAAGAGGAGGAGGAGAGAACAGATCACCTCAATATAAAGGCTATTATGTTAGTAAAATATTTCATGATTTATCTTTTTTACAAGTAGCTCGGAGAAGCGTTGGAGAAGAGATACCCTGGAAAGTAAGTAAATGGGATGATTCTGCAAACTGACATGGATCGTCATAAACGACCAAAACGATAGTTCTTAGAGCATCCACATCAATTACCCTATCTAAAGATTTTATCCTAAATTTTGAATAAGATAGCTAAAAAATCTTTGTATTAGCTACCCTATCAATTCCCTAAAATTAGATTTGATGAATAGTGATTCTCTAAATTTAGGGAATGAAATTTCTACCCTAAAAATAAATAATATTTCTTTTTAATCTCTCTCCTTCCACTCAATCTTTTTAATCTCTCTCCTTCCACTCATTCCATAAATATAATAATAAAAAAAAGAAAAGAAGAAAATAATAAAAAAATTAAGGATGATGGAAATTTTAGGATAGTTGATGTAGTGTGTAGTAAAAAATAATTATCTAAATTTAATAAAGTGAGTCATTTACCCTAAATTTTAAATATAGTAATAAAGAATTTGATGTGAATGACTCACTTGGTATGGAAAGTTCTGGTGAGTGAAGCTAGATAGCTTAGAAAAATCCTAGTGAGTGGAACTTGGTGATGGAAAGTCCTAATGAGTGAGGCTAGGCAAAAGGAAGTCATAGTGAGTGAAACTAGGCAGAAGAAAATCCTGGTAAGTAAAATCAAGTGAAAGTCGTAGTGAGTGAAGTTAGGTAGTAAGGAAGTAATGAGTGAAGTCAGACAGTAGAAATCTAGGTGGGTCAAGGTTGACCGAACATTTGGCATTTGGAAGTCCAAGTGGGTCAAGGTTGATCGGACACTTAGCACGTAGGGAAAGGTCCAAGTGGATCAAGTGATTGACCGGACACTTGGTGACGAAGTCCTAGTAGGTCAAGGTTGACCATATGCTAGGCAACGAAGAGTTTCAACATGTCACGATTGACCAGATGTTGGGATTATGAACCCTAGACTTGAGTTAAGCAGGTTAGGATTGGTCAATCTAGCAAGTGATCAATTGAACCAAAGCACAATCGATCAGTTGATCAATTAAGAGAGTGCTGCGAGTAAAGATGGGTAAATCGATCAACTGATTGATTGACAGTCATTCTCGCAAGCATAGAGAGGTTCCCAATTGATCAGTCGATTGATTGGGCTACTCCAATAGATCAATTGATCGATTGGGACTAGATTTCTCGTGAGGACGCGAGGCAGACAGAATCGATTGGTCAATCGATTCTGGGGTTTTCTGCCAGAGCACAGAGGTGCTCTGGATCGATCGGTCGATGGATCAAAGTCTCCTCAAATCAATTGCGATATAACTGTTGCACAGGTTGCGAGATTTAGACGACTGGATCGCATGGATCTAACATGGCAATCAATTGGGAGCAGGCTCAATCAATTGGGAGCCCTAAAAGAGCAGATATAAAGGCAATGGCGAGTTCAAACGGTGCATCTCTTCTTCGAGCGCTTACACAATTCTTCTCCTCTACTGTTTACCGAACTTCGAGCTTGGAAGAGAAGTGCTGTTGCACTTTTCAACTGGTCCAGAGGCATCTTCATCGACAAGAGATCAAGTAAGAAGAGGTTCTTCATTTGTAATCCTTATTTACTTCTTGTTTTGAGTTGTATCTTGTTGTGTGAGTGTGTACGAGGTTTCTCCACCTTTGGTTGCTTCGAGAAGAAGTTGTTTACCTAGTGGAGAGCGTGTTCTGTGTGAATCCTTGGATTAGTCACCTCTTCTTAAGATGTATACCAAGTAAATTTTATTGTTAGCGTTGGAGAGCTTAGCTTTGAGTATTCTATTGCAAATTATCATCATCGAAGTGAAGCGAGCTATTCATCCCCCCCCTCTCTAGTTCCAAAGTGTTCCAACAAGTAGTATCAGAGCTAAGTCGCTCTTCACCGGACTCATCCCCGGAAGGACAATGGGCTAGAGGAAGAAGAAGTTGAAGCCAATTTTCTACAAGTCAAAACTTCATCAAAAGAGCTCAATTTCAAGATGGATTCCCGAGATGGACTCGGATTTGACACAAGAGCACCTCCACCATACACATCTTCGATCTTCATTTCTTGGAAATCAATGATCAAAAATTTCTTCATGATGGAGATAAAGTAATGGTTTGATCTAATAGAGAGATTTGAGGCTCCAAGGGATAATAAAGTCAAAATCATCAAGAGAAGCCATTGGAGAAAAGAGCAAGTTCAAAGAAGCAAGGCTAATGATAAAGTGACCAAATTGTTGGTCAATTTGTTACTGAGCAACATATTGAGCAGAATTGGGGAATATCAAGACACCAAGGAGCTTTGGAGCAAATTGACGGAAATCCATAAAGAACTCTCTGCTACACCAAATCAAGAAGAATTTAAAGAGGACAACTCATTGGATCAAGAAGAAAAGGACTCCAAAGTTGAGGGGTGCTCAACATCGGAAGAAGAAGAAGAAGGTCCATCCTTTAGAGAGCACGAAGATAAAGGCCAGGGAACATACTCCTTATTTCATGTGCATGAGGATTCGAACGTTGAGAGATACTCAACATCCGAGGATGAAGAGGAAGAGGCATCCACCTCAAGGATTGAGGGAGAGCGTGGACCATCAATGCTGAATCAACAAGAGGCATCTACATCCGGATCGAATGGATCTTGTGTCATCCCTACATGTGAAGGTATAACTGTCATGTCAAAGATATGCTTGGGTCGTTAAGGTATGACGTCAGGGACACTTTCCTGACATATCTTTTCAGGGAGAGCTTTGAGAAGCACACACGCCACGAGGAGTGTGCACGCATGCCCCCGTAGCCCTATATAAAGGGCCCCGAGCTTCAACAGAGGTATGTTAGTTTTCACGGTAGCCACACTGTTACTCTGCCTCTCTTACTCCGCTTCTTTGCTTCCACACCGCCGGTGACTGACTTGAACATTAGAGGGTCATCGCCGAGGAACCCCTCCCTAGCTAGGCACTGATGCTACTGTGGTTACAGGTCCCTCTAGTTCAGAGTCCACGCACGATCAACAGGAGCGCTACGTCCCCCAGCATCCATCGCCTCGACTCTCAGATAGGATTAGTAGAGTTTAAGTTAGGCATTCATTACATAAAGAAGGAGTTTGCCCTCTTAGAAATGGGAGAATAAAGAAAATCCTTCGTTGCCCAAAGGGGAATTTTGCCCTCTTAGAAGGGGAGAATGAAGGAAACCCTCATTTATACTTTGACATGAAGAAGAAGTTGAGGCTATGGAATTATCCTAACTTAAATATATTGTCAAATATCAAAAAGGAAGAAATTATTGGTGCAATATCCCCTGGGTCAAGGTTGACCGGGTTGACTTAGCTTCGATGTTTGATAATATGAAAGGATGAAGTCAAGTAGGTCAAAGTTGACTGGATACTTGACTAGGAAGTCCTAACTGAGGTTAGGCAAGGGTAAGTCCAATGGGAAGGTTGGCAGAGGAGGACAATCCAAGTGGGTCAGAATTGACCTGACACATAGTGTGGAAAGTCCTGGTGAGTGAAACCATACAGCTTAGAAAATCCTAATAAGTGAAGCTAGGTGATGGGAAGTCCTAATGAGTGAAGTTAGACAGAAGAAAATCCTGGTGAGTGAAGTCAGGCGAAAACTCTAGTGAGTGAAGCTAGGCAGTGAGGAAGCATGGTGAGTGAAGTCAGGTAGTAGAAATTCAGATGGGTCAAGGTTGACCGAACATCTGTATTTGGAAGTCCAAGTAGGTCAAGGTTGATCAGACACTTGGCATGTAGGGAAAGGTCCAACTGGGTTAAGGGATTTATCGAACACTTGGTGACAAAGTCTCATCAGGTCAAGGTTGACCAGATGATAGGCAATGAAGAGATCCAACATGTCACGATTGATCGGATGTTGAAATTGAAAACCCTAGACTTGAGTTAAGCAAGTTAAGGTTGGTCAATCGAGCTGGTGATCGATTGAACTAGAGCCCAGTTGATTGATTAGGAGAGTGCTGTGAGCAAAGGTGGGCCAATCGATCAGCTGATCGATTGACAACCATTCTCGCAAGCATAGAGAGGTTCCCAATCGATAAGTCAATCAATTAGGCTACTCTAATCGATTGCTTGATCAATTGGGGCTAGATTTCTTGTGTAGATGCGAGGCAGATGGAATCGATTGGTCAATCATTTCTGGGATTTTCTTTAAGAGCACAAAGGCGCTCTGGATAGATCAGTCGATCGATCAAAGCCTCCTCAATCGATTGGTCAATCGATTGGGATATGACTGTTGCACAAGTTGCGAGGTTTGGATAGCTGGGATTGCACGGATCTGACGTGACAATTGATTGGGAGCAAGTCCAATCGATTGGGAGCCCTAAAAGTGTAGATATAAAGGCGATGGCGAGTTCAAATGGTGCATCTTTTCTCTGAGCGCTTACACGATTCTTCTCCATTACTGTTCGCCAGACTTCGAGCTTAGAAAAGAAGTGTTATTGTACTTTCCAACGGGTCTAGAGGCATCTTCATCAACAAGAGATCAAGTAAGAAGATGTTATTCATTTGTAATCCTTATTTACTTCTTGTTTTGAGTTGTATCTTGTTGTGTGAGTGTGTATGAGGTTTCTCCACCTCCAGTTGTTCCGAGAAGGAGTTGTTTACATAGTGGAGAGTGTGCTCTGGCTCATCGAATTCAACACCTTTTGGTACTCACACCACCTCTTCATCATTGCCTACGGGCTCTACATTGTCCACGACTACCGCCTCTACCTCATCAAGAAATGGTGCAAGAGTGACGAAGAGTAAACAAAGCCCTCGCTAAATTTTACCATCTTCCATATAATTGGTCTTTTATGCTATGTTTACTCTAGAGTGTGGATGAGGAAAGGAAAGGAATCAACGATAGAAAGTTATCTTTGGAGGAAGAGAAAAGAAAGAGTGAAGAAATCTTTTTTTTAGCATACTTGTTTACCTTGATAGAGGAAGGTGAATACTTATGATGTAATTTTGTAAATAAAAAAGGGTGCATGCGTCATTTTTTTGGTACATAGTGTAATTTTATGAGTTAAAAAGACTACATGCGCCATTTTTTTTGTATATGGTGTAATTTTCTGAATGCAAAAGGGGTACATGCGTCATTTTTTTCCCATCCGTGTTTTTCTGTCCGATTTTGAGGTGATCGATTTTGGTTCCAAAATTATTCGCTGCTGGATTGCGTTACTTTTCCTTCGGAAAATTTTAATGAAGTAAACGACGGAAACTTTTCCACCATGGAAACTTTTCCTTAATTTTACTTTCTACTCTCCCAAGTAAACAGAGCCTTAAGAAAGAAGGAAGTTGGCCGGAGGCATATGGGGGTGATCATAGACAGAAGGGATATTGTGATTTTGTGGTCATCGAGGATGTAATAAATCATGTTCATTAGGTCCACCTTGTCGTAGTTAAAGTCTGATTCGGTGGAGGTATACCACAACTTGGGGATGGGGAAGGAAGAGAGCGCGCCATGGGAAAGAAGATGAAAATCAATGATCGAAAGAAGAAAAAGGGGAGGACTTACTGAGAGGAAATTACCGGTGAGAACAGAGAGCAAAAAACAATGAGCATAAGCGAAGGAAGATGAAGGCAAATGCAATATGACGCAAAAAGAAATAATGGGGGTTAAAAACCATATGGATGGTTGCCCCGAGCCATCTGATTGAGGGTTGGGGAAAACAAGGCTTAATCTGGGCCATCGAATTCGAAAAGACAGTAGCCGTCACATCATATCTCAACAGTCATCCGTCACATCACACATGTTGCGACAGGGAAAGGCGACACATGACATCCAATCACAAGTGACATTAATGAGGAATAGAAATTAGTGACAGGTGAATGATTAAAAAGCATGCACTCCATGCTTTACATTAATAGCAAGGGATTTGAACAGTTTCCAAGAAATCATAGTGATATCAATAGGAATTAAAAAGCACTAAGTATGGGTGCCCGATCAAGAAAGAAATCAGAAAAGGCTAGCAAACAGCTAAATATCGTCCACAACGGGTCTGAGCGGCAACAACCTCAAAGTCCCCCGATTGGAAAAGAAATCAAAAGAAGGCTAACAAATGACTAAGTGTTGTTTACGACGAGTATGAGCGGCATCTACCTTTGAATCTCCCGATCGGGTGGAGATCCCATTTTTGAAGAGCGTTAGAGCAATGATTGTGCAAGCCGAGTGGCGGCTCTAAATCCTAGAACGCCTAACTAGGAAGAAGAGTTGCAAAGAATACTAATTGTTTAGTTAGTCGGACTTGCAGTCTCCTTCGACTAGATTTGAGGGAAAGACTTGTGATACAGTGATAAAGACATACCCACCAAAAGTGGGTCAAAAGTAGTGAAAATCGATTGATGTAGAGGTCAAAGTCAATAGGGGTCAAAGGCTCCTGCAAACGCTATGGGCTGCTTGATCAGATTACATAATCGATCGAACATGACTATCCGACTGGGCCTCTAGCTTGGTATGGAAAACTAGACTGTCGGCACCATCCTGGGCCTCCAGCTCGATTGGAGTTGGCATAGCAACCGTGGACCGACAAGCTCTTTTCATCGGTAAATAACAATTTCCCTGATCCGCGGTCAGAATCGTTCGGACCTCAAGGTCAATCGAGCTCAATTTTCCTCCACTCTGTTCTAGGAATGTGTCGAGTGAGCACCGAATTAGGTGTTGTACCCCATGAGACCGAACAGGCATCCTCCCGATCGGTCCACGACCGATCGAACTATAGCGAGACCCATACATGTCTTTTTGTACTCTTTTGAAAGTTTATGTCACTAACAACAAAGCATGTCCAGCCTACAAATCATATTTTAGAATATTCTAGCCTGTCACATCAAATATTTGCATGCTCGCTTAAGGAAAAATATTAGTGACACTTTTTGATCTGTCTTTTCCAAGGATGTTTGAGAAAACGTACATATACTTTGAGATGCGTGCATAAATACTATAGTGGCACTATACAAAGGAGTCTCCATTCACAGGCGAAGGTATACGATACTTTGTTATTCTATACGCTCTAGGTCACTATTCATTTTCTACTATTCTTCTTCACTAAGTCAAGAACTGACTTGAGCGTCAGAAGGCTAATGCCGGAAAACCCTTCCTGACCCGATACAAACGCTCTTGGTTTTACAAATCAGCGAGGAGTTTTCATTAAATCAACCGTAGAATCATATTCTCAACCTACTACCTTCTTTACTTTTGAACAGAATCAAACAATTTACCATTATACCAAGAAAGATTCTAATAATAGGGAGGGATGATCTTTTAAAAAAGGCCCCAATTATTACCAATTCTCCTAAAACAACCAATAAAAATTAAAACTTCAAATTTAAATTTTCTTAATTTAAACCACATCAATCATGTGGCAAAAAAAGGACGACCAAATGCAAGCATGCTTGTGAACAACTTCTGGAAAATTAAATACAATTTCAACAATTGATCTCGTCGTGAAGAAGTTGAATGAAACGGTTCTATGCTTTACCGGGGGTTTTAAGGTGCAGTGGTTAAATCTTTCGAATGGTTAGTTAAGTATTTAATAATTGAATTTTAGTTACGGTGTATTATATAAAGTAAAATAATAATTCTAAAAATATTATACAAGTCTTTTCTGATTTACTTAATAATCAGTGAAAAACTTAGGTATACTAATCGGTATTAATCAATTCAAACAACTAAATACTAACTTAATTAAAAACAAAAAAAAAAATTGAAGGGTCTTTACTGGACCATAAAGTGCGTATTTAAAAGAAAGAATAACATTGCTCATTTCTGGGAGAAATTCCTTTCCTTTTCACTGGGATTGTCATTGAAAATTTTATTTAAAGTAATATATATATATATATATATATATATAATTCATCATTTTATGTGTTTATCTAGGATCGATCCTAGGTGCACAAAGTTTCATCTCGGGCAGAGCTCCACTTCTATTAGTAGAAAAAATTAGTATTTATTGAATAAAAAATTAATATAAAAAAATCTAATTATAAAATGAAAAATGATTGTAGATTCTTTTTATAAAAATGTTAATAATAAAATAGAGAAATACTCAGGAAAGGAAGATCGATCGTATCATTTCTTTCTCTGTTTTTTTTATTTCTTTTTAAACCCTAAATTCACTTTTGCTCCTTGTCTCATATTCAAACTCTTCGCTTTCATCCACTTTGACAGTCATCGACAATCACATTCCTAATTCTCATATTGTGCGTCACCATCGATACCCACTGATACTACACACATGCTTAGACCCTTCAAGACTTATATTTAGGTAGAGTTTTCTTATTTGATTTATGTTAATTTAGCTTGGTACATGATTAAATAAAAAATAATTTTAGATTACTTAATTAATTTATTTCATCTATTATTATTATGGTAAAATTCTTATTCTATTAATAAAATTATTTTTATAATATTAATTTTATTATTATTTTTATATAAATATAAAAGGTCTAGTTTTTTTTTTTTACATCGGACCTTTTAAAATCTAGGTCACACGCTTATCCCTGAACTAAGATTTTTTTGCTCTCATTTTTTTTTTTCTAAAATATAATAGGAACTCCACATCCATGACATTGTTTTTTTTTAAAAAAAAAAATTGACGATTTATTTTTATTTTTGAAAAATAATAATAATATTCCATCTAATTATCTCAAAAAAACTCATATTATTTTGCAAAATGGACGGTGAGCAATAGGAAAAAAATAAATCCAGATATTGACAAACAAAAACATAGAGTAATGTGGCTGCTGGGATTCGAGCCCAGGTCTCCACGGCCACAACGTGGAATTCTCACCACTAAACTACAGCCACAGTGTTTCTAGAAGATTCAAAATGATTAAAGAGTAATAGACCAACATGGCAAAAGAGCATGGAACGAACGGAGGCGGATGCTCTAGACTGCCCGTCCGGCGGATTGGTGGAATTTGACGGCCCTATTTCCATCGACGATCGAAGCCCTAGAAGTGGAGGCCGATTAGTTCTTCGATTTGGGATCGAAAGGGTGGATCTAGAGATCCAGAGGTGGCGGTGGAGAAGAGGAACGACGACGAGGGCGACAACGAAAGAGAAGAAGCGCGTTATCAACAATGATTAGCTGCCTGCTTAAAACACGCTACGGCTAAATGTCCAATGGAATATTAATGAAATTACAAGAGAATAAAAAAAGGATTTAGGTAGTACCTTTAATAACTATCTAAACAAATTTGTCAACTAATTTATTTTACTAACTTTTATGCTAAATTCTTATTGGCGGTATCGTTTGAATCCTGTTTGACGGTGCACATTACATTTCTCGTTCGAATGTAACGGCAACGAAGGAAATGACCGTTGACAAATGCGCCGCTTCGCCGACCAAAAACACGGGATCAGCTCCATGTATTTGAGTAGGAAGAGAGAGATGGACGGTCGAAATAAGTTGATCCCGGTGCTTTACGATCGAGCATTGGGTGGAACAGGATCCTGATCTTATCGATTTAATCTCACGTTGTCTTGTTATGTAATAAAGAGCATAGTTTTTTTTTTAAAAAAAAATTCCTCTCTTTTTGTTTTCTTCTAAATGATAAGTAAAGAATTTTTTAATTCATACTGTAATTGATTTTCAAACATAGATCAAATTGAAGATTTCTAATTATTTGTGCATGAATAATAAAATTACAAGTAGAAGACACAAAAATCAAATTGTTAATTCGAGATCCTCTGCAGCTTCAAAGAGTAGAAGAAGAGAACACGTCAACTGACCTTAATTTAAAGGGCTATTATGTTAGAGAAATCTTTCATGATTCATCTTTTTTTGTAGGGCAGCTCGGAGAAGAGATACTTGAAAAGTAAGTACAGTGATGCTTCTGCAAACTGAAGTGGATCATCATAAATGATCAAAAGTTACCGTCAAGAACTGACGATAGTTCTTTACTTAGTTGTCTTGCAAGTAATGTCCATAATGTGGATTCCACAAAGTAAATTTTTTAAGATCATAATTTTTTAGACATTGGAGCTTACCTGATCTACGACTTCCCGTGGTTATTGCACTACAACGACGCTGGGTATGAACCGCTAAAGACCTTCGATGAGCAAGGACCACCGAACTACAAGTAGTTTACGAAGGGAACATAGGGCGGTGATGCTCGTTCTCAAGGCGATCGTTTATGTGCTAGCACAGTCCTAATTCTGTCGGAACCTACTCTGCCCAACCAACCTCCTCCACTGGCTCACCGAATTTAACACCTTTTGGTACTTGCACCACCTTTTCATCATTGCCTACGGGCTATACATTGTCCACGATTACTGTCTCTACCTCATCAAGAAATGTTACAAGAGTGACGAAGAATAAACAAACTTCTCATTAAATTTGACCATATTCCAAAATGCTCTCGTAGTATTGTCATTTACTCAGTTTTTTATAAGATTATATAATTCTACGATACGATCTAATCCTATTGATTTGATCCTGTGATCTCCAATCGTTACTGTATAAGATTATGATCCTATGAACTAACTCAGGTAAACTAGTTGGTATCGAAGTGGTGGACTAACATTAATGGACAAGGTTCGAATTTCGACTGAGACAAATAAGCCAATGAAATTGTAAAGAGCAACGGTTCGACATGGCAAATGGCGGAAATTAAACAAGAGCATGGAACATACTTGCCGAGACTGTATGTAACAAGCATCGTTTGCTACACTGAGGAAACTTCTTGAACATGATCAAAATCCCAAACTAATGATATCATGAGTTTCAATGTTAGGAGATAATCCACCATGCATGCCGACAAAAAAAATTCCGACTCAACCTGAAAAAATAAATGATGTAAAAAAATAAATTATATATATATATATATATATATATATATATATATATTTAAAAAAACACTCCCATCATCTATAAAATCAACGAAATGGATATTTCAGGTTGGCAAACCTGAAACGTCTCCGATGGAGGAAGCTCTTGTTAGTACAATATTCCTTGCGTCAAGGTTGATCAAGTTGATTAATCTTGAGTTGACTCAAGTTTAAATCTTGATTTGGTTTCAATGTTTGACAATATATAGAGATTGTAGGAGTATTCGTCCGATTGGGGATATTGTTAGTGCAATTCTCCTCTGATCAAGGTTTGACCAATTTGATATGAAGAAGAGTCAAGTAGGTCAAAGTTGGCCGAATACTTGACTGGGAAAGTCCGAACTAGAGGTTAGGCAAGGGGAAGTCCTAGTGAGTGAAGCCAAGTAGTTGGAAATCCTAGTGAGTGAAGCCAGGTAAAAGACCTAGTGAGTGAAGCTGGGCAGTTGGGAAATCCTAGTGAGTGAAGCCAGGTGAAAGACCTAGTGAGTAAAGATAGGCAAGTAAAAGTCTTGGTGAGTAAAGTTAGACAGATGGAAAGTCCTAGTGAGTGAAGCTAGGCAGATGAAAAGTTCTAGTGAGTGAAGCTAGACAAATGGAAAGTCTTAGTGAATGAATCTAGGTAGATGTAAAGACCTGGTGAGTGAAACCAAGCACGTGAAAATCTAAGTGGGTCAAGGTTGACCAGACACCTGGTGTTGGGAAGTACAAATAGGTCAAAGGACTGATCGAATACTTGGCACAAGGAAATCCAGATGGGTCAAGCATGACTAGACATTTAGTGGAAGGAAATCCAAGTGGGTCATGGAGAACCGGACACTTGGCACGAGACGATAAATCTAAGTGGGTCAAGGTTGACCGGTTACTTGGCACGAGGAGAAAAGTCCAAGCCAGTCAAAGGACTGACCAGACACTTGGTGAAGAAGTCCCAGTAGGTCAAGACTGTTGGTGCGGTTATCACTAACGATTTAACCCAGGTTTTGATGAATGACAAATCAGGTTAAGTTAGTCTGTTGTTGTCTGACACTTTGATAAAGTGTGCAGGAGAAGTCCAGACAGGTCGACGGGCCGACCAGATGTCTGGCACGAAGTCCAGCTAGGTCGACGGGCTGACCGGATAGCTGGCGAGAAGTCCAAGCGGGTCGACGGGCTGACCGGACGCTTGGCGAGAAGTCCAGCTAGGTCGACGGGCTGACCGGATAGCTGGCGAGAAGCCCAGGCGGGTCGACGGGCTGACCGGACGCTTGGCAAGAAGTCCAGACGGGTCGACGGGCTGACCGGACGTCTGGCAGGTAAGTGAGGTAAGTCACTGGAGGGGAGTGACTGCGAGGACGCGTTCCCGGGAAGGGAACATTAGGCGTCGATCCGGCTTAGATCCATTTCGGATATCTAAGTCGAGATCGTGACTAGATTCCGGTCTCGGAAAGACGGAATCTAAGTCATACTCTTGTTGTTAATTTTTATTACTTAGCGTATCTATAAAAATGTGCTTACAATCTGTGCTGCAGGGTTTTTATTTGCCTCGGACTAACACTGTTTTGCAGGTAGGAAACAGTGAGGGTCCGGGCGCCCGGGATGGTTCTGGGCGCCCGGAGGCAAGTTTTATCCCCAGGACGACGTTGACACTTGGAGCATGCTGGTTGGGAGTGTTACGTCACATTCCAGGCGCCCGGAGCAGCATATAAAAGAAGCCCCAGGCAGGAGCTTCAACATATCTGTGTTCTGAGAACTCTGAGTTCAATCACTCTGCTACTCTGCGCTCCAACGACGTTCACAAAGCTCCGACGACTCACTCCGTTTTCTTTTAATTCATTATTTGTGGGTATAGCTTTGTTTTTCTTTCTTTAGCAATATTTGTACGTAAATTGTAATTATCCGAATTGCTAGTGAATTGCCCAACGAAAGTACTCAAGGAGTACGGGCCTTCGAGTAGGAGTCGTCACAGGCTCCGAACGAAGTAAAAATCAACCGTGTTCATCTCTTTACTTCCTTACTTTTCCGCTGCGTTTTAACTCGAGATTTTCGAATCGATATTCACCCCCCCCCCTCTATCAAATCTAACGGTCTTACAAAGACTGACCAGATGCTAGGCATGAGAAGTTCTAACATATCACGGTTCACCGGATGTTGAATTTGGGAACCCTTCACTACAACAAAATCGCTCATAGACATCAGTGGAACAACAACGGTTTTAGGCTAAAACCGATGTCTTTGAGTATTTTACACCGATTTTTCTAAAAACTGGTGTCTATGAGCGCAGATTTTAGCTCATAGACATCAGTTTTTTAGGCGATGTCTATGAGCGCCCTTTTTTTTTGGTTAATAGACACCGATTTTAACATCGATTTTTAAAATCCAATGTTAATGAACCCAAATAATATTTTAATTTTTCCCCACAAGCCAAAATCTGCACACTGTGAATTCCCTCCAAACCTAAATCTTTATCCCGCCCTTCCTCTGCGCGACATCTCTCTCGCGATAACCTAAACCTCCGACCATCCGACCATCTCTCTCAGCCTAAGCCTAAACCTAAACCTCCGACCATCTCTCTCAACCTCATCTCCCTCTTCCCCCCTTCCTAGATCCTCTCCCGATCAGGATCAAGACACGACGAACTCGCTTCTCCGTCCAACCACACCGCATCTCCTCCAACTCCTCCATTTGGTTGAGAAGAGGAGGCCTTGGTAGCGTACAGCATTCCCACCCGCGCGTCCAGAGCCACCGGTACCACCTCCTCCGCCACCTCCACGAACAGCGGGTTGAACCGCAGCAGGTACGGCTCCCGGCACGTCGTCCCCTCCGGGCACACCGCCAGGCCCCCCGCCACCGCCAGCAGTCGCCGCGTCTCGTCCCCTGTCCCGGGTCAGCCGCACAGTCCGCATCGGCGCCAACGCCTCCGACACCCGGCTCAGGCTGTACGTCACGGCCGGCACCGTCCTCTCCAGCGCCGAGCACAGCATCACCGGGTCCAACAGCGTCCGGTGCGTGCACACGTACACCACCCCCTTCTTCTCCCCGTTCGCTTTCCCATCTCCGGCCCTCCGGAATCGGATTCCGGTGACGACGGCGATGAAGATGGATATTTTATAAGGGAAAACGATCCCCATCGCGATCCTGAACACGGCCAAAGGGATTGCCACGGGTATCCACATGAAGAACGCCATCATCTCGCATGGCGTCGGGAGAAAAGCCAGTCTTCCGTCATGGAACACAAGTGGCTTCGGGTACTTGTTTCTCGGCATTTTGCTGCTCTCACTCCTTGATTCCTCCTCTCTCACGACATAAATTTCCTGAAAAATAAAACAATCACTTTTAACTCATATCTTTGATCGACTAACGTGGAATCGAAAGAAATGCAGGTCCAACCTTGGCCGAGAGTTGGTGGTGGTGGACATTGGAGAGGTTCACAATGGTCGCACCGGCCTTGACCATGTCCCTGAGAGCTCTCTGTTTGTCAGGCCAAGAGATGACCCCCGTGAAGTAGCAGCCCTTCACCACATGCAGCTCCGCCCCCACCACCTCCCCCACCTCTAAGTACTCCTTCAAGAATCCCTCCACCATGAGCCTCGGCAAGGTGGTGAGCACAACAGCTCGCCTCCCTTTCAGCACCTCGCATGCATGTAGATGGAGGTTCTCCAAGAAAATTTTCGGCAGCACAGTCCTAGCGATCAGCCTCAGGTCCCCCGTCCTCAGCCCGCAGAAGGTCACGAAGGCCATGATCCTCATCCCAAACTCGTGCTTCCCCAAGAGACACAAGGCAGGGGAGAGCGCGAGGAGGAGGAATTAGTATAACCAATCCTCTCGTTTCAGAGTAATATGATTATAACTTTCTTTTTGTTTGAGGTTCACATCCTTACTGTATAAATAATTTTTTGATGATATTGTATATTTATGACTTATCTGATTATTTCTTTCAACTTGCTACTGTGGACCAGGTATGTTCCTTCTCATTTGCACCTTATGGTCTTTGAGTTGGTAAAAAACTCTCTGCGTGCGGTTCAAGAATGTTTTATGAATTCTGATAAGAATGCCCCTCCTGTTAGAATTATTGTCGCTGATGGGATTGAAGATGTTACAATAAAGGTACGATACCAATAAATACTTAATCTTCAATTACTGTTATTCTGCTTGGTAAGCAAGATTGCAATACTTCAAGAATAAGAAAGGATTAGTTAAAAATTCATGCTGTCTTGGCAAGTTGCAGAATTTGAATTTAACACAGAATACTAGGTACTCTAGAAAATAGAAACTAGATGTAGTGAAGATGAAAAATATGAATTTAAATTATATTTTCTTTGGGAATTCTTGACAGTTACTGATGTCTTGCAGGCATTTTTTATTTCTTGAAAAGTGTTGATACTGCAGAACCACCAGATGTAGATTTGCAAGACAGAGAACAATTATACATTGAAGAACATAATTGGACTAACTCCTCACTCTTTAAAGTGGTTAATCAGATTTATCAGAAAACTATTACAAATGAAAGTTAGGGAAATTCTCAAATATTTCATGAATTTGGGGCTCATTGCTATTGGTTATTTTTAAACCAGACAATGATTATGTGAAATCCAAGAGTCTTCCACTTTGTCTATATCTGACTATATGCATACAAGAATACGTCAGAGCCTGTTGAAAATCTTTTACTGCCAACATGTATATCAGCATCTGCTGTTGATACAAGTATAACACCCGGATAAATGCAAAAATTTTCTAATTTTTGTAATTTATCTTCTTCTTAATATCATTAAATTATATCTTATGGCATTTCTCTGTTTGTTAATACTCATGGTTCGAGGAATTTCTTGTTACATATCAATCATCTAGTTTTTCTAGCTTTGGAATACTGATCTTGATATGCTATCAATTATTTCAGATATCAGATGAAGGGGGTGGCATACCAAGAAGTGGTCTTCCAAAGATTTTCACATATCTCTATAGCACTGCTAAAAATCCACTCGAGGAAAACGATGAAGGAAGCTCAGATGGAGTAATTATGGCTGGTTATGGTTATGGGCTTCCAATTAGTCGTCTCTATGCTCGCTATTTTGGTGGTGATTTACAAATTATCTCTATGGAAGGATATGGTAAATCCAATTCTTTCTTTATGCAATACTTAATCTCAAGTTCAATTTGTCCTGCTTGAATTCCAATATGGCTCATTCATTGCCTATTATGTTGCCAATACTTATTCGTGATTTACAAACTCGTGCTTGCTATGATTTTTTGATACAAACCGGATGCTATGCTTTTGTTACAATGATTTTTTTTATACAAACCGAATGCTATGCTTTTGTTACAAACCATATACTAGTTGGAGACTAAATGATTGCCTAAGAAGAAAGGAAATAGAGATTAGGAGATGCAGTGAGTAGAGTGGCTGGATAAGCTATCTTAAATGGTAACCTTAGGATTAAAGGATTGATACTCGAATTTAACCTAACCTATTAAGATAAATGGGTAATCAATACTAATCCTTATTTTGATTGTTTAAATGTTGGGCTCCTGTTTCATAGCAAAAGGTTCATTTTGTGACTCTAAACTAAGTTTTTTTTATTGTTTAAGTGTATTTTCTGAATTTTGAGAACCAATTTTTTTTTGTACATCTACCATCAAGTATGACCCTACTTAACCAGATATACACTTTTAGACCCCCATCTTCATGCACATGGCTAACTGTAACCCGCGAGGTCTTCTGACTTTGTGTTTTTCAGTTCAGGGTCTACTAGTTTACTTATCTCTTGTGGGTTTTGAAGATACTTTGTGGCCTGTATAACATAGAAGAACAATGAGCCGTGGATATATAGCATAAATCTACTAATATGAATCACAAACTGTTGGATCAAGAAGGATATATCTTGAGACTAGCGAACCCAAAGGGCAAACAATGTTATGTCTTTTCCAACTAATGAATCTCCAAAGGGAAGATAATGTTGAAAGAAACTTGTGATTTGCAGCGAGGCTATGGTTTCCTCAGTTGGGATGTGATAAGGTAGCTAAATAGAGATAATACAACCTTTAACTTACCCTGACTATTGTATGAACTGATTAGAGGGCTTGTTGAGAATTAAGCTTCTAAACTACATGGAACAAATGATTATCGGAAGTTTGTAGGAAATAAGAAAAAATTTGGGTTTATGCCCTCAGTATCTGTTACAAGAAGCTGATGTTGTTTTTGAGTATCAAATATTTTCAAATATGCATCTTACCCAATTTATCAGACACCCTCTTTCCTTGCAATATGGAGGTCTTCCACTGATTATTTCCAGTAAAACTACTCCAAAAGCAAAGATGTTAGCTTGAATTTCCATTTCTTGTTGCTCTCGAGGAACATTATATTCTGGAAGAGAGACTCTGCTGAAGTAACCAACACTTTTCTTAGATTCTGAGAAAATAATTTTCCATCTCTCAAAATCAACCAACTGCAAAAGAAATGTAAGAGGGTTTTATAATCTTAACCCATTCCGCTAATACAAAGATGTGAAAAAACATAAACCAAGTTAGCAGCAAAAATCACTGAAGGAATTATCTGGGAAAGATGAAAGCCACAAAAAAAGGGCACAGTTGCCTTTTGATTCACTGCATATCAACCCACCTTGTGTTTGCCTGCTTCATTGATTGCGTGGTGATGGTGAATTTTATAGCTTTTGCTCCTTATTGTATTATGTCTATTAGCCATGTGTATACAAAGGGCACAGTTGCATTCTTGCTTATGAGATTTGGAAGATGGCATCAGAGGTAGTACAATAAATAGTATATCTCTTCATTTGCTTGTTAACTATGAACATTTTCTTTGTTCTTCTATGCTTCCTTCACTGTTATATTCGTTATCTTCCACAGTAGCCTTTAAAAACTCAGTATTCTATTTTATTTGATACATGCACACATTTGTTTTAGTTATTTGACATATGGTGGATTTATGTGTTTTTACAGTTTACAAATCTCAAGTACTCCAGAGTTGAAATTGATGAACTGCGGTTCGAGTGGGCTGAATGCATGCTAGATTACATTTGAGACAGTTGTACCTTGATGTGTTAACAGAATGTTATACTTTGATTTTGATATCTATTAGCTAGCTTTTGATGTAAAAAGAATGTTTGGGTATTTTATGGATATTGTTGTAAGAAGATTATTTATATAATTTGTGAATATTTGTGTATTTTATGGATATTATTGAATGATGAATATTTGTACAATTTGTGAATATTTGTGTATTTTTTTTTTGTTATTGTCGGTTTTAAAATCAAATCTGTGCTGTTAAAAAATATACATATTACATCGGTTTTCCACCGATGTAAAACCGGTGTTATAAAGTAATATTACATCGGTCATTTACCGCTGCCAAAACTGGTGTTATTAACATACAATATTACATCGGTTTTACACCGTTGATGAAACGGTGTCGTTAAGTGATACTACACCGGTTAATAACCGATTCGAAGACCGGTGTCGTTAAGTGATACTACACCGGTTTTAACCCGATATCTAAAATGACAGACTTTTAACATCGGCTTCATAGACATCGGTCAAAAATCAAATAGACACCGGTGGAAAACCGATGTCTATGAGCGATTTTGTTGTAGTGCTTTGTTGGTGCAATCGACCTAGGTTTTGATCGGTACAATCATAGTTTTGATGTGTGTGTCAAAGAGTTTAAGTTAGGTTCACCCTTGTATCTGATATGCGTATTTGAGTTGTGCAGGTTCACAGGATATACATGCGACTCAGGTTGATGGCTTCGGGTCCGGTGAAGGATGAAGCATCCGAGGGACCGTGGACAAGGCAGCGAGGACAAGGGCCGAGGGAAGCAATTTCGAGGCATACGCGAAGGATGACATTGGGGACGAGCCGCAGGCTTGAATGCATATGAGGGACGAGAGCCAAAGAAAGTATGCTTGAAGGTTCTGTTAAAGCTGCAAAGGAAGCGTCAAAAGAGTCGTAAGGGTGAGGGTACGAGTGCACGAGAGATTGTACTCGGAGTAAAAGCATAAATTTTAGGGTTTACTGTAGGGTTACTGTAGCAGTACTGTAGCAGTCGACTGCATGTTTTAGCAGTCGACTGGTGCAGTCGACTGGGCGCGAACAGAATGGTTCTGTTCGTTCAGTCGGTGTAGATCAGTCGACTGTAAGTTTTAGCAGTCGATTGGTAAATGACCGTTGGTGCTGGAAAGTAGTCGTTGGCTACTTCCAACGGGAACACCAGTCGACTGCATGTTTTAGCAGTTGACTGGTGCCGAGATGAGTTGATATGATGATCAACTCTCTCCTCTTATTTATAGGAAGCTTTGGGGCTTGAAGGAACTTACTGATTATTGTTGAATCACTCCTTGTCATTGCCCAAAGCTTCCAAGCCTACTCTCTTCCTCCTAAACCTAAGTTCATCTTGTAAGAGGAAGAGAACCTTGTGAGAGGTTGTACTCCACCGAGAAGGAGTAAGAGCTAGCCGGAGATTGCCGGGGACTGATCCACCGAAGGATCAAGGGCTCGTCCACCTCAAGGACACGCCGTGGAGTAGGAGCAAGCAATCTCCAAACCACGTAAAAGAATCGTGTTAGCGTTTGTGTTCTTACTCATTGCTTTCTTGTTTTAGTTTCATTTCCGCGTGCACAAACTAACCGTGTAGAGAAGAAATCGAAGTTGGGGGTGACCTAGCTATCCAACCCCCCTTCTTGCCAGTCACCAATCCCCTACATATCAAAGGACCTAGAGAAATCCTCTCTAGATGAACTCTTCTCAACAATGGAGCTTCATGAAACAAGAGTTGAAGGATTAAATGGAGAAGCTCATAGATCAAGAGGAGTAGCCCTTGTGGCAAACAAAGGAAAGGGAAAGAAGAAGAAATCTTCATCAACACCATCTTCCGACTCCGAAGAATCAAGTGCCTCAATGGATAGCGATCAAGAGGCATATATGGTAAGGAAGATGAGAAAGACATTTAAATCTTTTTCTTCTAACAAATCTCGTGCTAGGAAAAGTACTAGAAGCAAAAGTAGGACAAGGAAGATCATTTGCTATAATTGTCAAGGAGAAGGACACATAAGAGATGATTGTCCTCTCTTGAAGAAGAAGGAAGGGAAGAAGAGGGAGGAGAAGAAGACAAAAGAAAAGGGGAAGAATGCTCAAAACCTAAAAGCAACATGGGATGATCCTTCATCGTCATCAGAGGAAGAAGAGCACCATGTAGTCAATTTTGCACTAATGGGAATTGATGATATAGCCTCCACCTCATCCGAAAATGAAGAGGGAAAGAGCTCAAGTGAAGATGAAGAGGGGAGCTCAAGTGAAGGGGGAGGTCAACCATCGGATTCGGACGTCTCGGTAAGTGAGGTACATAATCTTCCTCCTCATGTCTTAATTAAAATTATTTCAAGCACAAATGATGATTTGTTTAAGGCAAAAAGAAAGAACAAATCCTTGAAAAATGATATTTGCATGCTTAAGGAAAAATTAGAATTCATGACTATTAAGGATAATGATATGCATGTTTCTTCTACAAATTCAAATGATTCATGTTTAGAAGAAGAAAATAAGAAATTAAGGGAAAAGGTAGAATACCTTACCAATGCCCTTAGAAAATTTGAAATTGGCTCTATAACCCTAAACATGATCATTGGGAGCCAAAGGGCAAGTTTTAAGAAAAATGGGTTAGGATACAATGAACCCAATAATGAAAAGACCTACCATTGTCTAGTTGTTAGGGGGCAATCAAAAACCAAGACCATAGATAGAAAATGGATCTCCAAGGAATATTTGGTAAACCCAATTAAGAAGAACCTCTATTGGGTACCAAAATCAATCCTCAAGGGTTAGAGGATTTTGGATCAAGTCAACCATGATAATCATAATTCAAATCCTTGAAAAATGGTTGACTTGAGACCTTAAGAGGGAGCACTTAGTCTTGATAGAAAATCATGATAAAAAGGGCTAAGTAGAGGTTACCTCTATCTCACAATTATTTGCATTATTTTCTAACCATAAATGTGAGATATTAGGATGATACAAATAATTCACTTATGCTTATGGCATTTTGATGAGTTATGTGATGTATCAATTTTTAGTGATCATAGGCTAACTATGGGGAAAGCAAATGTTTAATTAATGGACATCTTGCCCATAGATCATAGTTGGACATTTCAAATGTTTTGAAAACAATTTTATGTTTTATTTACAGTGAGTAGTTATTTTGAAACATGTGAATTCAAAACTAAGGCTTAATTTGATACAAACTTGAGTGTTTTTCAAGGTGTTTGAGTTTTCATCAAAACTTCAAAAATATGATAAATTTTCATGAAAACATATTTTTCCTTGGTAAAGAACATTATAAGAAATGTGTGTTCAAAATTTCATGATTTTTTGAATTTTCTAGAATTTTCTATGCATTTCTGAAGTTGATTGTAAAATGCTGAAATTCGATTTGGTTTGTGCCAGTCGACTGCGACAGTTAGCAGTCGACTGGTAGCTGTTTTCCAGCACTTTCAAGAGTTGGTTTTGGGTATTTTTAAATCCACATTGATACCATAGTATGTATACATGTTTGGTACAATTTTTGATGGTGTCAAAGGGGGAGAAATGCAAATGTTTAAGTTAAAAACCTAACTATGTGCAAAACTTGAAAATTATGGTTGAGAGCATATGTTAAGGGGGAGCTTGGGTATTATGCTTCATGTTTACATATTGCTTCTAATTTTCATGTTGATATTTATGCCTAACTTAAACATATTGCCACACATCAAAAAGGGGGAGATTGTTGGTGCAATCGACCTAGGTTTTGATCGGTACGATCATAGTTTTGATGTGTGTGTCAAAGAGTTTAAGTTAGGTTCACCCTTGAATGCATCTGAGGGACGAGAGCCAAAGAAAGTATGCTTGAAGGTTCTGTTAAAGCTGCAAAGGAAGCGTCAAAAGAGTCGTAAGGGTGAGGGTACGAGTGCACGAGAGATTGTACTCGGAGTAAAAGCATAAATTTTAGGGTTTACTGTAGCGTTACTGTAACAGTACTGTAGCAGTCGACTGCATGTTTTAGCAGTCGACTGGGCGCGAACAGAATGATTCTGTTCGTTCGGTCGGTGTAGATCAGTCGACTGCAAGTTTTAGCAGTCGATTGGTAAATGACCGTTGGTGCTGGAAAGTAGCTGTTGGCTACCTCCAACGGTAACACCAGTCGACTGCATGTTTTAGCAGTCGACTGGTGCCGAGATGAGTTGATATGATGATCAACTCTCTCCTCTTATTTATAGGAAGCTTTAGGGCTTGACGGAACTTACTGATTATTGTTGAATCACTCCTTGTCATTGCCCAAAGCTTCCAAGCCTACTCTCTTCCTCCTAAACCTAAGTTCATCTTGTAAGAGGAAGAGGACCTTGTGAGAGGTTGTACTCCACCGAGAAGGAGTAAGAGCTAGCCGGAGATTGCCGGGGACTGATCCACCGAAGGATCAAGGGCTCGTCCACCTCAAGGACACGCCGTGGAGTAGGAGCAAGCAATCTCCGAACCACGTAAAAGAACCGTGTTAGCATTTGTGTTCTTACTCATTGCTTTCTTGTTTTAGTTTCATTTCCGCTTGCGCAAACTAACCGTGTAGAGAAGAAATCAAAGTTGGGGGTGACCTAGCTATCCAACCCCACTTCTAGCCGGCCACCGATCCCCTACACCCTTAATCTTGAGTTAAGCAAGTCAATGGTGGTCAATCGATAAGTCGATTGATTGAATCGAAGCCTAATCGATCAGCCGATCGATTGGGAGAGTGCTGCGATAAATAGCAGCCCAATCGATCGGCCGATCGATTAGGCGCCTGAATCATGAGCACAGAAGCTTCCCTAATCGATCAGCTGATCGATTGGGGTTAGAATTCTCGCGTGACGCGAGGAAGGCTGAATCGATCGGGCGACGATTCAAGCCTTTTTCAACAGAGCACAGAGGTGCTCTGAATTAATTGCCCGATTAATTCAAGCCTCCCCAATCGATTAGTCAATCGATTGGGATGTGACCGTTACGCAAGATGAAGGTTTTGGACAGCTAAGATCGTTGAGATCTAATGTGACAATCGATTGGGAGAATGCCCAATCGATTGGGAGCCCTAGAAGTGCAAATATAAAGGCGACGACTAGTTCAAACACTACAACGCTTGTCCCGATTCTTCTCCACCAAGCTCATGACTTTTTTGCCAGTTCTTGGAAGCTCTTGGGGTCAAGTGCTGCTACGCTTCCAAGGTTCAAGAGACATCTACAAGCTACAAGAGTTCAAGCAAGAAGATTTTTCATTTGTATTATCTTGTATTTACTTCTTGCTTTGAGTTGTATGTTTGTGTGAGTTTGTACAAGGCTTCTCCATCTTCGGTAGTTACCGAGAAGGAGTGTTTTTCATAGTGGAGAGTGCATCGTGTGTGGATCCTTGGATTAGTCCCCTCTTCTTGAAGTGGATACCAAGTAAATCTATATGTTAGCGTTGTGAGTCTTGTTTCGAGTTCTTTCCGCTGCATATCAACAACACCGAAGCAAGTAAACTAAGTGTGATGAGCTATTCACCCCCCCTAGCTACAAATCGATCCTAACAAGTGGTATCATAGTGAGGTCGCTCTTTACCGAAATCATTGCTGGAAAGGGCAATGAGATAGAGGGAGAAGAAGTTAAAGCAAGTTCAATAAAGTCAAAGACTTCATCAAAGACTCAGCTTCAAATGGAATTCCAAGATGGACTTGGATACGACACAAGGGTGCCTCCACCATTCACAATGACAAGCTTTGATTCTTGGAAATTAAGAATAAAAAATTTCTTTATGATGAAGATAGAGTAATTGCTTGCTCTCATGGAAGGTTTTTAAGTTTCAACAGATTCAAAAGACAAAATCCTCAAGAAAAGCAAATAGAGCAAGGAGAAAATTCAAAGGTGCGAGGCAAATGACAAGGTAACCAAATTATTGGTTAGTCTATTGCCAAGCATAATTATTTGTAAAAATTGGAGAATATAATGATGCAAATGAACTACGAAGCAAATTGGCCAAGCTTCATGAAGAACCTTCCACTACACCAAACCAAGAGAATGTAAAGAAGGCGACTCATTGGAGCAAGACCAAGAGGAAAAGGATTCCGAAGTTGAGAGGTGCTCAACATCGAAAGAAGAAGAAGAAGGTCCATCCTCTAGAGAGCACAAAGACAAAGGCAAAGGAGTATACTCCTTATTTCATGTGCAAGAGGATGAAGATGAAGAGACCTCCACCTCTAGGATTGAGGGGGATTGTCATTCATTGACACTGAAGGAAGAAGAAGCTTCTACCTTCGAGTCAAATGAAGAAGAAGATGGTGTCACTTCCACGAGTAGACTTGACCACGGTTCGGAACCGAAGGTTTGATGGTTCAGAATCGTCGGTTCGACGGTTTCAGGCAGGTCGACCCTTAACCTTAACCGCCCAAGATGGTTATGGTTCACGGTTCGGAACCGTCGGTTCACTGTTCATCACGGTTCACCATAGTTCAAGATTATTATGTTAAAAAAATTAAAAATTAAAAATTAAACATAAAAAATTAATTCATTTGGGCACTCATGCTAAGATTAACTTGTCTATATATGAGCATTGTCTTGCTGGAAAGACGACTAGAAAATCATTTGGTAAGGCTATTAGGGCTGAATCACCATTACAATTAATTCATTTGGATATTTGTGGTCCTATGAATATGAAGGCTATAAATAGGAGTTCTTATTTCATTACATTTATTGATGACTTCACATGTTTTGGTCATGTGTATTCGATGTCTCAGAAATCTGAAGCATTAGATTGCTTTATTCGTTACTTGAACGAAGTTGAGAATCAATTGGAACGTAAGGTTAAAACCTTGCGCACTGACCGTGGAGGTGAATATTTGTCTGATCAGTTCAAAACAATGTGTAATGAGAAAGGGATTATTAGACAGCTAACTATCCCTGGAACTCCACAGAAAATGAGGTTGCTGAAAGAAGAAATAGGACTCTTCTTGAAATGGTTAGGTCTATGATGGCGCAAGCTAATTTGCCAATCTCCTATTGGGGAGATGCATTATTAGTGTGACTGTTGGATTTTTCGGGCCGTAAAAATCGATTTTTGCGTTGCGGAAACCCCGAAACCCCCGCCACCGGATCCGTCCGAAGAATAAAATTTCGTAAAACTTTGAATATGAGTTTTCTAACCTAGATCTACACTAGATCTATAAGGATAAGAGTTTACCCTTGATGCGAAGTCCTTCGCGTAATCCCGCTTGTCCAAGGTTCGCCGGATCTCGAAAGTATCAAAGTAGATACTTCTCTATGTGTATCCACACGAAAGGAAGATGGAGAAAACAACTAAAAGGTGTGCTAGAACCCTTAGAAGTTTCGGCCAAGGAGGTGGAGGAGAGGGAGAAGAAGATGAGAGCTTGAGAAGAGGAAGAAGATGAAATCAATTAGCACACAAAATGCACTAAAAACATCTTTAAGTGGCCGACCACTTCAAGGCTTGTAACCCCCATGGAATATCAAGAGTCACCACTCTTGGTAACTCCCACGAGGTGGCATTTGGTCAAGTCAAACTTGACCAAATGAAGAAGCCTTGATGATGTGGCATTGGTCAAGTCAAAGTCAAGTCAAAACTTGACTCTTCATCTTCCTACTTATGTCAAGTCAAACTTTACCACTTCTCTCCCTTGGTTGATCTAATCTAACCATTGGTTCAAGTCAATTTTAATTTAACGAATCTCTATTCATTGAATTAAATTAATTAAATGAGTCTAAGTCCAAATTAGACTCACTTAATACATGAACCAAATTGAGTCTAACTCAATTAGCACAATTTGGATTACTCTTAATCCAATTTGGTTCATCACATGAACCTAATCCTTTAGGTTCATCAAATGAACCTAATCTCCATCTATTTGTCCTTTGTGTGTGACCCTATAGGTTCTTGTAATGTTGGCAATGCTCCTAAACCCATTTAGAAGTATAAGTAATGAGCAGTATCTAGCAACACATCATTACTACCCAAGTTACAAGAATGTTGAGATCCAGCATCACCTTGTGACTACTAATTGTGACTCTACACAGTATATGACAAGTGTCCTTCTATCTTAGACATCTAGATTGATCAATATGAGGCATAGACTGTGTCATCCTCTAATCAATCTAAATCTTGAACTCCAAGTAGACTCACTCAATCAAATGAGCTCAATATTTCATATTGACTCATTTGGGCATGACCATGCACTTAGTGGTCTCACTCTATCAAGAATATCGATGTCACTCCCGTCATATAGGAGGGATAGATTTCATCTACATCACTCACATCCCTTCGCATAATTTGTTACATACTCAGTAATCGCCTTTATAGTCCACCCAGTTACGGGTGACGTTTGACGAAGCCAAAGTACGTAACTCCTTATGTAGGGAACCATGGTGACTTCAGGTCCAAGGACTAGTAGTCATACTAATAGCCACATGAGAAAGTATATGACACTCATATAACGATCCATGATACTTTCTCATGGTGGGTCATTCAGTATACATTCTCCATTGCATACTCATGTGTCAACTTGATATCTCCATATCCATGACTTGTGAGATCAAGTCATCGAGTTGACCTACATGCTAGTCTCGTCGTATTAACATTGTCCCTAAATGTTAATACTCGACTAGGAATGATTAAGAGTAGTGTTCCCTATATCATCTCACTATCGGTTCAACTAACCGATTGATATAGGTAAGAACCCTCTACTCAAGGACGCTATTATACTTAATTATTTGGCACCAATACAAGTAAGTATAATAACCAAAACAAATGCATTTATTTATATACAAGAATATGATACAATGAGTCCATACAACAATCATCAAATGATTGGCTTTAGGGCTCTAACTAACAATCTTCCACTAGCACTAGTGCCAATCAGTGTAGGCTCTAAGGCCTAATGACCTAGTGTGACCATCATGCTTTCTCTGTGCCAAAGCCTTGGTCAAGGGATCTGCGATGTTAGCCTCTGTGGGTACTCTACAAATCTTCACATCTCCTCTATCGATAATCTCTCGAATGAGATGGAAGTACCGTAGTATGTGTTTGGTCCGCTGGTGTGAGCGAGGTTCCTTAGCCTGTGCAATTGCTCCATTGTTGTCACAATAGAGCTCAATAGGGTCAGCGATGCTAGGAACCACCCCAAGTTCAGTGATGAACTTGCGGATCCAAACTGCCTCCTTTGATGCTTCTGATGCAGCAATATACTCGGCCTCTATTGTAGAATCAGCGACTGTGTCCTACTTTGAACTCTTCCAGCTCACAGCACCACCATTTATGCAAAACACGAACCCTGACTGCGATCGATAACCATCCTGGTCGGTTTGGAAGCTGGCATCATTGTAACCCTTTACAGCTAGCTCATCATCGCCTCCATATATCAAGAAATATTCTTTAGTCCTTCTTAAGTACTTAAGAATATTCTTGACTGCTATCCAGTGACTTTCACCTGGATCTGACTGGTATCTGCTCGTCATGCTCAAAGCATACGAGACATCAAGACGAGTACATAGCATGGCGTACATGATAGATCCTATGGCTGAGGCATAAGGGATCTGATCCATGCGGTCTCTCTCCTCTCTAGAAGAGGGACCTTGAGTCTTCGAAAGACTCACGCCATGTGACATCGGCAGAAATCCCTTCTTGGAGTTCTGCATGACAAACCGTAGGAGTACCTTGTCAATATATGTACTCTTACTTAGGCTAAGCAACCTCTTAGATCTATCTCTATAGATCTGTATGCCTAGAATGCGGGATGGTTCACCTAAGTCCTTCATTGAGAAACAAGTCCCTAGCCAAGTCTTGACAGACTGCAGTAAAGGGATGTCTTTCCCAATGAGTAGTATGTCATCCACATACAATATAGGAAGATAACTGTGCTCTCAACAACCTTCTTGTAGAAACAAGGTTCATCTTCATTCTTGATGAAACCAAACTGTTTGATTGCATCATCGAATCGAAGATTCCAGCTCCGAGAAGCTTGCTTTAGTCTATAAATGAACCTATGCAGCTTGCATACTCTGCCAGTATGTTGTGGATCTACAAAACCCTCAGGTTGTATCATGTACACATCCTCGAGCATGTTTCCATTCAGAAACGCAGTTTTGACATCCATCTGTCATATCTCATAGTCATGGTATGCTGCAATAGCAAGAATGATCCGAATGGACTTAAACATCGCTACTGGAGAAAAGGTTTCATCATAGTCAATACCATGAATTTGCTTGAAACCTTTAGCTACCAAGCGACCCTTATAGATAAGTCCATCCATGTCAGTCTTTCTCTTAAAGATCCACTTACACCCGATGGGTTTGATCCCTTCAGGTGGATCAACCAAAGTCCATACTTGGTTAGTGTACATGGATTCCATCTCGGATCTCATGGCCTCTAGCCATTTCTCAGAATCTGGTCTCATCACAGTTTCCTAATAGGAGGTGAGCTCATCCTCTATTAGCACAACGTCATCATGGTCAGACAAGAGAAATGAGTATCTCTCAGGCTGACGACATACCCTATCAGACCTGCGAAGAGGTATGTCTACTTGAACTGGTTGTTGTTCCTCAACTCTTTGTGGAACAACATCATCTACAACACTTTGTGGTTCCAGTTCAACTTCCATCGAGGCTTCAGTGCTATTATTCGCATCTTGAACTTCTTCAAGATCGAACGTACTCCCACTAGTCTTTCTAGAAACAAAATCTCTTTCTAGAAATACCCCAGTCTTAGCCACAACTACCTTGTGTTGACTGGGAATGTAGAAGTAATATCCCTTCATTTCCTTGGGATATCCAATAAAATAGCACTTGTCAGATTTGAGTCCCAATTTGTCTGAGACTTGACGTCGAACGTAAGCCTCACAACCCCAAATCCTCATAAAAGACACCTGGACATCTCTCTCAGTCCATATCCTATATGATGTCTTTATTACAGTCTTGGATGAAACTCGGTTGAGTATATACAGTCTTGGATGAAACTCGGTTGAGTATATACAGTCTTGGATGAAACTCGGTTGAGTATAAAGGCTGTCATGTCTAGAACATAGCACCAAAGGAATGTAGGAAGATTTGTGTGACCATCATAGACCGTACCATATCTAATAGGGTACGATTCCTTCTTTCAGATACACCATTCCACTGTGGTGTTCCAGGAGGAGTGAGTTGGGATAGAATCCCACACTCAGCTAGATAGTCACGAAACTCATGGCTAAGGTATTCCCCACCTCGATCTGATCGAAGTATCTTAATACTCTTGCCAAGTTGGTTTTGTACTTCATTCTTGAATTCTTTGAACTTTTCAAAAGATTCAGACTTATGTGTCATCAAGTACACATAACCATATCTACTGAAGTCATCAGTAAATGTAATGAAGTACCTATAACCATCTCTAGAAGCGACATTGATAGGGCCACATACATCACTATGTATAAGACCTAACAAGTCAGTCGCTCTCTCACTATGTCCACTAAAGGGAGTCTTGGTCATCTTGCCTAGTAGGCATGACTCGCATGTCTCATATGATTCAAAATCAAATGAGTCTAACAAACCATCTTTATGGAGCTGGGATAAGCACTTGTCATTTATATGACCTAAGCGACAGTGCCAGAGATAGGTTTGGTTCATGTCATTTGACTTGAACCTCTTGGTACTTATGTTATAGATAGGGCTCTCAAGGTCTAGAATATAGAGTCCGTTGATCAGAGGTGCACTACAATAGAACATATCATTTAAATAAACTGAACAACATTTGTTCTTTATTATAAATGAAAACCCTTTCTTATCCAAACAAGAAACTGATATAATGTTCTTAGTCAAAGCAGGCACATAACAACAATCATCCAACTCTAATACAAGCCCAGAGGGCAGAGATAGAAAATAAGTCCCTACAGCAACAGCAGCAACCCGTGCTCCATTGCCTACACGTAGGTCCACCTCGCCCTTCGTCAATGCCCTGCTATTTCTCAGCGCCTGCACATTAGTACAAATGTGAGAAGCACATCCGGTATCTAATACCCATGATGAAGAAATAGATAGATTGACTTCTATAACATATATATCTGAAGTGGAAGTCTCATTTCTCTTTTTCTTAAGATCTTACAGGTACACCTTGCAGTTCCTCTTCCAGTGCCCAGTCTGACCGCAGTGGAAGCAAATAGCATCCTTGACGACCCCTCATTTAGGCTTCAGTGCTTTGCCTTTGCCCTTGGCTTGGGACTTTCCCTTGCCTTTAGGCTTGCCCTTGCCCTTGTGTTTTTGAACCATCATAATAGAGTTGGGCTTAACCTTCTTAAGGTTGAGCTCAGTAGTTCGTAACATACTAAGCAGTTCGGGCAGTGGCTTGTCAATTTCGTTCATGTTGTAGTTCATGACAAATTGACTGTAGCTCTCTGGCAAAGACTGCAAGATCAGGTCAGTGACCAGTTCTTGGCCAAGTGGGAATTCCAACCTCTATAGATTCTCTATGTACCCAATCATCTTGAGTACATATGGACCTACGGGAGCCCCATCTGATATCTTGCACTGAAATAATGCCCTAGAGATCTCAAATCTCTCGTGTCGCGCTTGTCCTTGATATAGTTGACGAAGATGTTCAACCATATCATAAGCACCCATTAACTCATGTTGCTTCTGAAGCTCAGAGTTCATGGTTGCGAGCATTAGACATGATACATCTAATACGTCATCTTGATGCTTCTTGTAAGCATCTTTGTCTGCTCGCGTGGCATTGGCAGGAGGAGCCTCCGGAATGGGCTGCTCTAGAACATACAGTTTACGTTCTTGGGTGAGAACTATTCTCAGATTCCTGTACCAGTCCAGGAAATTTGCTCCGTTGAGCTTGTCCTTATCAAGGACAGAACGCAGAGAGAAGGTGTTCGTGTTTGACGTCATGGTAATCTACAACAGAAAAAAAATACAGAAAAATAAATATCATATTCCAATTAATCATCTAATTAGGCCTTTAATTAAATGATGCTCCCACTGAATTCTATAATTCATGTGAGACAAGATCCACATCATACTATGCCCTGAGTTAGCTTTGGCTAAATCACCCAAGACTTAGTATGATCGGTAGGTAACTAATTACCAATTACATCTCTATGCAACTCTTGTTTATAGGATCAAGATCCGCATTTTATATTAAAACTCGAGTTAGCTTTGGCTAATACGCCCAAGAGTTAATATAAACGTGATTTTGACCTATCTACCAACCATTGGATAATGCCTATAGTTAAACTCGATCCAGTTGAGTTAACTAGTTGCTCAATCTAATTGAGTTGTACTCACCCATGAGTTGATAGGCAGGACCAAGATTGTCCCTCCGTACCCTACCAAGATAATATGTGTTGCTCTGCTTTAGCAGATTCAACAACAATATGTAATCGAGGTAGTGATAGGTATCACGGCATGGTAGGCATTACGAGTTGTCGCGATTAAGATCTAATCTAATCGACGAGGTGTATCATATACTCGATTTAGATCTAATCTAATCGTTAGGGCGCATCATGTACGTGATTTAGATCTAATCTAATCGTTGAGGTGTATCATATATGCGATTGATCGAATCAAATCGTTTAGGCGCTAATTAATTACTTATTCTAGCATGCATCACATATACACACACAAGCAATTAATTAAATGTTTTGTGATTAGTCATGGCCCTACTACGATCTTCTCAAGCCAATGAGAAGATCGGATGATCAACCTAAGGTCAACAGCTTCTCAAGCTCCTCCCTTTGACCACCTTGTGTTGCTCACGCCCTCCTCGTAACTCCGTCTCGAGTGGACCTTCCACCGCTCCATTTTGAACATTACAAAAGTGAAACTCGAGTTACATTCGAGTCTAAACTAATTTACAACAGGAAATATAAAATAGAGGAAGGCACGACGCGCAGGTCGCGAATCAAGTACAACACGCACAAACACAAAATGGCACGCAGGCCATATTATGAATTACAACACAATTTTTCAATCTGATTGGGTCTTTTGGGTCATGACCATCATAAAATAAGAAATAATTCTAAATTATGCAATTTTTATAAATTTCTGTAATTTTTATTACAATTTTTACAATTTTTTATGAGTAAAAATTCTCGGAGGTCCCGTTTAGCGATTTTCGAGCGCAATCGCGGAACGAATCCCCTTGCGGGGTCAGGGGCAGCGCCCCTACCTGCGATATAACCATCGTGAGTGTTCCTAAGCGATCCTACAGCACCTTAGTCTGCTGTCCCAAAATGATTTGGGGTGAAACCTTGCCGTTTTGGAAAAATCTTCTCGATAGTCGAAGCCTACAAGTGTCTAAACACTTGTGCTTCGCTTCTACGAGAAAAATACCCATAAAAACTATAAAAATCATAAATTCACAGAAAGTTACAGATCTGTAATTTTCATAAAAATACAAATTAAAACTCATACTCGCTTTGCACGTGGCTCTGATACCACTGTTGGATTTTTCGGGCTGCAAAAACCGCTTTTTGCATTGCGAAAACCCCGAAACCCCCGCCACCGGATCCGTGCGAAGAATAAAATTTTGTAAAACATCAAATATGAGTTTTCTAACCTAGATCTACACTAGATTTACAAGGAGAAGAGTTTACCCTTGATGCGAAGCCCTTCGCGTAATCCCGCTCGTCCAAGGTTCGCCGGATCTCGAAAGTATCAAAGTAGATACTTCTCTATGTGTATCCACATGAACGGAAGATGGAGAAAACAACTAAAAGGTGTGCTAGCACCCTTAGAAGTTTCGGCCAAGGAGGTGGAGGAGAGGGAGAAGAAGACGAGAGCTTGAGAAGAGGAAGAAGATGAAATCAATTAGCACACAAAATGCATTAAAAACATCTTTAAGTGGCCGGACACTTCAAGGCTTGTAACCCCCATGGAATATCAAGAGTCACCACTCTTGGTAACTCCCATGAGGTGGCATTTGGTCAAGTCAAACTTGACCAAATGAAGAAGCCTTGATGATGTGGCATTGGTCAAGTCAAAGTCAAGTCAAAACTTGACTCTTCATCTTCCTACTTATGTCAAGTCAAAGTTTACCACTTCTCTCCCTTGGTTGATCTAATCTAACCATTGGTTCAAGTTAATTTTAATTTAACGAATCTCTATTCATTGAATTAAATTAATTAAATGAGTCTAAGTCCAAATTAGACTCACTTAATATATAAACCAAATTGAGTCCAACTCAATTAGCACAATTTGGATTACTCTTAATCCAATTTGGTTCATCACATGAACCTAATCCTTTTGGTTCATCAAATGAACCTAATCTCCATCTAATTATTCTTTGTGTGTGACCCTATAGGTTCTTATAACGTTGGCAATGCTCCTAAACCCATTTAGAAGCATAAGTAATGAGCGGTATCTAGCAACACATCATTACTACCCAAGTTACAAGAATGTTGAGATCCAACATCACCTTGTGACTACTAATTGTGACTCTTCACAATATATGACAAGTGTCCTTCTATCCTAGACATCTAGATTGATCAATATGAGGCATAGACCGTGTCATCCTCTAATCAATCTAAATCTTGAACTCCAAATAGACTCACTCAATCAAATGAGCTCAATATCTCATATTGACTAATTTGGGCATGGCCATGCACTTAGTGGTCTCACTCTATCAAGAATATCGATGTCACTCCCGTCATATAGGAGGGATAGATCCCATCTACATCACTCACATCCCTCCGCATAATTTGTTACATACCCAGTAATCGCCTTTATAGTCCACCCAGTTACGGGTGACGTTTGACGAAGCCAAAGTACGTAACTCCTAATGTAGGGAACCATGGTGACTTCAGGTCCAAGGACTAGTAGTCATACTAATAGCCACATGAGAAAGTATATGACACTCATATAACAATCCATGATACTTTCTCATGGCGGGTCATTCAGTATACATTCTCCAATGCATACCCATGTGTCAACTTGATATCTCCATATCCATGACTTGTGAGATCAAGTCATCAAATTGACCTACATGCTAGTCTCATCGCAATAACATTGCCCCTGAATGTTAATACTTGACTAGGAATGATTAAGAGTAGTGTTTCCTATATCATCTCACTATCGGTTCAACTAACCGATTGATATAGGTAAGAACCCTCTACTCAATGACGCTATTATACTTAGTTATTTGGAACCAATACAAGTAAGTATAATAACCAAAACAAATGTCTTTATTTATATACAAGAATATGATACAATGAGTCCATACAATAATCATCAAATGATTAGCTCTAGGGCTCTAACTAACAGTGGCATATATACTTAACAAAGTGTCTTCAAAGTCAATTCCATCTACCCCACATGAACGTTGGATAGGCAGAAAGCCGGATTTAAGTAATCTGAGACCTTGGGGTCAACTACCTACGTTTATGATAAGACTCACGAACATGAAAAATTATGACCCAGAGGTAAGAAGTGTATCTTTATAAGGTATTCTGAGACTTCTAAAGGTTATGTTTTTATTGGTGAGTGACAAGATGGAATCATCTCTGAAATAGAGTCAAGAGATGTTACTTTTCTTGAAACTGAGTTCCCAACACGAGGTGAAGTTGATAAAACAATTTCTCTATATGAGATAGAGGAGGAGGATGATGTTCTTTTATCAACAGATCAGGAGATACCTGAATCTAGTCAACCTAGTAGGAGTAATCTACCACTGAATGAGTCAGTTTCTCAACATTCTAACCTACGAAAAGTAGTAATCAGATTATTATTCTGAGAAGGTTTGATATTGAGAATGAGACATTGATGACTCTCCCGGTTAATGATGAGGAACCTTGAACAGTTGAGGAAGCTTTGAGATGCTCTGTTAGAAAAGAATGGAAAGTTGCAATGGATGAAGAAATGGAGTCATTGAGAAAGAATCAAGTTTAGGATTTAGTCGATCTTCCTCCGGGCCGAAGGGCTATTGGGAATAAGTGGATTCTCAAAGTAAAGAGGAAAGAAGATGGATCGATTAATCGATACAAAGCTCAATTAGTTGCAAAAGGATATACCCAAATGGAGGTTATTGACTTTGAAAAGCATTCTCCCCAGTTGTGAAGTTTGTGTCAATACGTATCATCCTAGCTATAGTAGCACAATATGACATGGAATTACATCAGATGGATGTAAAAATGGCTTTCCTTAATGGTAATCTTGACGAAGAAATCTATATGGTACAACTAGAATGTTATGTTGTTGAAGGCCAAGAGAAAATAGTATGTAGACTTAGGAAGTCTATATATGGGCTAAAGCAAGCGTCATGACAATAGAACATAAGATTTAATGAAGTCATTTTGTCTTATGATTTTGAAATGATCAATGAGGATCATTGTGTTTACCTAAGAAAGAAAAAAGGAAAGTTTGTCATTTTATCATTATATGTTGATGATATGCTAATAGCTGGAAGTGACATAAAGTGTCTAATAGAAGTCAAATCTTGGCTTTCATCGCAATTTAACATAATAGATATGGGAGAGTACATCTTAGGAGTCAAGATCATTAGAGATCAATTAAAAAGGCTTTTGGGTTTGTCTCAAGAAGTTTATATCACTAAGATGCTACAACACTTCAATATGTCAGATTGTAATATCGAACAGACGCCTATAACGAGAGGTACTATTTTGAGCAAAAGTATGTATCCCAAAACTCCTGAGGAAATAGTCAAAATGAAGAAAAAAACCATATGCCAGTGCTATTGGTAGTTTAATGTACACTATGCTGTGTACTCATCCTGATATAAGCTATGGTATTGGCTTAGTTAGTCGTTTCCAGTTAAACCTAAGATCAAGACACTGGAAAGCGATGAATGTTGGTGCAATATTCCCTAGGTCAAGGTTGACCTGGTTGACTAAGCTTGAGTTGGCTCAAGCTTGAGTCTTGATGTTTGAGTTTCGATGTTTGACAATACATGGAAAGTGATGATACATGAAGATTGCAAGTGCAATCGTTCATTTGAGAAGATTGTGGGTACAATTCCCCTCTGGTCAAGGTTGACTAGGTTGATGTGATGAAGAGTCAAGTAGGTCAAGGTTGACTGGATACTTGACTGAGAAAGTCCTAACTGGAGGTTAGGCAAGGGAAAATCTTAGTGAGTGAAGCTAGGTGAAAAACCTAGTGTGTGAAGCTAGACAGACTGGAAAGTCCTAGTGAGTGAAGTCAGACAGATGGAAAGTCCTAGTGAGTAAAGCTAGGCAGAAGGAAAGCCCTAGTGAGTGAAGCCAGGCAGATGGAAAGTCCTAGTGAGTGAAGTTAGGCAGAAGGAAAGTCTTGGTGAGTGAAGCCAGGCACGTGGAAATTCAGGTGGGTCAAGGTTGACCGAACACCTAGTATTGAGAAGTCTAAGTAGGTCAAAGGATTGACCGGATACTTGGCACGAGAAGAAAAGTCCAAGTGGGTCAAAGGGATTGACCGGACACTTGGTGAGGGAGTCCTAGCGGGTCAAGGGTGACCAGACGCTAGGCATGATGTACCAACAGGTCATGGTTGACCGGATGTTGGTTTTAGAGACTTTGGACTTGATTTGGCAAGTCACACATGGATAGAATCAATCAACCGATCGATTGGCTCATGCCCAATCTATCGGTTGATCGATTAGGCGTGTCCCGCGATAAAAGTCTCCTCCCAATCGATCAGGTGATCGATTGGGGAGAATCGCGATCGCACATAAAGCCTCCCAATCGATCGGTCGATCGATTGGGAGCCTCCAATCGATCGGTCGATCGATTGGGAGCCTCCAATCGATCGACTAATCGATTGGGAGCTGGGATTTCGTACAATAAGCCCTAGATCGATCGGGCAATCGATCCAAGCGATTTCTATAGAGCACAGAGGCGCTCTGGATCGATCGACCGATCGATCTAAAGTCTCCCCAATCGATTGGGAGCAATCTAATCGATTGGGATTCGACCGTTGGCGCTGGATAAAGCCGTTGCGAGCGTTTTCTCCAACACTTCTTCGCCCGATTCTCCACAGCTCTTCACAGCGATCTCTCCAGAGCTCACCGCCAGATCTTGAAGCTTCTCGGAGCAAGGTGTTCTTGCATTTCCAAGGTCAAGAGGCGTTCCAAACAAGAAGGGAAAAGAAAGCTAGGATTTTATGCTGTAAAATCTTGTAAGATTTACTTGTATTTGCTTCTTCCTTTCTTCTTGTTGTGTGTGAGTCCTGTACAGTCTTCTCCGCCTTCGGTAGTTACCGTAAATGAGTGTTTTCATAGTGGAGAGTGTGTGTCGTGTGTGGATCCTTGGATTAGTCACCTCTCCTTGAGGTGGATACCAAGTAAATCCTTCGTGTTAGCGTTGTATTTGTGTTTCTTGTATTTTCCGCTACATATCATCACAAGAAGCAAGCAACGACAAGACGACGAGTGCACGATGAGCTATTCACCCCCTCCCCCCCTCTAGCTACTTTTCGACCCTAACAATGAAGAGGATAATTAAATACCTCAAAAAGATAACTGATTATGTATCTGTTTTTCAAGGATCTAAGATGAGCTTGAGTGGCTACACAAATGCAGATTGGGTAGGAGACCTTGATGACAGAAAATCCATATCAGGCTATACCTTCTTGCTAAATGGCGGTGCCATCTCATGGAATAGCAAGAAGTAGACTTATGTAGCCTTGTCGATATTGGAAGCTGTGTGGCTTGCGCATCAGTTGTGCAACAATCTGTCTAGTTGAAAAAGGTTCCTAAAGCATTTGAAGATTGCTGAGGACAGTGGGAGTCTTGTTACAATGTACTGTAACGATCAAGCTGAGGATCCTAAATATCACAACAAAGGCAAATATATAGAATTAAGTATAATTTTGTAAGGGATATTGTGGACAAGAAAATGATAATTCTTGAGTATATCCCTACACGTATTATGCTTGCAGATCCTTATACTAAGTCATTGACTAAAGAGTCATTTCAAAGAATGGGAAGTCTTTGTGACTTCGTAAAATATAACACGTTGTAAAACGTTATGATCTATTCAGTGTATATGTCTTTGTTACATTCGAATAAAAGTCTCGATAAGTATGTTGGCAGATTGAGATTGGTCCACTCACATGGACAATCATCTCTATTTGTTAAGTATGAATAGAGATAAGACCGTTACTTATGAGACAACTTATGTAGCTGTAAATAGAGACATACTCATAAATTAAGGTCGCATTGATAATTGTGTCAAGATGAGATCATTTATGTAATGATTGGAGTAAATGCACCCACCATTTACTGAATCTTCTTAAAGTCAGATTGGAATTCATATGTTGAATTCAGGATTTGACATTAGATATGTCTAGATCGAAATCTGTACGATGTTAAACTTTGGGAAAAACATGTGCTCTTTTTAGTAAAGAGAATAACATCGTAGCATGTGATTCATACCACATGTGCTATGACGACAAGAAGGATAGTAGGAGAATGGATCCCTGCTTCTCTACTATGTGAGACTTTTGAGATTATAAGTTAATCTCAATCTTACCCTAAGTGACTATTTAGCTGTTTACTTGAAGTTTTGATCAGTGTCTGCTACTTTAGTATGTTTCCTATTGGCTATGGATGATTCGGTTTATGGAGCATAACTAGGAAAGCGACTAATTAGAATGAATAGATTCTAGCTAAAAAGGAAGATTAAGATTGATTTACATCTATGACATTTATTCACTGATACCAGTTACATTTTTAGTTCAGTACATAAAATGTAATTGTGAATAATTTATTTGATTAGAGATGTTGAACATGCTCTTGACATATAGTCAATATGAGGGATTAGAGATATTCATATTGATGTAAATAATTTAATCTGGGGTAAAGGCAAGTCATTAATGTCTCTGATTCGTTCAATGGAGCAGCTAAGTAAGGTATGACAATCTTCTTAGCAATTGAATGCTCACTGTGCTTGCTGTCGCACGAACCATTTTCCCTAATGTATGAAATGAATATTCTTATATGGTCTTTGTGATTAATTTATGCTCTGGTCTTCGTGACTTGATCCTCATACAGTCTACGTGACTTATTTGGTTCTTGTGACTAATTAATTTTACTTTGGTCTTCGTGAGTTGATCGTCAAATAGTTTATGTGACTTATTTGATCTATGCGACCAATTAATGTTTGATTTTGGCGTTATAACATGATCACCTTGTAGTCTACATGACTAACATGGTCTATATGACCATATAACCTTATGGATTAACTTGGACGAGTGGGAGATGTTGGACGTTGAGAGGAGACGAAGGGGCATCCTTTCTCCTTCGTCTTCCTCTTTCTTCTTATAAAAGGTGTCCAAGATAAGATTAGAGAGGTGATCAAGGAGGGAAACAAAGGTATGAGGTGATCAGTGTGCGAGCGGAAGAGAACGTCTTGGGCTCAGAAATTTGGTTTGTGAAAAAATTCGAGGAGGTTCCAAGCGGTGATCTTCTCGGTGACAGAAGCAACAACATCTTCTGCGATTTCTTCGGAAGATCAATGTAAATCATTTACAATTTAATTTCTGATTTTATTTCATGCTATCTGGATCAACATACTTATAACATACTTATATCAGTTTATGTGAATATGTGATAGATGTCTTGCCTTATGTATAAAATCAACCCACTAGATTGTATGATAAGTATATATAACAGTTTCACATTGGTTTAGACGTGACGTGATTGCGATCAAAAATCGTATCATTGGCCTATATATTTTATTCAATGATATCTTATTTATTTTTTCATTAAAAAACATGAAATGGAAGCTTCATTTCCAATTAAAATCAAATGCACATCCCGTATTTTTTTTAAAAAATAAGAAATCATATTTTTTTAAAAAATATTTGTTTCATTGGTACTGCTATCCTACTACGACCTCCGTGATCCTGATTTTTTTATATTTTTTAATTTTTAAAAATATTTAGGTTAAATTTTTTAATTTTAATTAATATATTTTTGTATTTAAAAATAATGAAATCATATTGCCACGGAATGATAGTGTCAAAATTGTATTATTACAATCATAAATTAAAACTTTAATATGGATTGAAATTTTAAATCATACATCAGATTCAATTAGTTTGGAACTGATTGGAGCAACCCTAGTTGAATAAATTTTACAAGGAAACATGAGAAAGGGAGACTAGACAAAGAAACTAGAAATATAGTTATAATTAGAACTGAAGCGTAAAGGATAAATCAGTGTGCCTCAGCTAGTAAACCATTCATGCCTCAATCAATATTTGCAGGAAGAAATAATAATAATAATAATAATAAACAATTCATTGCACCATGTTTCTGTGAATACAGAATCCCATACAAAGGTTAAAACATATTAAATTTATTGTATGTAATTTTATAAAAGATTATTTTTACTATTCAAATTAACGTTCAATAATAATGTTACCATTGTACCAAGAAGAAAGATTCCAATAATAAGGAGGGATGATCTTTTAAAAAGGCTTCAATCATTACCAATTCTCCTAAAACAATCAATAAAAATTAAAACTTCAAATTTAAATTTTCTTAATTTAAACCACATCAATCATGTATAATAAAAAGATGACCAAATGCAAGCATGCTTGTGAACAACTTCTGGAAATTAAACACAATTTCAACAATTAAAGAAGTTGAAATGAAACGGTTGTACTATGCTTAATCAGGGTTTTTAGGTGCAGTGGTTAAGTATTTCAAATGCTTAATTAAGTATTTAGGGGTTAAATTTTAGCTGTGATGCATTCCATAAATTTTGCAAAATGGACGGTGAGCAATAGGGAGAAAATAAATTCAGATGTTAATGTAGTAATAAATTAAGAGATATGATATTTGATAAAAGAAATAAAAACAATGTGGCTGCTGGGATTCGAGCCCAGGTCTCCACGGCCACAACGTCTGGAAATAAAAAGATGACCAAATGCAAGCATGCTTGTGAACAACTTCTGGAAATTAAACACAATTTCAACAATTAAAGAAGTTGAAATGAAACGGTTGTACTATGCTTAATCAGGGTTTTTAGGTGCAGTGGTTAAGTATTTCAAATGCTTAATTAAGTATTTAGGGGTTAAATTTTAGCTGTGATGCATTCCATAAATTTTGCAAAATGGACGGTGAGCAATAGGGAGAAAATAAATTCAGATGTTAATGTAGTAATAAATTAAGAGATATGATATTTGATAAAAGAAATAAAAACAATGTGGCTGCTGGGATTCGAGCCCAGGTCTCCACGGCCACAACGTGGAATTCTCACCACTAAACTACAGCCTCAGATGAAGTGTGCATGATGCTTATAAAACTTATAGTATATATTCATAAACGATCAAAACTTAAAAATAAGAGATATTTGATAAAAAAAAATAACAATTTTGTTGCTGCTGGGATTCGAGCCCAGGTCTCCACGGCCACAACGTGGAATTCTCACCACTAAACTACAGCCACAGTTAAAGAACATGCGATGCTTCTGTAAGCTAAAGTCTATATTCTTAAAACCTTACAATAACATTAATTAAATTCTTGTGAATTCTGTAATGTGGTTTCGAGAAAGTAATTTTTTTGAATGTCATAATTTTTTTTGAAAGAAATATTATTTGATTTAAATCTAAGTTGGTTCGGAAACTATGACGGATTCAAAAAAAATAATATTTAGGATCTTTTCTAAAGCTCCAAATATCATTTTAATTAATTTTAGTAATTTTCATATTTTAAATATTTAGAATATTTTTAGTATTTTAATTTTACAATTAGAGTTTTGGATAATTATTTAATTCTTTTTTAGATCCTTTTGATTATTATTATTTCTAACTGCTATCTCTTTTCTTTTCCAAATATTTCCTATATTTTGGTATTAAAAAATATTTTCAATATTCATGCGCAAAATCACGGATTGCAAAATGACGACCATAATTGTAAGTTCTTGTTCCAACAACAGCAAGAAAGATGAGATATAAAGTAAAATGATATTATAAGTTTTGCTAGATAACTTTGAAATAGTGTTAGTCTAAATTTTAGACTTACGTATATATATAAAAAAATGTTGTGTGATTGGATGGATCATGATTTGCAAAATCATGACCCAGATGATCGTAAGATTCGGAAGAACTAAATTGTTCTTGGAACATTTGAAATCATTTTTTACAGTTGAATCAGAACTTAATCGTTGGGATCGCTTAAGATTGATAAAATCGGCACGATTGTTACAACGATCTTACTCATTTTCTAGCCAAACAAAAATATAAATTCCTAACTAGCGATGGATGAATAGGTGATCGTGGTGGGGATTGTAGTCACTGGAGCTCCACATCATAGATCACCTGATCTACGGCTTCCCGTGGTTGTTGCACTGCAATGATGTTGAGTACGAGTCGTTAAAACACTTCTTCGGTGAACAACGACGACCGAACTACTAGTGGCTTATGAAGGGGACGTTGGGTGGTGATGCTCGTCCTTGTGGTGATCGCTTACGTGCTAGTGCAGCCCTAGTTCTACCCCGGAACCTACTCTGCCCAACCATCCCCCTCCACTGGGTCATCAAATTCAAGACCTTTTGGTACTCACACCATCTCTTTATCATTACCTACGGGCTCTATATCGTCCACAACTACTGTTTGTACCTCATCAAGAAATTATACAAGAGTGACGAAGAGTAAACAAACCCCTCACTAAATTTTACCATCTTCCAAAATGCTCTCATAGTATTGTCATTTACTCAATTTTTTATATAATCGTATAATTCTACAATCCAATTTCACTGATATGATCCTGTGATCCCAAATCGATCTTGCAATAAGATTATGATCCTATGAACTATCATGGGCAATCTAGTTGGTATCGAAATGGTGGACTAGTATCAATGGACAAGAGTTCGAATCTCGACTGCGATAAATAATCCTTCCACCTAGGGAGCCGTTCAATACCTAATTTATTTCCTTTGACGGTTACCGATGATAAGGAACACGTTATCACATTTTGTATCAATGATCCCACAAACTATCATGATAGAATATTGTTCTTGGAAAATTCAAAATGAAATGGTCAAGAGCAATGGGTCACCCTAACCACATCATTTGCTACAATGAGTAAACTGTTAGTGTGTGCACTTATGTTCCAAGACACTCCTTATGTATTTTATGGATAATTATTTAATAAAGGCCAGTATTTATCATTAATTATTTACTTTTCTTTACGTATATAATTAATGATAAAGCCCCACAGATTAATGGATATATTAATCTGAAAAAAATCCTTAATCGGATAGATATCTAGAGGGGATATAGATATCTAGATCAACGCTGAGTATGACTAGGTCGAGATAGACCGAGAGATGGATATCCAAGTTATACTTGGAGGTGCCTTGAGTTTAGAGGTACACTGGACACGATCCGCTCAAGAGGAGATCACATATTAAGCATCATTGGTTATTCCTCTTATGAACGAGTGTAACTGATCTTTTGACTTGAGACATTCATTTATTCTATGCGTTGAGTTATATACTTTGACATCGTTAAAAGCAATCTTTAATCGGATTGTGATTAATACGGTAGTTGGGTGTATGACAAAGCATAGAGAGAATAGTGTTAAGTCAATAGAGGATTCATCGCTCTCTTGGATTAGGAGTTAACATCCTGGCCACTTGATAGAGATATTAGTGACTCAAAATCCATGGTCATGGGAGGAATGATTTATCATTCAAGAGGAGTCTATTATATCTTGTAAATCAAGTAAAACAATTAATTTGGTAATGATGCATAATGTACCGAATTAATTGGGATGTAGGCTTAGATGAAGAGATTGAATTACACAGTAATCGGTTCATGGTGGTTTACAGCTTATGACTAATATTAATTTTATTACGTTGGGTGACTAAAAACTGTTGCTAGACGGTTACCTTAGTCTACGTATGGATTTACACTGCCTTCGTGTATAAAGCCTAGAGGATCGCACGCATAGCACGTAGACATGAACAGTGGTATCGGAAGGTAGTCGAGATCAAGATCAAATATGGATTTATTTGATACAAAGAAGAGAGAATTCGAATAGCCATAATCATGATAATTAATGAAAAATTTGAATAGTTATCATAATGATAATTAATGAAGAAGTTGAAGAGTCATCATAATGAAGGTCATAAATGAAGAATTTATGGAGCCTATAACTCTTCATCTTCCTAATTAATGAAAATCATAAATGATGAATTTATTGAGAACTTAACTCTTCGTATTCCTTGGAGGCTATAAGTAGCCATCCTCGGAAAGATTCAAATGTGGAATTCCTTCTCTCAATTTCTCCCGCGTCAACTTCTTCTTCCTGGACCTTCCATCATAAAAGGTCGGTAGTGCTTCCAAGACTTTCTCGATCCAAGAGGCTAGCACCTAACGGATCGTATCAAGTTCGTGATCTAGTGCGCGTAGATACTGCCAGAGGAGTTACACATGAGGCTCTTATTTGTCTTATTTGTCTGTGATATTATTCACGCCTATTGAGGACACAGAGTATGTTTTTATATTATTTTTGTGTAAAACTATATGTACGACGAAAGATCCATGATTCAATATATGTCTTCCGTTGCACTTCGAACCCAACATAAATTTCTTGAACATGATCAAAATCCTGAATTAATGATATCAAGAGTTTCAATGTTAGGAGATAATCCACCAAGCATGCCAACAAAAAAATTTCTGACTCAACCTAAAAAAAAAAATTAGGTAAAAATAAAAATAAAAAATAATAATAATATTTTTTTAAAAAACAAAACACCCCCATCATTTATAAAATCAACAAAATGGATGTTTCAGATTGGCAAACCTGAAACGTCTCCAGTGGGGGAAGCTACAACTTGAGGGGCGTTTCAATCAACTTGAGGGAGAGGTTCTCGAGAGAAGCTCCAACTTCACTCTAGAACCTCAAGTGAGAAACCACACACTAAAGCTTTCTCTTGAGGTTGAGGGAGATGGCCACAGTGGGGGAGGGGATCTCCCCTCCCCCATCAGTGGAGGTTGAGGACCACTGCCGGAGCCGAAGCTGAGGGAGCATTGCTCTGGCAGTCACTGTTTCTAGCAGCATAATTTTCTCAAGGAGGAGGAGTTTCGGTGGCTGAGTTTCTCCGGTCAAGTAAGGCCACCACCACCAACTGGGGAAGAGCTGTAAACACCTCACATGAAGCGGCAAAGGAGAGGGGCATGCTGAAGGGGTGAGATCTAGATGCCGGCCATCACGTCGGAGGAAGGCAGGATAGTCCCAAAGGGGGAACAACAAAGGGAGATGAAGCATTTAAGGCTGGTCAAGGTTTTCTCCTCATGAACTGATCGGAGATGAAGGATGAATGGTTTCCGACGCACGGGTCAAAGAGGGGGCTTCTCCGGCCAGGACCACTAGCGAGTCCCGGTGAAGATGAATTGTGACGGGTGGGAATGAGCAGTAGTTTGTGCTGGCTGCGGTGCTCATCGGCTGGGGAAGCTCATGGTGTTCAAGCTGTGTTGCCATTTCCAGCCATTCTACAGGGAAGACCGGCTGTTGCTACAACTCCGACGATCGCTTAACATGAAGGAACGCCGGAGCCAGCTGAGGGATGAGCTATTTCTCTCTGAGGTTGCCTGGGAGAGAGGGAAGAAGTGGGAGAGGGAATTGCAAAATCCAAAAGTAGGAGGTAAGTTTGAAATTTGAATTTTAAATTCAAATTTTGAACTCAGATTTTCCCCCTCAAGCCAGTGAAGAGGATTGAAGTTAAATGGGTTGCAGTTAATGAGTTTCGGATCTTCCTTGGCTCCACAACCCACAACCCAACAAGCAAATCACCTTCTTCGACGAAGTGGTTGCTGCCAGAACTCCTGTAGATGCCGGTGCAGGCGAGAATTAAGCTTGAAGGTGAAGGAGGCCCTTTGCTCATGGTTTGTCAAATGCAACCTATCAAGGGAAGGCTACCGGTGGTGGGAGATGGCTGGAAGTGAAGCAGAGCCTGCGGAGGTGGTTGTTTGAGGACACTCCACATCAACCAGCCCTTGAAGCCACCCATCAATGAGTTATTCACTTACTTCTGACGGTGATCAGTCCCTTCATTGAGGAGGAGCTTGCTGAATGGCCAGATCTCCGGCGCCTAGCCGGAGCTACTTCTAGAATCACAGAAGGTGGCGGAGAGGGTGGGACTTTGGATGGAGGTGATGTTTGGGGAGCCACCACACCAAGTTCAGTCCGGAATGCCATCATCATGGAGCCATTCATGCCTCTTACCGGTGATGCTGGTCCCTTCACTGAGGAGGTGCTGGATGGCCGAAACTCCCGTTGTCTGCCTGGTGCTTCACCAGATTCAGGGAAGATGGAGAATGGGCAGTGCTTGGCATGAGATGGAGTTGCTTTTGCTACTTTGTACCTCTTGTGGAGTATATTGCTGGAGTTTGGGGAGTGGCCAGCGGTTTGGGAGGATACCAGGGCTAGTTGGACCGTAATGATGCAAAGTCGCGACCGATAGGAACGCAAAACGTTGATAGTGTGCATTGGTGATGAGCGATGTATTATGTGATTGTGGTTGCGTTTGTATTGGGTTTGTGATAGTGTTGACAGTGATGTAAGTTGGTGTATCTGTACATACATCAGTCCATGTGAATATGTGATAAATATTCTACCTTGTGTATAAAATCAACCTACTAGATAGTACAATAAGTACCTATACCAATCTGGCATTGGTTCGGACGTAAAGTAGAGCCTGGAAGTGAAGTAGAGCCTGCGGAGGTGGCTATTTAAGGACACTCTGTTGGTACCCCATGGTAGTTTTGATGTGATCAACCAAAGTTAGGTTAGGTCTTGTTGGTGTGTAACCCTGTTTTAAGTGTGCAGGAGTTTAGGAGCACAGGAAGTCGAGCGGAAGGCGTAACTAGCGAGAAGGACGGCACGGGAGAGAGATGACAAGCTTGGTGCGTCTGAGGGACGAGCTGCTGCGGAAGAGTACACTGATGGACAAGAAGGACGTTCGCGGCGGTCAAAGGGACGAGAAGCCAGAGCGGAAGCCTGCTCGAGGAGAAGGCCAAAAAATGAGTCCGGGTGAGCTCTATTCTGGATGGTCGCGATCACCCAGGCGATTGGAGCAGTAGAAGAGTGAAAGGAAGCTGGAAACACAGCTGGAGGTGCCTTCAAAGGGAATTGAATGCGCCACTAAGGCGTCTACGCGGTGCCTCCATGCCTTACTGTGGAAGGTGCCTTCGATGAACAGGTCGAAGGCACCTTCCAGAGTTATGGAAGGTGCCTTCGACCAGGCAGAAGTGAACGTTGGTGAGGATAAAACTTTATCCTCGCTTGTCTCGCTTGAGGCACCTTCCAGTCCTATGGAAGGCGCATTCCAGCCTTGGATAACTTTTCTCAGAGGCTATAAAATGATTCCTGAACCTAGGAAATAGTATAACAACTCTTGTATTCTTTTTTTACCAATAGTCTGAGCAATTAACAAGTGTAAGAGGCTTCTCCGCCTTCACTGAAGGAGATTTTTAGAGTTTTCATTTGTTCTTGAATTAACAACCACCTAGGTTGTAACCAAGTAAACCCTGCACCTCTTCTTACATTTTCTTGTTGTTTATTTTAATTATACTATTACTGCTAATCTGAGTTGAACGGTCGAGAAAGGCGTTGTTTTACTTTTTGATAGATAAAATCATCTTCCCCTTGCCGGCCCTACCTGGTCCAACAAATGGTATCAGAGCAAGATTCTCTTCTAGAGGACTAATCGTCGAATGAAGCATAAGAGATGGTCGAATCAAGCATCTACCCACTGAAGTTTGAGGGGGATTTCACCAACTGGAAGAAGAAGATGAAGGTATTTTTCAAAACTAATTTCGATTTAATTTTAATAATGGAATTTAGTTTATAGCACCTGAAGGCAAAGAAAAATACCACTGGACCAAAAAGGAGCAAGCCGATTTCATGGCAAACGGCAAAGTAGAGTTCCATCTGCTAAGCGTCTTACCACCACAAGAAATCCACCGGATCGGAGCCTACAAGTCTGCGAAAGAGCTCTGGGAGAAATTCCTAAAACTTCACGAAGGTACCTCGGAGGCGAAACTCACGAGACAAGATCTGCTAAGAAACTAGATCAACAACATCAAATTGGAAGAAGGTGAAACCGTTGCACATCTTCACTCAAGGGTCAAGGAGCTCATCACTGGACTCACAAATCTCGGAGAAAAGGTAAGTAACCGAGATTCACTAAGGTACGCTCTTAACACATTCCCTAGAAATACTGAATGAGCATCATTAGTAGATGCTTATTATATATCTAAGGATCTAGATTCAACTACTTTAGAAAAATTATTTTCAACTTTTGAAGTACATGAAATGAGATGTGCAGGTCCTAAGAAGGAGTATAACATTGCCTTAAAGGCAAAAGCAGACAAACAAGATTCAGAATCTTCTCTCAATAATAGTGAAACAACACTCATGGTACGTAAATTTAAAAAGTTGTTTAAAACTAAAAGATTTAATCAAGTGCAGGGTAGAAAAAGAAGGATAAGATGCTACCACTGCAATGAAGAAGAACATGTGAAAGATAACTGCCCTAAATTGAAAGACAAGGACAAAAGCAAGAACAAGAAGCTGACCCAAAAGAACAAGTACAAGAATATGAAGGCAACGTAATATCGTCCAAATCAGAAATTGAAGTCATCGTCGGACTTGCGCTAGTGGCAAGTCAGCAAGAAGATAGAGATGAATTAAGCTCGTTCGAGATGAGCATCGAGAGTATCGATAAATGGGGAGCGACATCAAAAGAAAGTAGTACTTCAGGGGAAGTTTCGGACCACGGGGTCGACAAGGTAAGTCATGTACGATCTCTTCCTCTTGAGTCTTGACAAGTCATTTCAGTTTATAAAACTATTAACAAAAAATTGTTATAAATTAGAAAAATAAAATAAAGAGTTAAAATTAATTTTATCCAAATCTTATTTATTAGAAGACTATGCTAAAATAAAAAATGAAAATGAAAGTTTAAAAAATGAAATAAAAAATTTAAAAATTCGTGCATGCTCAAATATTCAATATGTTAGAAAATATAGTGGATTAAATTGGTACCTTAAATACAATAAGGGCCAAATTAGAAAAATTTTACAGAAATACATATCTAAGAAATTTTTAATTAACCAAGTAGGAAGGAATCTATATTAGATTTCAAATTCATATTTGGATTAAATGCTTACAAATTATGGCTTTCAGAGTAAATTAAATATAAAATTTCTTTAAGAGGCTTTGTCTAGAAAGTGAATGTTGTTCCAATATCCAAGAAGGCCTAGTACCTCGCCACAGCCTAGAAGTCAATTATTGAAATAAGTATTTAATTGATTAACTGTTAAACATTTAGAAGTTATAAAAATACCTTAATTTTATGTTAAAAAAATTTAGTTAGAAATTTCTTTTCATTGGTTTTATCATTTTTTACTCTTAGTCTTTTTTCAATGAACCCCATTTTTTATATGATTAAAAGGGGGAGTAGGGAATAACAAGTCTAGAAGGTACTTGCAAATTTTTTTTTCTTGCAAAAAGGTTAAAATTTTTTACTTGAAATTTTTGTGAAAAATTTTCTTACTTACAAATTTTCTTACTTGCAAAAAAATAGAATTTTTTTAATTACCCTAACTTGTCTTGGGTTTGATCACATCAAAAAGGAAAAGATTGTTGATACCCCATGGTAGTTTTGATGTGATCAACCAAAGTCAGGTTAGGTCATGTTAGTGTGTAACCCTGTGTCTAAGTGTGTAGGAGTTTAAGAGCACAGGAAGTCGAGCGGAAGACGCAACTAGTGAGAAGGACGGTACGGGAGAGAGCCGACGGGCTCAGTGCGTCTGAGGGACGAGGTGCTACGGAAGAGTACACCGTAGGACGAGAAGGATGCGCGTGGCAGTCCGAGGGATGAGAAGCCGAAGCTGAAGCCTGCTTGAGGAGAATACCAAAAAATAGATCCGAATGAGCCATATTCCGGATGGCTGCGATCACCCAGGTGATTGGAGTAGTAGAAGAGCGCAAGGAGGCTGGAAACACTGCTGGAGGCGCCTTCAAAGTGAATTAAAGGTGCCTCCAAGGCGTCTGCGCAGCGCCTCAGCGCCTTACTGTGGAAGGCGCCTTCGATGAACAGTACGAATATGTTTTCCAACCTTATGGAAGATGTCTTCGACCAGACAGAAGTGAATGTTGGTGAGGATAAAACTTTATCCTCGCTTGCCTCGCTGGAGTCGCCTTCCAGCCCTATGGAAGGCGCCTTCCAACCTCGGATAACTTTTCTCAGGGGCTATAAAAAGACCCCTGGACCTAGGAAATAGTACAACAACTTTTGTATTCTCTTTCTAGCAATAGTCTGAGCAATTAACAAGTTTAAGAGGCTTCTCCGCTTTCACCGAAGGAGATTTTTAGAGCTTTCATTTGTCCTTGGATTAACAACCACCTAGGTTGTAACCAAGTAAATCCTACGCCTCTTCTTACGTTTTCTTGTTGTTTATTTTAATTATACTATTTTTGCTAATCTAAGTTGAACGGTCGAGAAAGGCGTTGTTTTACTTTTTGACAGATAAAATCATCTTCCCCTTGCTGACCCTACCTGGTCCAACACACTCCACATCAACTAGCCCTTGAAGCCACCCATCAATAAATTGTTCACTTACTTCTACCGGTGATCAGTCCCTTCACTGAGGAGGAGCATGTTGGATGGCCGGAGATTCGGCGACTAGCCGGTGCTACTTCTAGAATCACAGAAGGTGGCGGAGAGGGTGGGACTTTAGATGGAGGTGATGTTTGGGGAGCCACCACACCAAGTTTAGTCCGGAATGCCATCATCATGGAGCCATTCATGCCTCTTACCGGTGATGCTGGTCCCTTCACGAAGGAGGTGCTGGATGGCTGGAGCTTCAGCTGTCCGCTCGGAGCTTCACCGAATTTTGGGAAGATGGAGAATGGGATGTGCGCTTGGTGTGAGATGGAGTTGCTTTTGCTACTTTGTACCTCTTGTGGAGTATGTTGATGGAGTTTGGGGAGTGGCCGGTGGTTTGGGAGGATACCAGGGTTAGTTGGATCGTAATGATGCAAAGTCGCGGTCTATAGGAACGCAGAACGATGATAGTGTGCATTGGTGATGAGCGATGTATTATGTGTTGGTTGCTACTCGGAAAACCTAGAGGTTCCACTGTATAAAAATTTTGTACAAAGGTCTGAACCTTTTCCTAGCTACCATGTGTTCTTTTAAATTAAATTTTGGATCGCCTGCGGAACTTAACACGTTTGATCCCAAACTTAATCTATTTGTTCTTTTAGGTTTAGACTTGGATCTCCTGCGAAACTTAACACGTTTGATCCAAATCACCTAAGTTATTAATTCCATTAAATATTAATTTCCATAATTGGTTCCCAGTACTGACGTGGCGAGACACATGACCTTCTTGGATATGGGAGCAACCACCACCGACTAGACAAAACCTTTTATGGAAAGCTAATATTTTATTTCCTAAAATAACTTTAGGTCAACCGAAAAGAACAATCAAATCACAAGGAAAAGAAAAACAAAAGAACACTATATCAAAAACAAATTCGAAACACTAAAATCGTATGCCTCTTTTATTTGGTATTATTTCCAAAAATAACTAGTATGATGCGGAAAGGAAAAATACTAGTTATACCTTTTAGAAAGACCTCTTGATCTTCTATCGTATTCCTCTTCTAACCTCGGACGTTGTGTGGGCAACGATCTTCCGAGATGAGAACCACCAAGCACCTTCTTCTTCCTTGCAAGTTTCGGCCATCAAAACATCTTCTAGGATGAAGAGGTTCGGCCACCACCACCATGCTCCAAGGGATGCTAGAAATAAAGCTTTCTTTCTCTCCTTCTTCTTCTTCTTCTCTAAACTTGATCCGGCCACCATATGAGTCTCCACAAGAAGGATGAGGTTCGGCCATCAAAGAGAAGAAAGGAGGAGAGGATGGCCGGCCACACCAAGGAAGAAAAAGAGAGAGGAAAAATAATAGAGTTGTTCTCCATGAAGGCTCCTCTACCCTCTCTTTTATAATCCTTGGCCTTGGCAAATAAGGAAATTTAAATAAAAATTTCCTTAATTCTTTTACCATTGATAAGGAAAATTTATTTAATTAAAAACAATTTTTTTTCTCATCAACAATGTGGCCGGCCACTTTAAACCAAGCAAAGGAATTTTAATTCAATCAAGAATTAAAACTTTCCTAATTTGTTTCCGGAAATTTTACAAAAATTTCTCTAATAATTTTTCCCTTCATGATGGTTAATAAAAAGGAAATTTTATAAATTAAAATATTTCTTTTAAACATGTGGATAAAAAGAAAGTTATCTTTAAAAATTAAAATCTCTTCCAATCTACAAATAAGGAAAGATATTTAATCTTTTCTTAATCTTTGTAGAAGCTTTATAAAAGAGATATTTAATTTTTAAACTCTCTTTTAAATCATGAACATGATTAAAAGGAAAGTTTTTACCAAAATTAAAATCAACCATTTAATCTACAAATAAGGAAAGAGATTTAACTCTTCTCTTAATCTTTTGTAGAATCTTATAAAAGGAAAGATTTAAATTTTTAAACTCTCTTTTAAATCATGTTATCCACATAAAAAAAATTTAAAAAATAAAATTCCTTTTTATTTTAATACGGCCGACCACCTAAGCTTGAGTTCAAGCTAGGGCCGACCACATGAATTCACCCATGAACCAAAACATGGCCGGCCCTAGCTTGGTCTCCAAGCTAGCTTGGCCGGCCCCCTATAGGATGGGTAAGAAGGTGGGTATAGGTGGGTACAGTACTCTATAATCAAGAGGCTACGATAGGGACCGAGAGGAGGAATTGGTTTTGGTCTCCCGATAAAATTAAGTAAGCCGTGTTTGCCCCGAACACACAACTTAATTTTATCAATAATCATTCATTCCACTAGAGAATTATTATTGAACTACCGCACCAATCCCAAATTACATTTTTGGACTCCTTCTTATTATGAGTGTGTTAGTCTCCCTGTGTTTAAGATAACAAATGTCCACTAATTAAGTAAGTTACTGACAACTCACTTAATTAATATCTAGCTCCAAGAGTAGTACCACTCAACTTCATCGTCATGTCGGACTAAGTCCACCTGCAGGGTTTAACATGACAATCCTTTTGAGCTCCTCTTGGGGACATTCTCAACCTAGTATCTCTAGGACACAGTTTACTTCTATAATCAACAACACACACTATAAGTGATATCATTTCCCAACTTATCGGGCTTATTGATTCATCGAACTAAATCTCACCCATTGATAAATTAAAGAAATAAATATCAAATATATGTGCTTGTTATTATATTAGGATTAAGAGCACACACTTCCATAATAACTGAGGTCTTTGTTCCTTTATAAAGTCAGTATAAAAGGAATGAACTCAAATGGTCCTACTCAATACACTCTAAGTGTACTAGTGTAATTATATAGTTAAGATAAACTAATACCTAATTACACTACGACCTTCCAATGGTTTGTTCCTTTCCATCTTGGTCATGAGCTACTGTTTATAATTTATAAGGAACCGATAACATGATCTTCTGTGTGTGACACCACACACCATGTTATCTTCAATATAAATTAATTGAGCAACTACATTTATCATAAATGTAGACAATTGACCAATGTGATTCTTATTTCTAGATAAATGTTTATACCAAAAGCTAGGCTTTTAGTATACATCCTAACATTATGTGATTGTTGTTGCATTTGTATCGGGTTTGTGATAGTGTTGACAGTGATGTAAGTTGGTGTATCTGTACATACATCAGTGCATGTGAATATGTGATAAATATTCTGCCTTGTGTATAAAATCAACCTACTATATAGTACGATAAGTACCTATACCAATCTGGCATTTTTTCGAACGTGACATGATTGAGATTGATCATATCTTATCAAAGACTATTTTCATATTAATATACTCATTAATCTGTGGAACTTTATCATTAATTATATATGTACAGAAAAATAAATAATTAATAATAAATATTTGTCTTTATAAAATAATTATTCATAAAATATATGATCCTGTCCGAATCGCTGAACCAACGGACGCTGGGCACGTAGCGCTCCCCTGCTGCTGCTGTGGATCTACAACTAAATGCACGACGCTCCGACGATCCTGCACAGAAGTCGGGCCGGGGAGGTTCCCAGCGACGACCCTCCGACGCTCAAGTCAGGCAAAGCTCACAGCAAGAAAGTGGCTCCAAGAATTATAGAATGCGTGAAAAAAAACCTTTCTTCCGGCGAAGGTCTGCGAGCTCTTATATAGAGCTGGGAAGGAGTGTGTGCACACTGATCGAGGCACACACGTGTCCTCAGCCCATACCCCAGTATGGGCTTGTCAGTGAGCTTACCTGACCCATACTGGTACAGTACCAGCATGTCCCTGATGGGACAACGGAACCTCCTGACATAAGATTCGGAGTATGGCCTGAACATGTTCGCTGTCAGAGAGACGTCCCTTGTCTTTCTCCCTTGCTCCCGACATGGAGTCCGGGCGGCCGGCTTCATAAGAGTCCGGCCGGCCGTATACGGTGATTTACTTGGGGGATTCTTAATAGCGTGTTCTGTGGAGACCAGTAGCAGTATGTTTCCTTGTCTTTGGCCGAGTGTGCCGTCCGCTCGGCCCTGCAATCTGTCCACTGAGCGCCGGAACCCTGACTTCCGTCAGGGCGCCTTTGACCACCGGCCCGACACCGGCCGGCCGGTCGGTCGGACCTACCCTTCTCCGGCCGGACACCGCCCCTTTGACTTCCACGTGGTGTTGACTCCACCGGATGGGGGTCCCCTGTTCTTACAACCGGATCACTTGCCTCCCCTTCAAGTCTAGTCGAAGGAGGCGAATTGTCCGACTGACTGGACTACGAATCTAGCCGGGCAGCTCCTCCGTGCTAATATACTCCGATCGGCTTATCGCAGAGATGGCCTTGAACAAATCAACAATGGCATTCACCGGATCTCCTCGGGTTTTGCGCCAATCTCCGACATTAAGGTTGAGCATGCTTTCATTAAATGCTCCGAATGGTAGAACGCCACGTGGCGCAATGCCATCAGCCTACGGTGGCGGTGGCATGGTGTTTTGATGCGATCGAAGCGATTCGAAATGAACGGCGAGATGCACGCTTTGATTCCCGTGACCTGGATCCAACGGTGGAGGCCGGCCGGCCTCCGCCCTATAAAGCCTTCGTTTCCTTCTCTCCCTCATTTGCTTCTGCGTCCTCGACCACTGCCTCCAGTGCTTCGGAGCTCCGGCGATCTTGTTTCTGCTCTCCGACGCTCTCCGGCGCCTTTTCTTTGGCCCCCTTTTTCCACAGCAAGGTTTTACATCTTTCCTTCTGCCCTTCCGGTGTTTCTTCAGCATTTCTTTCTCAGTTTCGATCCTTGAAACTTCCTTTCGCTTGCTACTATTTTTCTCCTGCTTTTTTTTCTTCCAATTCTTCCCGAGCGGCCCATGGCCAGCTCCTCCCATCCCGAAGATCAATCGCTCGGCCCATGGTACACCACCATGCAGTCCCGATTCGAACAGCGGGACTTCGATATTCTGGCCGATAATTTCAAAATCCCAGAGGATTTCGAAATTCGCTTAGCTGGTCCTGCCGCTCAGCCTCACCGACCGCCGCGCGGAGCGTTCTGTGTCTTTCGAGACCAGTTTACAGCTGGTCTCCGTTTTCCTGTACACCCGTTCATCATAGATGTCTGTAAGTTTTTCGGCGTGCCGCTCGGTAGCTTAGTACCCAATACTTTCCGTCTCCTCTGCGGTGTCGTCGTTTTGTTCAAGATTCACAACATCCCCCTCCGACCGGAGGTCTTCTTTTATTTTTATTACCCCAAGCAAGCCGAGCCGGGCACCTTCATGTTCCAGGCTAGGCCCGGCTTGGTCTTTTTCAACAAACTTCCTACCTCCAATAAACATTGGAAGGATTATTTTTTCTACATCCGTATGCCCAATCAGGCAGACTTCCTGACCCAGTGGCAGGTCACTCTGCCTCCTACTCCCGAGTTGAAGAAGTTCAAGACCCGACCGGACTACCTCCACGCTGCAAACATACTGGCTGGTCTGCGACTTGACATCAACAAACTTCTCCATGAGGGAGTGATGTACATCTTTGGGCTGAGTCCTATACGGACTCCTCTCCCGACCGGCTTCGGTAAGCACTTGGGTTGGGCATTTGCTTTGATTGCTAACTGATTTCTTTTCCTTTTTTTGCAGCGGACATCGTTATAGATTCGGTCATGGCCGGTGTTTTGAAGAGAAAGGCGGCCGCTCTGGAAGCCGCGGCGACCCGGGAAATGGAAACTTTTGGTATCCAGCCGGTCGGATCCCACGAAGGAGAGAGCGAGACTCAGGGTGAGTCGACCGCTCCCACTTCTCAACAAAACGTTGCTAGCGAAGCCATTCCTGAAGAACCAACTGCCCCCGGGGAAGCTTCCGCTCGGGAGGAGGAGCAGCCTCGACAAAAGAGGCGTCGAGTGGAAACTCCTTCGCGGTTGGCAGCGTCCGCGGTTCAACCAGCCGAGCGGGTCACTGAAAACGCTCGGGGCAAGGCGCCAATGCCTGAAACCATTTCATCTGACCGGACACCTTCTGACTGGGACGAGCCGGCCGCGCCGATGGAGGCTATTCCAATCAGCACCCTTCCGCCCCCTCGCCATTCAGTCCAACGCTCGACCATCCATTCCCAGTATTCTGCGCCGGCTTCTGATCCCCTCGGGTTACCCTTCACCTTCCTACTGAAGAGCTATTGCCAGAGACCGCCCGACCGACTGTGCCCGAGCATACCATTACTTTGAAAGGGCCTCTAGCCGAGATGTGGGCGGACGCTCGGGCGCGCATCGCGATGATTCCGATCGGGAATTTAGCCAACAGTCATATGCAGCAGGCCACCGGGGTAAGTCCATTTCATCCCAAGTTTTGTATGCCTTCCTTCCGTTCGGCCAATAACAGTTTCTATTTTCTTTCGTCAGAGATGGGTGGAAGAAATTGCGGTTTGTAACCGCTTGGCCTTGGTAGATGAAGAGCTGCGCCAATTGAAGGCAGCGGTTGGTCCGTCCGGTTCTCAGGGACCATCCTACTCTGAGCTGCAGAAGGAGCTGAAGAAGGCTCAAGACATGCTGGAGGCCGAACGGAAGAAAACAACCGACCAGGCTCATCATCTGGCCGAGCTCGAGCGGCAAGTCAAGTCGCTCGACCAAAAATTTACCTTGGCCACCACTCGGAAGAATACGACCATATCTGACTTGGAGAAGAAAAATGTGGAGGCTCGGGGCCTAGAGCTAAAGGTCAAGGAGTTGATGGATCAGCTCGACCAGGAGAAAGTAAGCCGCTCGGCCGAAGCGACCAAGTATAAGAATGAGCTGACCGCTCTGCAGGAATCCCTCTCTGCAACTAAATTGGCCTTCAAAGAGTACCAGGAGGCCGAGCCGGGTCGGGTTGCTGCTCTAAGACAAAGTTACATCCGGTCGCCCGAATTCTCGGAGAAAATATGCGAGCGGATGTACACAGCCTTCGACTTGGCCATGACGGCCACTATGACTTATCTGAAGTCGAAGGGCCTGCTTCCGGAGCTCAGTAATATTCCGGCTGGCGATCAGGTGGCGCTCCTGGAGACCATCCCCAAGACCCTCTACGATTATATAGAGTAATTTTTGTAATTTGGCCGCTCGGATAAATATGGTCCTTTTTGTACTCGGGCCGCCCGGCCTGAGATTTTATTTTGAATGCAATGCTTTCCCTTCGCGCACTCTATATTCTTGCCCCATGCTTTCCACTTAATATGTACATTGCCTGCTCGCTAATTATCGAAAGGCCTTTTGGACGAAGTATTTGGTGATACCCATCCGATCGGGTAGACATTCCGTACGCGTAACATTCCGCTTTGCTGACCAAGATCGCCCGTACCAGCCGACAAGGACCTTTGAACCATGAGCCGTGCGGAACGCAGAGTCGATCGAACGTCGGAACATTTAACGTCGGAGTTCGACGGCTCGGATATTTATAGCCGGTCGGCGCGGCTCTCGATCTTTAACGACGGGGCTCGTCGACTTTCTGCTCGGACGTTTATAGACGCCGGCTCGTCTCTCGATCTTTAACGTCGGAGCTCGACGGCGCGGATATTTATAGCCGGTCGGCGCGGCTCTCGATCTTTAACGACGGGGCTCGTCGACTTTCCGCTCGGACGTTTATAGACGCCGGCTCGTCTCTCGATATTTAACGTCGGAGCTCGACGGCGCGGATATTTATAGTCGGTCGGCGCGGCTCTCGATCTTTAACGACGGGGCTCGTCGACTTTTCGCTCGGACGTTTATAGACGTCGGCTCGTCTCTCGATATTTAACGTCGGAGCTCGACGGTCTTCCGCTCGGAGGGTTTATAGACGCCGGCTCGTCTCTCGATCTTTAATGTCGGAGCTCGACGGCGCGGATATTTATAGCCGGTCGGCGCGGCTCTCGATCTTTAACGACGGGGCTCGTCGGCTTGCCGCTCGGAGGGTTTATAGACGCCGGCTCGTCTCTCGATCTTTAACGTCGGAGCTCGACGGCGCGGATATTTATAGTCGGTCGGCGCGGCTCTCGATCTTTAACGACGGGGCTCGTCGACTTTCCGCTCGGCGGGCTTATAGGCGGCTCGCTCTCGATCTTTAACGTCGGAGCTCGACGGATATTTATAGCCGGTCGGCGCGGCTCTCGATCTTTAACGACGGGGCTCGTCGGCTTGCCGCTCGGAGGGTTTATAGACGCCGGCTCGTCTCTCGATCTTTAACGTCGGAGCTCAACAGCGCGGATATTTATAGCCGGTCGGCGCAGCTCTCGATCTTTAACGACGGGGCTCGTCGGCTTGCCGCTCGGAGGGTTTATAGACGCCGACTTGTCTCTCGATCTTTAACGTCGGAGCCCGACGGCGCGGATATTTATAGCCGGTCGGCGCGGCTCTCGATCTTTAACGACGGGGCTCGTCGACTTTCCGCTCGGAGGGTTTATAGACGCCGGCTCGTCTCTCGATCTTTAACGTCGGAGCTCGACGGCGCGGATATTTATAGCCGGTCGGCGCAGCTCTCGATCTTTAACGACGGGGCTCGTCGATCTTTCAAGGCTAACTCCTTACCAGGCCGAGCGGCCTTGGCCTTCGGTTCCGTTGACGATGCCTTGTATTTGTTTCTCCGATTTTTCATTTCTGCATTTCAAGTATATAGTCGAGAAAAGTACACAGGATTATTTACATTGGTGCACCTTTCACCCCGCCCGGTAAGGCTGGAGGTGGTTCGCGCTCCACGGCCTATCTAGCTGCCGACCGCCCTCATCCTCCAAATAATACGCGCCCGAGCGGAGCTTTTCGATGATTCTGAAGGGACCCGCCCACGGAGCTTCCAGCTTGCCGGCATCGCCGACCGGCTTGACTTTCTTCCAGACAAGATCGCCGACCTGAAATGATCTGGGAATGACGCGCCGGTTGTAGTTTTGCTTCATCCGTTGCCGGTATGCCATCAGCCGAACGGATGCCTTGGCTCGCTCTTCGTCAACCAAATCCAGCTCCATGTTCCTCTGCTCGGCGTTGCCTTCATCGTAACATTGGATCCGGACGGACTCGACACCGACTTCGACCGGAATGACCGCCTCGCCGCCGTACACCAGATGGAAAGGCGTGACGCCCGTTCCTTCTTTTGGAGCCGTTCGGATGGCCCACAAGACGCCCGGCACCTCATCTGGCCAGCTTCCTCCGAGATGGTCGAGCCGAGCGCGCAGAATACGAAGGATTTCCCGATTGGCTACTTCGGCTTGACCGTTGCTTTGGGGGTAAGCCACGGACGTGAAGTGTTGCTCGATGCCGTAGCTTTTGCACCAATCTTCTAGCACCTTCCCTGTGAATTGCCGTCCATTGTCTGAAACCAATCGGCGAGGGATACCGAACCTACAGATGATGTGTTGCCAGATGAATTTTTTGACCATCTGTTCGGTGATCCTGGCTAGCGGCTCGGCCTCCACCCACTTGGAAAAATAATCGACCGCCACCAGCAAAAATTTCCTCTGCCCGGTCGCCATCGGAAATGGACCCACAATATCCATTCCCCATTGGTCGAACGGACACGAAACGGTTGATGCCTTCATTTCTTCGGCCGGTCGGTGGGAGAAGTTGTGATACTTCTGACATGAAAGGCAGGTAGATACTGTCCCGGCCAAGAGGATCTTCTTGGCCAACGAGCGCCCGCCCGGATGACCCCCGCATGATCCTTGATGTACTTCCTGGAGGATGTAAGCTGAGTCCTCCGAGCTTACACATTTCAGTAACGGGCGCGAGAAAGCTTTCTTGTAAAGCTGATCTCCGATGAGTGTAAACCGACCGGCTCTTCTTCTGAGGAGCCGGGCTGCATATTCATCGGAGGGTGTGGTGCCCAAACGGAGAAATTCTATAATAGGTGTCCTCCAGTCGCTTGGAAACGTGCGCCACCAGCAGTACTTTTTCAATTGACTTCGGGATAACGACCGGCGTTATAGAACTTGCTAGTCTGGCCAACTCATCGGCTGCTTGATTTTCTGCTCTGGGTATCT